>NC_080034.1:69559158-69872015 GCF_030020395.1 Manis pentadactyla
ATATAACCATTATAAATATCTGTGCTTCCAACACAGGAGCACCTACATATGTGAAACCTAACTCAGTTAAAAGGGGAAATAGAGTGCAATGCATTCATGCTAGGAGACTTCAACACTCCACTCACTCTGAAGGACAGATTAACCAGACAGAAAATAAGTAAGGACACAGAGACACTGAACAACACATTAGAACAGATGGACCTAACAGACATCTACAGAACTCTACACACAAAAGCAGCAGAATACACATTCTTCTCAAATGCACATGGAACATTTTCAAGAATAGATCATATACTAGACCACAAAAAGAGCCTCTGTAAATTCAAAAAGATTGAAATGGTACCAACAAGTTTCTCAGACCACAAAGGTATGAAACCAGAAATAAATTACACAAAGAAAATGAAAAATCCCAATAACACATGGAGGCTTCACAACATGCTTCTAAATAACCAATGGATCAATGACCAAATAAAAACACAGATCAAGCACTATATGGAGACAAATGACAATAATAATTCAACACTGAAAAAAAAAAAATCTGAGGGACGCAGTGAAGGCTGTGCTAAGAGGAAAGTATATTGCAATACAGGCCTAATTCAGGAAAGAAGAGCAATCCAATATGAGCAGCCTAACTCACAATTAATGAAACTAGAGAAAGAAGAACAAATGAGGCTCAAAGTCAGTAGAAGGAGAGACATAATAAAGATTAGAGCAGAAATAAATAAAATTGAGGAGTATAAAACAATAGAAAGAATCAATGAAAGCAACAGCTGGTTCTTTGAGAAAATAAACAAAATAGATAAACACCTAGCCAGACTTATCAAGAAAAAAGGGAGCCTACACACATAAACAGAATCAGAAATGAGAAAGGAAAAATTACTGCAGACACCACAGAAATACAAAGAATTATAAGAGAATACTATGCAAAATGATATGGTAACAAACTGGATAACCTAGAAGAAATGGACAACTTTCTAGAAAAATACAACCTTCCAAGGCTGACCCAGGAAGAAACAGAAAATATGAACAGACTAATTCCAGCAATGATACTGAATTGGTAATCAAAAAATTACCTAAGAACAAAACTCCTGGACCAGATGGCTTCACTGTTCAATTTTATCAAACATTTAGTGAAGACCTAATACTGACCCTCCTTAAAGTTTTCCAAAAAGTACAAGACGATGGAATACTCCCAAAGTCATTCTACAAGGCCAGCATCACTCTAATACCAAAACCAGGCAAAGACCCCACAAAAAAGAAAATTACAGACCAATATCCCTGATGAACATAGATGCAAAAATACTCAACAAACTATTAGCAAACCAAATTCAAAAATACATCAAAAAGATCATCCATCATGATCAAGTGGGATTCATCCCAGGGATGCAAGGATGGTACAACATTCGAAAATAAATCCATCAACATCATCCACCACATCAACAAAAAGAAGGACAAAAACCACATGATCATCTCCACAGATGCAGAAAAAGCATTTGATAAAATTCAACATCCATTCATGATAAAAGCTCTCAACAAAATGGGTATAGAGGGCAAGTACCACAACATAATATAGGCCATATATGACAAACCCACAGCCAGCATCATTCTTAACAGCGAGAAGCTGAAAGCTTTTATTTTAAGATTGGGAACAAGACAAGGATGCCCACTTAGCCCACTTCTACTCAACATAGTACTGGAAGTCCTAGACACGGCAATCAGACCACACAAAGAAATAAAAGGCATCCAGGTTGGCAAGAAAGAAGTTAAACTGTCCCTGTTTGCAGATGACATGGTATTGTACATAAAAACCCCTAAAGAATCCACTCCAAAACTACTAAATCCAATATCTGAATTCGGCAAAATTTGCAGGATACAAAATTAATACACAGAAATCTGTGGCATTCCTATAGACTAACAATGAACTAGCAGAGAGAGAAATCAGGAAAACAGTTCCATTCACAATCGCATCAAAAAATAATAAAATACCTAGGAATAGACCTAACCAAGGAAGTGAAAGACCTATACTCTGAAAATTACAGGACACTCTTAAGAGAAATTAAAGAAGATACCAATAAATGGAAACACGTCCTGTGCTCATGGATAGGAAGAATTAATATTGTCAAAGTGGCCATCCTGCCTAAAGCAATCTATAGATTCAATGCAATTCCAATCAAAATACCAACAGCATTCTTCAACAAACTAGAGAAAATCGTTCTAAAATTCATATGAAACCACAAAAGACCTCGAATAGCCAAAGCAATTCTGAGAAGGAAGAATAAACCTGGGGGGATTATGCTCCCCAACTTCAAGCTCTACTACAAAGCCACAGTAATCAAGACAATTTGGTACTGGCACAAGAACAGACCAGTAAACCAATGGAACAGACTAGAGAGCCCAGATATAAACCCAGCCATATATGGTCAATCAATATATGATAAAGGAGCCATGGACATACGATGGGGAAATGACAGCCTCTTCAACAGATGGTGCTGGCAAAACTGGACAGCTACATGCAAGAGAATGAAACTGGATTATTGTCTAACCCCATACACAAAAGTAAACTCAAAATGGATTAAAGACTTGAATGTAAGTCATGAAACCATAAAACTCTTAGAAGAAAACATAGGCAAACATCTGAATATAAGCATGAGCAACTTCTTCCTGAACGCATCTCCTCGAGCAGGGGAAACAAAAGCAAAAATGAACTCATGGGACCACATCAAACTACAAAGTTTCTGTACAGCAAAGGACATAATCAACAGCACAAAAAGGCATCCTACACTATGGGAGAATATATTTGTAAATGACATATCCAACAAGGGGTTAACATCCAAAATATATAAAGAACTTACACGCCTCAACACCCAAAGAGCAAATAACCTGATTAACAAATGGGCAGAGGATATGAAGAGACGGTTCTCCAAAGAAGAAATTCAGATGGCCAACAGACACATGAAAAGATGCTCCACATCGCTAATCATCAGAGAAATGCAAATTAAAACCACCATGAGATATCACCTCACACCAGTAAGGATCACCATCATCAAAAAGACAAACAACAACAAATGCTGGTGAGGATGTGGAGAAAGGGGAACCCCCCTACACTGCTGGTGGGAATGTAAGCTAGTTCAACCACTGTGGAAAGCAGTATGGAGGTTCCTCAAAAACTAAAAATAGAAATACTATTTGACCCAGGAATCCCACTCCTTGGAATTTACCCAAAGAATACAACTTCTCAGATTCAAAAAGACATATGCACCCCTATGTTTATTGCAGCACTTTTTACAATAGCCAAGATATGGAAACAACCTAAGTGTCCATCAGTAGATGAATGGATAAAGAAGAGGTGGTACATATACACAGTGGAATACTATTCAGCCATAAGAAAGAAACAAATCCTACCATTTGCAACAACATGGATGGAGCTGGAGGACATTATGCTCAGTGAAATAAGCCAGGCGGAGAAAGACAAATGCCAAATGATTTCCCTCATTTGTGGAGTATAACAATGAAGCAAAACTGTAGGAACAAAATAGCAGCAGACTCACAGACTCCAAGAATGGACAAGTGGTTACCAAAGAGGAGGGGTGTGGGACGGTGGGTGGGGAGGGAGGGAGAAGGGGACTGAGGGGTATTATGTTTAGTACACATGGTGTGGGGGATGACGGGGAGAACTGTGTAGCACAGTGAAGGCACATAGTGGATCTGTGGCATCTTGCAGCACTGATGGACAGTGACTGCATTGGGGTATGGGTGGGGACTTGATAATATGGGTAAATGTAGTAACCACATTGTTTTTTCATGTGAAACCTTCATAAGAGTGTATATCAATCATACCTTAATAAAAAATTATTTTTTAAATAGAGATAAGCCATATGCCTAAAGATTGTTAAAAACACTTATTAACATTATTTAAATGTGTCTTTATATTCCCATAATGGTTGGCATTTAGAATGTAATCAGTACATATTTGTTGAATGAAAAATGAACTAATAAAACTTTCATAGGGATACTTACATAGATGTCTTAAAATAGAGGCCTGTCGTGTTTCTGTCCACCAGGAGTCAGGCTTCAGCTGTGACAGATAAGTCATTATTTAAATATCTCACCAGAACTCCCACATGGTACAGATGACCGCACAGCCAAGACTGGGTTTCAATATCTGAGATTAACCTCACACGCTAATAACCAGGTTTTTTAAAAAGTTTTTTTATTTGATCTCTGAGGTAATATGTCATCATTTTTTAAAAAGGTATGAGAAGGATGCAGGAAAAAATATGTATTTCCATTTCTCAAAGGTAACCAGTGTTAAAATTATAGTATATGTCCTTTGGGTATTTTTCCAGTACGTATGTACATGTGTGTGTGGATTTTGGAATCATACATCATCCCTATGATAGCGTGATTTTTCTCACCTCACCACACGATTTTTCATATCCTCAAATTGGTCCCTTAGCATATGACTTGTAATAGTTACATAGTCAACAGAGCCACACGTTTTGTGCACTGCAGAACACCAGCTGGGCCATCCACATAGGCTATGATGCAGTGGGCACTGCAGACCTGGATTAGTAATGTTAGAAAAATGGGAGATGTATTTTGAGACCCTCAATCCCCTTCCTTGGTCTCGTTTGCCAGCACCCTGGACAATGTCACCCTCATCTCTTACCTGGCCCTTGACACACCCCTTCCTGCCTTGCCCTCCACTGTGCACGGTCCACCCAGGGAGGAAGGACAACTATCTCCACGTCATCAGCACCTCCTCTGCCTGCTTAAAATCCTTACGTGGTGCTTCTCTGCTTTCAGCATAAAAACAAGTCCAGGCTTTAGCCCCAGAGATCTGCAGGATGTGGCCCTGACCACCTGGCCAGCATAGCTGCGCGTCCCTCCCGTCCTTCCTGCCCATCAACCCCATCCCTGGGCTCTTCCACCTCCCTTCTTTCCCCACTTCTATGCCTGGGCCCTGCCAAATATCAGCTGCCCCTTTTATCTTAGTGTGTCTAAGTCCTCCACACTCGAAATGGGTCCGTGAACAGGGAGACGGCTGCGATGTGTGGTGCTAGCAGGTATGCTCGGCAGTAGGTCTGCTGAAATCCAAATCTCTGGGCCCTGAGGGAACTCACAAATTTTTGAGCAAGTCATCTGTGCTTATTTTGATGAACTTTCAGTTTCCATTAGAAACAGCTTTTTACTCACTCAGCTCCTTACTAAGGAATGAAATACATAGACTTCATCTTGCAGCTTGCACTCTCTACCTGCCTTGCCACTTCCTTATTGTTACAAGTGGAAACAGTTACAGGGAAAACAAAAAGTCTCTTCTTAGCGCAAGAGCATCATTGAGAAACTCATACCTGACCACAGAGTCACAAGTAAGCACATGAGGAAAGTGCCTTGCTACTCGGACTGTGCAAGGTTCAACTGGCTCTGAGGAAGCTGGAGTCCGTGCCACCGTCCTGCTTGAGCAACGCGCGAAGTCTTGAACATGGTATTTCTTTATTGTGAGTGGAAGTTACTTAACCGGCAGC
Source organism: Manis pentadactyla (assembly GCF_030020395.1). Lineage (NCBI taxonomy): Eukaryota > Metazoa > Chordata > Mammalia > Pholidota > Manidae > Manis > Manis pentadactyla. Next base: position 69,564,684 of record NC_080034.1, read on the forward strand.
CTGTGACCATGCAACTATTTTCTGAAGAGAAAGCTACTTGAGTTGGAATCCTACACTTCTTTCATTATCTGTTTTTGAAATCTTGCTCCAAAGATGCATCAAAAATGTGAAGTCTTCACTTAACCATCCAGTTAAAATAAATTGCTCTTTCCTCTGCTCACATGATACCTGGCAGCTAATAGATTATTTTAGGCTAGATTCTGCATAGATTCTTTTTGGCTATGATTGATGGCTGAGGGCAATCGTAGTAATAATCCTGTTACCCTCACAACATCTAGCTCCTAGGATTTCTCAGTAAGCATGTTTAGTTTATTTCACTTGCTAGACAAGGTGATGATACTTAAGAGCAGACATGTCACTGTCCCAGGTGGTATGCAGGTGCAAACTTCCCCTGGCTCAGGGAATAGACAGCCACGTCCTCAGATGGTCTTTCCAGGCTGCTTGCTGTGCTTCTGTAGATTGACTGGGAATGACTGGATAGTTTAGCATAAGGTATGTATTTTCTACTTTTGCACTAAAAATATCATTCACATACTTTTAGCAATATCTTTAAGAAATACACTGTTCCCAAAGTCAGTGTTTCCTTACCTTTCCATGAAGCTTTAATGAAGTAGAATAAAAAATGCATAATTAATATGTATAAGGTGTTAAGTCATAAAACAGATTTGGACAAACTTCTGGAACCACGGAATACTGATTGGATTTCTTATCTCTCAAAGGAGGGGTGGATTACAATAATCTAAAAACATGCAGTCAGAAGATATGGGGTTGTTTTTCACATCATAAAACCATTTAAAGGAAACTCATTTTGCTAATGAGTCTTCCATTAAAGTATGTTTTACATCCTTTTAGCATTTCTCAATGTTGGGAAAACTAGATTTTGAGACAAAGCTATTGTTTAATCTCTGGCAAATTGCTTAACACATTTGGGCCTCAATTTTCTGTTTTAAAGTAAGGAGAACAGTGGCCATCGACCATTTTTATGGGTTTTTGTGGGGGCGGGGGGTTGCCAGGCCCACCTATTTTCACATTGGAAGTTTCTTATGAAAATCAAGTAAGATAACACAGGACAAAATTCTTTATCAACTGTCCAATGCTGTATAAAAGCAAGGGCCTGTTATTTTTTGGCCATATATATGAAAGTGTTAAGTATTAGTAAGATTTAGAGGTCCAATGCTATGGGAGTCACATTTTTTCATCAGCTTGCTTGATGACACACACAGAAATGGAAGGAACTCCAGTGGAAAAGTGATGACTGTGTCCTCCTCTCCCTGCTCCTCACCCCCTCTTCTCCCTGTGGTGGCGGCTGCTTCCTCTGCTCATGGCCGTGGACAGCCAGGTGCAGACTTGAGTGAATTCTGCTGGTTGCTGCTGGCTGCTCTCCTCGGCCACCTTAGCCAAATCTCTCATTGTCTGTCTGCCCCCACCTCCCCATTCCCAGGATCTGGTGATGGTGTTGAAATCATGAAAAACCCAAGAGATGAGACTAGGCCATCTCATATCTGGAACCTCTTTTCTAGCTTCTTCTGTCCCGTGAATGTCACTGACACGAAGGGCGGAACCAGGAAAAGACTGGAAGTCTTACAGCCCCGAGGCTTAGGAAATCTTTGCCACCATTTGCCCATCACACTCGAACTGGGACTGTTCTTTGTCCCTGGGGTGGAAAGTAAGTCTCCTACAGAATGCAGGACAACCAGCTCTGTGTTCTGAGTCAGAACGAGGCGAGGTGGGGTTCCCAGCCCAGCAACACCCCGGAGCTCGTGAGCAGTCAGGTGAGTCCCAGCCCTGCTGCCACAGGATTGCGAGGGCTGGGGCCTGGGAGTCTGTATGCTCACGAGTTCTCACGTAACTTCTGTGCCCCCTGAAATTTAAGAAAACTGTTCTTAGTTACTCAAGGACGCTTTGGTGTCCAGTATGAGGCAAAGGGATCACGGCTCAACAATGGGCAGATAAGACCAAAGAGCCGACTAGGTTCTCCAGCCTCTTGTCTATCTTCTCAGGAGCCTCACTGGGACTTCCTTCCCTCTTCCCTGGAAGCCAGAGAGACCTTGCTCTCTTCCCACAGGGCAGCACTGGACAGGCAGAAGGGCAAGGAGGGGAGAGGGCAGATGGCTCCCTTGCCTGCCCCGTGCCCACCTCCAAGCACCAGCCAAAATCCTGGTCTCTGGGGAGCTCCCCTCTCCTCCGCCTTCTCATCTTCAAATCTCTTCCTAGGAGGAAACTGTCCAGGGCACACCACGGCTGGCCATCTTTCCACAGAGAAGAATCTTACTTAACTTGGATGTTCATATGTCCGAAGCCCATCATGTCACTTACAAATGGCCCACCCATTCCTTCTGGATTTAGGGGCAAATATACTAGTGGGGCCCTGGCCAAGGAAAGACCTCTGCGGGGCAGCCTGCATGTGGGTTCTCCCAAGGCCAGCATGGGGTGGCTTACGTTTGCAGGACCAAGGATGTAGAGGGAGCCCTGCTGGATTGACACATATTATTGAATCAGGAAACCGAGGCCTCACAGGAAAAGAAAGAAGGTGAGAGGAAGCGAGCTGTGTTTGACTCGGGCTCTCTGGCCCAGAAGCTCCAAACCAAGTCCAGTTCTGCAGCTTCCCAGACTTTGTCTCAACCCTTCCCTGGCCCCTTTCACCCGCAGATTTGAATTCTCCGTGAAGGAAGCTCCTTGAGGCCCCCTACCCTGGTTAGGTAGACAGAAGGCATGGACTGCCCAGCAGTGGAGTACCTGGAACCCTACTTCAGGACAAGACGGCATGTGTCCTGCCCTCCTCTGACCTCCCAACTCGGAGTAACCCAGCTGGAACAGAGCCCAGGTGCAACACCCGAGCAGCACGCTCTGTGGCACAATTCCCAGGGCTCACGAGGGCCCTCAAAAATCCAGTTAAGAGGGACAAAGGCCCAGGAATTGACTCACTCAAATTTATGCAAAGACGCCACCCATGCACATGTTTCAATCACCACCTGATATCATCAAGGGTGGATCCCCAACTCCATTTGTCCCGCCCTGAGTCGTTTGGGATGACTTCAGCAAGTAGAAAGGAGAGAGCTGTTCTTCACTTTAAAATCAGATCCCACTGAGACTTGAAGCTAATGCAGCCCACTTTCTCCAAATGAATTCTTTTCTCTCTGTCCAAATTTTTTTAAATGTCATAGTTTCATCTTTTCTCAGCATCATCAAGATGCTTTTAAATAAATATTTGTTAAAGATATACTTGTGAGTTAGTGATTATAACTACTAAATAAATAATATCATAAAATTCCAGCACAGTGCTCTGTTGGATTTTAATCATTGAATGCAGCATGTTGCAATTGTGAAGAATTACTGACAGAATTCCCAGCAATGTGCCCCTTTTCCTGGCAATGGGCAGAAATGCACTTGCAGAGACTTTCTGGAATATTAATGGTGGATTTCTTGTGCACACAAGGCCATCCCTTTCTCTGGGAACATTGTGCTTCCTCTTCTCTAAGTGTATGATGGGAGAGAAGTTGTGCACCTCCAACAGGCCCACTCATCCCAGCCCCATACCCACATCCAGGCTCCAGTCCCACACCCCAAGCTTTTCCCATGAGCCAGAGAGTTGCAAGCACTGGTTTTTCTAAAGTCATGACACTCAGAGATGTGAAAATGCATTCACAGAAAGCCAGTCTGGGGGAAAAAGTCTGACACAGGGAAAACTAGCCAGAGAAGCCTAGGCACATGGAGGCCTCGTTAAGAAGGTGTTTCAGCCACACACCTGCTATTTCTGTGGTAGCTATTCTGTGTGTAGAATCCCCCCTCTCTTTGCCCTTAATCCCATTTAAATTGGGTTTCAATAACTTGCAATCAAGAGTTCTAACACAGAGCAAGGGCTAAAGTGGGATTGGGAGCTGAGGGGGCACATAGCAAGAATTGGCGGCCACAATACATTCTGACTCATGAGCTGCCACAGAGCAGGGGACAAAGGGCAGGCAGATGGCAGTATTCTGAACTGCACACCCATGGTTGACTGACTGGTAATGCGATTTTGGATTTCCTATTGAAAAAGCTCCAAATTTGTTTTGAAATGGGGCAAAAGGACAGGGTCTCTGTCTCAAGAACTTCATCAGTCTGCTGAGAACATCCTTCTCCTCTATAATTTGTTGAGACCTCAGTCCAGAGAAGCCAGGGTTGTCTGCTGCTCTGCCATCTGTGCACCTGTCCATCTGTCCCTACCCAGTGTCCTGATACCACAACTGTTCCCAAAGAGGCACAGAGGGATGGTGAGGAGAGCATGGGACTTGGAGTCAAACTCAGTTCAAGTCCTGGCTTATCACATCTACACTCTGGACTTCCGTCTCTTCACTGATAAAACTGAGCCAATGACACCAATTTATAGGGCCAAAGAGGAGTACAAACAGTGACAATACAGTGCCTGGCACATAAAAAGTGTTTTGTCATAGACCTTGAAAGACTCCTTTTTTATAATTAATGCCCATTTCTGTTGAAAGTAAAGATATTTCTTTCTGATTGTGCATATTTTCAGATGCAGCTAATGGTGTATTGATGGGCTGGGACAAGTACAGATGTGACTTTTCCTTCAACCTGTAAAGACAAGGGTGTCAAACATTCCTGGGTTCACTTCCAGGGATCCTCTCCTTTCTGCTGTTGAAATAATTAATGCCCATTAGAGCTTAATGGGCATTAATAGAGCTGGGTGGCAATCTCTGTTTCAGCCCTAAGATTAGATCACTTACAGATAATCAGTGCTGTCAGACACAGCATAATAGGACTGGAAAGGCACCTATGAGCCATACAGTCAAGTTCCTACCATAATGACCTATCACCTGCTGGCCATGTAACAGCAACTTGACCATGGTGACTATGGGAAAAGAAAAAATCAAAATTAGTTATTTTGATCATTTGTTTGAAGATAACTTATTCCATTAACATGCCTAGTAAACACCATTCCATTCCCAATTTAATCATCTTGTTAATACTTCTGCAAACAAAACAATAGCACATTAAAAACAAATGACAGTAGAGGAGAGAGGATTAAAGATGGTGGCTTGAGGAGTGAGACAGAAACCTCCTCCCAAAACCACATATAATATGAAAATATAGCAAATACATCAAATCCTGAAAAAGCAATAGGAAAGAAGGCTGCAGCAGACAGCCTACACCTGGGGAAACTAGCAGACCTCAAGGAAAAGGGCACCAGCACCACTCACCTGTGACCCTTGCCATCACTCCAGGGGCAGAGCAGCTCCACAGAGAAGAGCTTCAGGGCGCTAGAGAGTGCCAACTACAAATATGAAATGTCAAAGGAACATGGTTCAAATGAAAATTCCAAGAACACCAGAAAGAGGGCCAGGTAAAATTGAACTCACCAATCTTCCTTAACAAGATTTCAAAATAAAAATCATAAATATGCTCATGGAGCTACAGAAAAATATTCAGGGAGGAATTCAGGAATGAGATACAAAGGTCGAAGAACACAGTATCTGAAATGAAACATACAATGGAGGGATTTAAAAGCAGATTAGAAGAAATAGAGTAGACAGTAAATGAAATAGAAATTAGAGAACAAGAATACAAAGAAGCTGACGCACAGAGAGAAAAAAAGGATCTCTAAGAATTAAAGAATATAGAGTAGAGAGAACTGTGTGACCAATCCAAACAGAACAATATTCACATTATAGGGGTACCAGAAGAAGAAGAGAGAGAAAAAGGGGGTAGAAGGTGTATTAGAGAAGGTAATTGCTGAAAACTTCCCCAATTTGGGGAAGGAGATAGTCTCTCAGGCCATGGAGGTGCACAGGTCTCCCAACACAAGGGACCCAAGGAAAACAACACCAAGACATATAATAATTAAAATAGCAATGATCAAGGATAAAGATAGACTACTAAAAGCAGCCAGAGAGAGAAAAAGGTCACATACAAAGGAAAACCCATCAGGCTAACAACAGACTTCTCAACAGGAATCTTACAGGCCAGAAGGGAGTGGCATGATGAATTTAATACAATGAAGCAGAAGGGCCTGGAACCAAGAACACTGTACCAAGCAAGATTATCATTTAAATTTGAAGGAGGGATTAAATAATTTGCAGATAAGCAAAAGCTGAGAGAATTTACCTACTACAAACCATTTCCACAGTGTATTTTGGAGGGACTGCTATAGATGGAAGTGATCCTAAGGCCAAATAGATATCACCACAGGAAATAAAACCACAGTAAAGAAAGTAGACTGATTAATTACTAAGCAAATGCAAAATGAAATCAACCACCCCCAAAGTCAGTCAAGGGATAGACAAAAAGTACAGAATATGATATCTAATACATAAAGAATAGAAGAGGAAGAAAAAGGAGGAACAAAAAAGAATCTTTAGATTGTGTTTGTAACAGCATGCTAAGTGAGTTAAGTTAGACTCTTCAATAGTAAGGAAATTACCCTTGAACCTTTAGTAACCACAAATCTAAAGATTCAAAACAAAGAAAGAAACAAGGGATAAAGAAGGACATTACATAATGATAAAGGGGTCAGTCCAACAAGAGGATATAACCATTATAAACATCTATGAACTCAAAATAGGAGCACCTACATATGTGAAACAAATGCCAACAGAATTAAAGGGAGAAATAGAATGCAATTATTTCATTTTGGGAAACATCAACAAACCACTCACTCCAAAGGACAGATCAACCAAACAAAAAACACATAAGGGGACAGAAGCACTGAACAACACATTAGAATAGATGGACCTAACAGACATCTACAGAATACTCCACTTAAAGGCAACAGGATACACATTCTTCTCAAGTGCACATGGAACATTTTCAAGAATAGATCATATACTAGGCCACAAAAAGAGCCTCAGTAAATTTAAAAAGATTGAAATTGTACCAACCAGCTTCTCAGACCACAAAGGTATGAAACTAGAAATAAATTATACAAAGAAAAAAAAAGCATACATATACATGGAGGCTTAACAACATGCTCCTAAATAAATGGATCAATGATCAAATAAAAACAGAGATAAAGTAATACAAGGAGACAAATAACAATAACTCAACACTATAGAATCTTTGGGATGCAGTGAAAGCCATGCTAAAATGGAAGTATATTGCAATACAGGCCTACCTCAGGAAAGAACAACAATCCCATAAGAACAGTCTAAACTCGCAATTAATGAAACTAGAAAAAGAAGAACAAATGAGGCACAAAGTCAGTAGAAGGAGGGACATAATAAAGATCAGAGCAGAAATATTAACATTGAGAAGAATAAAACAACAGAAAGAATCAGTGAAAGCAGGAACTGGTTCTTTGAGAAAATAAACAAAATAAATACACACCTAGCCAGACTTACCAAGAAAGAAAGAGAGTCTACACACATAAACAGAATCAGAAAATGAGAAATAAAAAATCATTACAGACACCACATAAATACAAAGAATTATTAGAGAATACTATGAGAATTATATGCTAACAAATTGGATAACCAAGAAGATATGGACAACTTTATAGAAAAATACAACCTTCTAAGACTGACCCAGGAAGAAACAGAAAATGTGAGAACATCGATTACCAGCAATGAAATTGAACTGGTAATCAAAAAACTACCTAAGAACAAAACTCATGGACCAGATTGCTTCACAGCAGAATTTTATCAAATATTTAGTGAAGACCTAATAACCATCCTCCTTAAAGTTTTTCAGAAAGTAGAAGAGAAGGGAGTACTTCCAAACTCATTCTGTGAGGCCAGCATCACATTAATACCAAAACCAGACAAAGACACCACAAAAAAAGAAAATTGCAGACCAATATCCCTGATGAACATAGATGCAAAAATCCTCAACAAAATATTAGCAATCCTAATTTGAAAATACATCAAAAACATCATCCATCATGATCAAGTAGGATTTATTCCAGGGATGCAAGGATGGTACAACATTCAAAAATCCATCAACATCATCCACCATATCAACAAAAAGAAGGTCAAAAACCACATGATCATCTGCACAGACATGGAAAAAGCATTCAGCAAAATTCAACATTCACTCATGATAAAAACTCTCAACAAAATGGGTATAGAGGCAAGTACCTCAACATAATAGAGGCCATATATGGCAAACACACAGCCAACATTATATTTAACAGCGAGAAGCTGAAAGCATTTCCTCTGAGATCGGGAACAAGACAGGGATGCCCACTCTCCCCACTGTTATTCAACATAGTACTGGAGGTCCTAGACATGGCAATCAGACAACACAAAGAAATAAAAGGCATCCAGATTGGTAAAGAAGAAGTTAAGCTGTTACTGCTTGCAGATGACATAATAGTGTACATTAAAAACCCTAAAGAATCCACCCCAAAACTACTACAACTGATAACTGAATTCAGCAAAGTTGCAGAATACAAAATTAATACACAGAAATCTGTTGCATTCCTATATACTAATGAACTAGCAGAAAGAGAAATCAAGAAAACAATTCCATTCACAATTACATCAAAAAGAATAAAATACCTAGGAATAAACCTAAACAAGGAAGTGAAAGACCTATAGCCTGAAAACTACAAGACACTCATGAGAGAAATTAAAGAGGACACCAATAAATAGAAACACATGCTATGCTCATGGATAGGAAGAAGTAATATTGTCAAAATGGCCATCCTGCCTAAAGCAATCTGCAGATTCAATGCAATCCCTATCAAAATACCAATGGCATTCTTCAACAAACTAGAGAAAATAGTTCTAAAATTCATATGGAACCAAAAAAGACCGAAAATAGCCAAAGTAGTCCTGAGAAGGAAGAATAGAGCTGGGGGAATTATGCTCCCCGACTTCAAAGCCACAGTAATCAAGACAATTTGGCAATGGCACAAGAATGACCCATAGATCAATGGAACAGAATAGAACTGAGATATAAACCTAACCATATATGGTCAATTAATATACTATAAAGGAGCCATGGATATGCAATGGGGAAATGACAGCCTCTTCAACAACTGGTGTTGGCAAAATTGGACACATACATGTAAGAGAATGAAATTGGATTATTGTCTAACTCCATATAGAAAAATAAACTCAAAATAGACCAAAGACCTGAGTGTAAGTCATGAAACCATAAAACTCTTGGAAGAAAACATAGTTAAAAATCTCTTGAATATAAATATGAGCAACTTTTTCCTGAGCGCATCTCCCCGTGCAAGGGAAACAAAAGCAAAAATGAACAAATGGGACTACATTATGCTAAACAGCTTCTGTACAGCAAAGGACACCATCAGCAGAACAAAAAGACATCCTACAGTATGGGAGAATATATTCATAAATGACAGATCCAAAAAGGGGTTAACATCCAAAATATATAAAGAACTCAAACACCTCAGTTCCCAAAAAGCAAATTACACTATTAAAAAATGGGTGGAGGATATGAACAGACACTTCTCCAAAGAAGAAATTCAGATGGCCAACAGGCACATGAAAAGATGCTCCACATTGCTAGTCATCAGAGAAATGCATATTAAAACCACAATGAAAAAAAAACAACCACAATGAGATATCACCTCACACCAGTAAGGATGGCCACCATCCAAAAGACAAACAACAACAAATGTTGGTGAGGTTGTGGAGAAAGGGGAGCCCTCCTACACTGCTGGTGGGAATGTAAATTAGTTCAACCATTGTGGAAAGCAGTATGGAGGTTCCTCAAAAAACTAAAAAACAAATACCATTTGACCTGGGAATTCCACTCCTAGGAATTTACCCTAAGAATGCAGAAGCCCAATTTGAAAAAGACAGATGCACCCCTATATTTATCACAGCACTATTTACAATAGCCAAGAAATGGAAGCAACCTAAGTGCCCATCAGTAGGTGAATGGATAAAGAAGATGTGGTACATATACACAATGGAATTTTATTCAGCCATAAGAAGAAAACAAATCCTACCATTTACAACAACATGGATGGAGCTAGAGGCTATTATGCTCAGTGAAATAAGCCAGGCAGAGAAAAACAAGTGCCAAATGATTTCCCTCTCTGTGGAGTATAAGAACAAAGAAAAAAACTGAAGGAGCAAAACAGCAGCAGAAGCACAGAACCCAAGAATGGACTAACAATTACCAAAGGGAAAGGGACTGGGGAGGATGGGTGGGAAGGGAGGGATAAGGGAGGGGGAAGAAAGGGGGCATTATGATTAGCATGTAAAATGTGGGGGGGCACGGGGAGGGCTGTGCAACACAGAGAAGACAAGTAGTGATTTTACAGCATCTTACTACGCTGATGGTGAGTGACTGTAATGGGATATGTGGGGGGGACTTGGTGATAGGGGGAGTCTAGTAAACATAATGTTCCTCATGTAATTGTAGATTAAGGATACCAAACTAAAAAAAATGCAAAACAAAAAAAACTGAAGGAACAAAACAGCAGCAGACTCACAGAACCCAAGAATGGACTAGCAGTTACCAAAGAGAATGGGACTGGAGAGGATGAGTGGGAAGGGAGGGATAAGGTGGAAAAAGAGGCATTACGATTAGCACACATTATGTAGGGGTGGGGCACGGGGAAGGCAGCACAACACAGAGAAGACAAGTAGTGATTCTATAGCATCTTACTGGACCGATGGACAGTGACTGTAATGGGGTATGTGGGGGGGACTTGATAATGGGGGGAGTCTAGTAACCATAATGTTGCTCATGTAATTGTACATTAATGATAGCAAAATTTAAATAAAAAAAAGAATGTATATGAATATGCAGACACAAATCTGTGTCTGCCCTTTTTGTCCTGTGCTGCTATATGAGCTTGGTTCACTTCTTCAGATTGTCTGAAAATGGGAACAAGGGTAATAAAATTTACATTAAATGATTACTGTAGAGATTAAGATACTGAATATAAAGTCTCTTGCACATAGAGTTATATTGTTCCTTAAATCAGTGGATAATGGAGGTAGAAGATTTTGGAGCCCAGTATTGGTACACTCATTGCAGGATTTTAAGAAGTTGAATCTTGTGGCACCAAAGATGGACTGACTGGGGGATATTAAGCAGAGGGCCTGAATGTAGGTGTCAGTGGGAATAGACTCAAGGAATGGGTATGAGAGAGAGATCTGAAACAGCTCTATTAAGCTATACTGACATCAATAAACTACACTTATTCATGTAATTTGCTGAATTTGACATACATATACACATTTGAAATCACCATCACAAGGGAGTTAACATATCCATCAGCCACAAAAATTCCCTCATTCTCTTTTGTAACCCCTCCTCACCTACCCCGAATGCTGTCCCCTAGGAAATACTGATCTGCTTTCTGTCATTTTAGATCTGCTGACAGTTACTAGAATGTTACATAAATGGAATCATGCAGTGAGTACACTTTTTTGGCCTGGCTTCTTTCATTCCGCATAATTATTTTGAGATTCATCCATGTTATATCAATAATTGCTATGTCTTGGCTGAATATTATTCCATTGTATGAATATGCCCACAATGTTTATTCATTTGCCTACTGATTAATATTTGGGTAGTTTCCAGTTTTCAGCTATTACAAATAAAACTGCTATGAACTTTTGCACAGAAGTCTTTATGTGGCCATATCCTTTATTTTCTGGTAAAAACCTAGAGTGAATGGCTGGGTCATATGTTATGTACATATTTAACCTTTGAAGAGATTGTTTTCCAAAATGGTGTAGAAACTGACATTTCCATCGATGGTGTACTCTTCCTATGGCCACCCTTTTTCATTTTAATCATTCTGGTGGATGTATAATTCATCGTGGTTTTAATTTGCATTTCCTTAATGACTAATGATGTTGAACATCTTCATGTGCTTATTTACCACCCTATGTCATCTTTAGTGCAATATCTGTTCAAATCTTTTGCTTTTTAAAAAGTTAATCTGTTTAGCTTCTTCTTATACAGTAAGTATTCTTTGTATATTCTAAATAATATCTTTTGTGAAAGACGTGTCTTGCAAATATTCTCTCCTGGCTTATGGATTGATTGTGAAAAGCAAAGGTGTTTTTGTTGAGTTTGGTTTTGATAAGATCCAATATATCAATTTTTCCTTTTACAGTTTGATCTTTTTAAGGCATATTTAAGATATTTTTGCCAAACCCAATGTCACTAAGATTTTCTCCTATATTTTATTCTAGATGTTATGCATTTTTTAGCTCTTACACTTGGGTCTTTGTTTCCTTTTGTAGTTAATTTTTTCATATTAAAGTTATATATGAGGGGAGTGATATCACTGTCATGGCAGCATAAAACAACCCTTCTTTTGTCCCCTCTCAACAACACAAATTCGGCATCCATCCATCCATAAACAAAAGTGGCTTTATGGAAGCTGTGGGATCCAGGACCATACCCCAAGGGATCTGGAAGGAAAGCCACCCACTGAGAGTTGGTTAATAGGCAGAAGACCTCAGTCCCTGCTGTGGAATCTGACATGGCCTGTGAATCAGCTCTACCTACTCTATCCAGGTTCCAGGAGGCCCTCCCTGTAAAACACTGTCTTTGACAATCACCTACAAACAAGACCAGATGTTCTCTTTGGTGTATCCCGCCAAATATCTAAGAAAGAATTAACTCTAATCCTTCTCAAATTCCTTCAAAAAATTGAATAGGAGGGAACACTCCTAAACTCATTTTATGAGACCAGTTTTGTCCTGATACCAAAGCCAGATAAGGACACTACCAGAAAAGAAAATCACATCAATATTCCTGATGAACACAGATGCAAATATTCCAAACAAAGTATTACCGAGTAAATTCAACAGTATAGTAAAAGGATCATACATTATAATCAAGTGGTATCATGAATACAAGGTACCTGGGATACAAGGATGGTGCAACATTGGCAAATCAATAAATGTAATACACCACATTAATAAAATTAAAGATAAAAATCATATGATCATCTTAATAGATGCAGAAAAAGCATCAAAATACAACATCCTTTCATGATAAAAATTTTCAACAAATTGGGTACAATAACTTCAAATTATAAAGGCCACATGTGACATCATACTCAATGGTGAAATGTAGAAACCTTTTCCTCTAAGATCAAGAACAAGACAAGGATATTCAGTCTTCCTACTTTTATTCAATATAATACCAGAATTCCTAGCCACATTAATCAGGAAAAAAAGAAAAAGCATTCAAACTGGTAAAGAAGAAGTGGAATTCTCTTTATTTGCAGATGGCATGATCTTATATATAAAAACCCTTAAAGACTCAACCAAAAAACTGTTTCGGTGTACAAAATTGACATATAGAAATCAATAGCATTTCTATACACTAACAACAAAATATCTGAAAAAGAAATAAAGAAAACAATCCTTTTCACAATGGCATTGAAATGATAAAATAATTAAGAATAAATTTAACCAAGGAAGTGAAATTTCTGAGCACTGAAAACTATAAGACTTTGATGCAAGAAGAAAACACAAACAAATCGAAAGATATCCATGTTCATGCATCAGAAGAATTAATATTATAAAATGGCCATACTACCCAAATTCTTCAATCAAAATCCCAATGGCATTTTTCAAATTAAAAAACAGAAATAGAAAATGTGTATGGAACCACAAAAGACCCTGAACAGCCAAAGAAATTCTGAGAAAGAACAATTCTGGAGATATCACACTTTCTGATTTCAAACTATACTACAAAAGTATAATAATCAAAATAGTATGATACTGGCATAAAAATAGACACACAGACTAGGGAAGCAGAATCAAAAGTCTAGAAATAAACCTATACAGTCAACCAATATTTGACAAAGGAGCCAAGAATACTCAGTGAGGAAAGGGTAGTGTCTTCAATAACTGATAATGGGAAAACTGGATAACCACATGCAGAAAAATGAAATTGGACCCTTATACCATTCATAGAAATTAACGGGAAATCAAGTAAAGTCTTAAGCACAAGACCTGACACCATTAAACTCCTAGAAGAAAGCATAGGGGGAAAGTTCCTTGGCATTGGTTTTGGCAGCAATTTCCTGAATAGGACACCAAAAGCACAGCAACGAAAGCAAAAATAAATAAATGGAACCACATTGAAATAAACAACTTCTACACCATGGAAGAAACAATCAACCAAATGAAAAGGTAACCTACAGAATGGGAGAAAATATTTACAAATTGTATATCTGATAAGGGTGTATACCCAAACTATATAAAGAACACATACAACTCAATAGCAAAAAGCATCCAATTTTAAAATGGGCAGAGGAACTGAATAGACATTTTTCCAAAGATGACATATAAATGGCCAACAGGTACATGAAAAAGTGCTGAACAGCACCTAATCATCAGGGAAATGCAATTCAACACCATGAAAAATAATCACCTCACACCTATTAGAGTGGCTCTCATCAAAAACACAAAACATAACAAATGTGGGTGAGGATGTGGAGAAAAGGGAACCCTTGTTTTCTCAGTGGGAAGGCATTTAACTACCATTAAATTCCTTTCATTGATATAGTATAGTGAGATGATCGATTGATTCTTGATTTCTAATTCAATCCTATTATAGTCAGAAAAAATACTTCGTATGATTTACATCATTTAAAAAATATTGAGACTTGTTTTATGGCCCCAAATCTGTTCTGTCTTGGTTAATATTCCCTGTGTCTTGAAAATAATGTGTATTCTGCTGTTGTTGGGTGAAGTGCACTGTTCATGTCAATTAGGTCAATTTGGTTCATAGTGTGGTTCAAGTCTTCTATGTCTTTACTGACTTTCTGTGTACTTGTCCTTTCACTTAAGGAAAAATACATGTTACAACCTCTAATTCTCAGTGAGTTTATCTGTTCTCCTTTAAGTTTTACCAGTTTTGCTCAATGTACTTTAATCGTCTGTTATGTGCATAAACAGGAATGGATTGGGACGGGGGATCTTTACAACTGTGTAGCTGTTGAGGATGAGACTGCTGGCGAGATAGAGGGAGGAATGAAAATAAGCCTGGTACTTGTCTGGCGTCTGTGCATTCAGGTATTTATGTAAGTCACTGGATGAGGGCGCTGTAGTCAGGACCAGCCTCAGGTCCTGTGTTTCTAAAGTCTGTGTTTAATGCTCATTATTTTGAGCCCAGTGCTCTCTTGATCTCTCTCCCACTCATATCTTGTTCTTCGTAGATCCTCAGTCCTACAGAAATATAAATGACTAATTTTCACTAAGATGTAAATGGTAGCTAGACTGCTGTTCCTGTAGTAAGCATTTTTATGTAAACAGGACCTAAATTTTTAAGGTAACAAGATGTAGCTTAGCCATGAAATTTCGAGCATTAGTCAGGATAAGCAAGATGTCTGAGCGCAGAGGAGCTGGAATCTCTCGGAACAGCCATAGACTATCAGCATTTCTACTTGGTTTAGGCCAGCCTTGTTTCAGGTCCAATAAGTATTTAGTGTCTTCCAAGTTTGAATTACAACAACTTAAGAGTCTTCTCACATTTTTACCATTAGGAAAAGGAAACACACTTTTTGCTTTGGTTTGAAAATCCAAAGTACCATACTCGTCCTGCTTTCCAGGAAAATCCAGTTCTGGCCAAATTCCGTACAGCACAGGAAACGGAACCTGACACAGGAAATTCCACCTTTGCTTTCTCTCAGTATAACTGCATGCTGTGCCACAGGCCTCACCGATCATATTTTAAAAATCAACAGGAATTTGTCCCATAATGCTTCAAACTCAAGTCAAAGTTGAGATGCAATAATAACAGTGAAACACCCAGCCTCTTATCTTATAATTAAGCCTGATGAATCTATCACTCTATTCTGCTGCCTCTTAATTCAGGAACAGTAAAGGGACTTTATTCTGTGTAAGAGAAAACAGAACAGGGTTATTTGCTGAAGTTATAGAAACAAAGATAAGAGATATAAAATCAACAAGGAAATTGTTGCCAGGCAATGGTGCTTGGTTGTCAAAGAGACAGCACAGTGTTCACTAATAACCCATGAGCAATCTTTGATAATAGTCCATAAATCTCCAAGCTAGAAAATATCTATGTCACGAGTGGGTTAAGTCAAAATACTCCAAAGAATCAAAGCATCCAGTTTTCCCATTCTGTTCTGTAAATGTGGACTATGCTGTAAATATAAGGCCCCCCAGAGTTCTGCACATTTAAGCAGTGTAGTGTCTTTGGTAACTGGCTTGTGTGTGTCTGTGTCTTTTTTCATTTTGTGGCTTTAGTTTTTTTACAGGTGTATGACTGACTGTACTTTTTACTCAAAAAATGAACTGTTGTCACAGCATGCAACCAAGTTGTGCCCAGTATCTTGTTTGGCAAGCCTGGCAAAGTCTTGCTAGCTTGATTACCAACACAGGGCCAGTGAGTTGTTCACGAACAGGACCAACAGCAAGCAAGAAGACCACAGGATATTAGGGTTGAAGGAAACTTACAGAACTTTGGACCCACATTCTTCATCTTACAGATGAGGAATGTGACTTCTCTGATCTGCCAAGGCCCGTGTAGTTTTGCTTTGAGTCTGCCATTCCAAATAGAACCTGCTCTTTATGTCCAGAGTGCTCTGCTGCTGAGCTGTCACTTTCCTCTGTTAAGGAACTGTTTGACAGAAGGACTCTGCCATATGTATTGCTGGTCCCCAGCACTGGCACAGCACATAAATACATCAGTACACAGGAACACTAACACATCAACCTGAGCAACGATCTTCAAGACAAGGAGTGTATCTTAATCAGCCAGAGGCTGTCCTGAACACATCCTCATCCCTATATTACATTGAGTTCATACAATGGCTAAGAGGCTAAGAGCACAGACTCTGGAGCCAGAGTGCCTAGGCTGAACCTGGCTCTTTGGGACCCTTGACAACTTGCCTAATATCTCTGTGTCTTGGTTTTGTCATCTGCAAAATGAGGAGACTGGTTTTACCTAACTCATCAGATTGTTTAGAACATTTAACAAGACTCCTAGAAGTTTAGAAAAGTTCCTGTCACATAAGCACTGTTAGTATGCGATATTATCTTCCTCTAAGAGATGATGCATGTTAAGATCATCACTGACCTTGTCAAAGCAAAATCTCCCAGGACACACATGGGAGCTTGGAAGGACTGTGCTCATAATGAATGTCACCAGGCAGGGTGCAAGGTTTGGGGAAAGTGTGAAACGCTGGGAAGAAAACACATTTTTTTATATCGTTAATGTACAATTACTTAAACAACATTATGGTTACTAGACTCCCCCTATTATCAAGTCCCCCCAACATACTGCATTACATTCACTGTCCATCAGTGTAGTAAGATGCTAAAGAACCATTACTTGTCTTCTCTGTATATACTGCTTTTTCCATGTCCCCCACCCCACACTTATGTGTGCTAATCATAATGCCCCTTTTCCTCCCTTATTCCTCCCTTCCCACCCATCCTTCCCAGTCCCTTTCCCTTTGGTAACTGTTAGTCCATTCTTGGGTTCTGTGAGTCTGCTGCTGTTTTGCTCCTTCAGTTTTTGCTTTGTTCTTATACTCCACAGATGAGTGAAATCATTTGATACTTGTCTTTCTCTGCCTGGCTTATTTCACTGAGCATAATACCCTCCAACTCCATCCATGTTGTAGCAAATGGAGGATTTGTTTTCTTCTTATGGGTGAATAATATTCCATTGTGTATATGTACCACATCTTCTTTATCCATTCTTCTACTGATGGACTTTTAGGTTGCTTCCATTTCTTGGCTATTATAAATAGTGCTACGATAAACAGAGGGGTGCATATGTCTTTTTTCAACTGGACTCCTGCATTCTTAGGGTAAATACCTAGGAATGGAATTCCCAGGTCAAATGGTATTTCTATTTTTGGTTTTTTGAGGAGCCTCTATATTGCTTTCAAGAATGGTTGAACTAGTGTACATTCCCAACAGCAGTGTAGGAGGGTTCCCCTCTCTCCACATCCTTGCCAACATTTGTTGTTGGTTGTCTTTTGGATGGTAGCCATCCTTACTGGTGTGAGGTGATATCTCATGTGATTTAAATTTGCATTTCTCAAATGATTAGCAACGTGGAGCATCTTTTCATGTGCCTGTTGGCCATCTGAATTTCTTCTTTGGAGAAGTGTCTGTTCAGCTTCTCTTTCCATTTTTTAATTGTATTATTTGCTTTCTGTTTGTTGAGGTGCATGAGCTCTTTATATAATTTGGATGTCAACCGCTTATCAGATATATCATTTATGAATATATTCTCCCATACTGTAGGATGTCTTTTTGTTCTACTGATGGTGCTCTTTGCTGTATAGAAGCTTTTTAGCTTGGTATAGTCCCACTTGTTCATTTTTGCTTTTGTTTCCCTTGCCCGGGGAGATATGTTCATGAAGAAGTTGCTCATGTTTATGTCCAAAGGATTTTTGCCTATATTTTTTTCTAAGAGTTTTATGGTTTCATGACTTACATTCAGGTCTTTGATCCATTTTGAGTTTACTTTTGTGTATGGGGCTAGACAATAATCCAGTTTCATTCTCTTACATGTAGCCATCCAGTTTTGCCAACACCAGCTATTGAAGAGGCTGTCATTTCCCCATTGTATATCCATGGCTCCTTTATCACATATCAATTGACCATAAATGTTTGGGTTTATATCTGGGCTCTCTATTATCTTCCATTGGTCTATAGGTCTGTTCTTGTGCCAGTACCAAATTGTCTTGATTACTGTGGCTTTGTAATAGAGCTTGAAGTCAGGGAACATAATTCCCCCTGCTTTATTCTTCCTTCTCAGGATTGCTTTGGCTATTCGGGGTCTTTTGTCATTCCATAGGAATTTTAGAACTATTTTCTCTAGTTCATTGAAGAATGCTGTAGGTATTTTAATAGGGATTGCATTTAATCTGTAGATTGCTTTAGGCAGGATGGCCATTTTGACAATATTAATTCTTCCTACCTAAGATCATGGGATGAATTTCCATTTGTTAGGGTCCTCCTTAATTTCTCTTAAGAGTATCTCATAGTTTTCAGGGTATAGGTCTTTCAGTTGCTTGGTTAGGTTTATTGCTAGGTATTTTATTATTTTTGATGCAATTGTGAATGGAACTGTTTTCCTGATTTCTCTCTCCAGTAGTTCAGTGTTAGTGTATAGGAATGTAACAGATTTCTGTGTATTAATTTTGTATCCTGCAACTTTGCTGAACACAGATATTAGATCTAGTAGTTTTGGAGTGGATACTTTAGGGTATTTTATGTACAATATAAGGTCATCTGCAAACAGGGACAGTTTAACTTCTTCCTTGCCAATCTGGACGCCTTTTATTTCTGTGTGTTGTCTGATTGCTGTGGTTAGGACCTCCAGTACTATGTTGAATAAAAGTGCAGAGAGCGGGCATCCCTGTCTTGTTCCCGATCTTAAAGGCAAAGCTTTCAGCTTCTTGCTGTTAAGTATAATGTTGGCTGTGGGTTTGTCATATATATGGCCTATATTATGTTGAGGTACTTGCCCTCTATACCCATTTTGTTGAGAGCTTTTATCGTGAATGGATGTTTAATTTTGTCAAATGCTTTTTCTGCATCTGTGGAGATGATCATGTGGGTTTTGTCCTTCTTTTTGTTGATGTGGTGGATGATGTTGATGGATTTATTTTCGAATGTTGTACCATCCTTGCGTCCCTGGAATGAGTCCCATTTGATCATGATGGATGATCTTTTTGATGTATTTTTGAATTTGGTTTGCTAATAGTTTGTTGAGTATTTTTGCATCTATGTTCATCAGGGATATTGGTCTGTAATTTTCTTTTTTGTGTGGTGTCTTTGCCTGGTTTTGGTATTAGAGTGATGCTGGCCTTGTAGAATGGGTTTGGGAGTATTCCATCCTCTTCTACTTTTTGGAAAACTTAAATCAGGTCTTCACTAAATGTTCAATAAAATTGAACAGTGAAGCCATCTGGTCCAGGAGTTTTGTTCTTAGGTCATTTTTTGATTACCAATTCAATATCATTGCTGGAATTAGTCTGTTCAGATTTTCTGTTTCTTCCTGGGTCAGCCTTGGAAAGTTGTATTTTTCTAGAAAGTTGTCCATTTCTTCTAAGTTATCCAGTTTGTTACCATATCATTTTGCATAGTATTCTCTTATAATTCTTTGTATTTCTGTGGTGTCCACAGTAATTTTTCCTTTCTCATTTCTGATTCTGTTAATGTGTGTAGACTCTCTTTTTTCTTGGTAAGTCTGGTGAGGGGTTTATCTATTTTGTTTATTTTCTCAAAGAACCAGCTGTTGCTTTCATTGATTCTTTCTATTGTTTTATCCTTCCCAATTTTATTTATTTATGCTTTAATCTTTGTATGTTCCTCCTTCTACTGACTTTGGGCCTCATTTGTTCTTTCTTTTCTAGTTTCATTAAATGTGAGTTTAGAATGTTCATGTGGGATTGTTCTTCTTTCCTGAGGTAGGCCTGTATTGCAATATATTTCCCTCTTAGCACAGCCTTTGCTGTGTCTCACAGATTTTTGTGTTGTTGAATTATTGTTTTCATTTGTCTCCATATATTGCTTGATCTGTTTTTATTTGGTCATTGATCTATTGATTATTTAGGAGCATGTTATTAAGCCTCCATGCATTTGTGGGCTTTTTATTTTTCTTTGTGCAATTTATTTCTAGTTTCATACCTTTGTGATCTGAGAAGTTGGTTGGTACAATTTCAATATTTTTTAATTTACTGAGGTTCTTTTTGTGGCCTAGTATGTGGTCTATTATTGAAAATGTTCCATGTGCACTTGAGAAGAATGTGCATCCTGTTGCTTTTGGCTGGAGTGTTCTGTAGATGTCCATTAGGTCCATCTATTCTAGTACATTGTTCAATGCCTCTGTCTCTTTACTTATTTTCTGTCTGACTGATCTGTCCTTTGAAGTGAGTACTGTGTTGAAGTCTCCTAAAATGAATGTATTGCATTCTAGTTCCCCCTTTAATTCTGTTTGTATTTGTTTCACACATGTAAGTGATCCTGTGTTGGGTGCATAGATATTTATAATGGTTATATTCTCTTTTTGGACTGACCCTTTTATCATTATGTAACGTCCTTCTTTGTCTCTTGTGACTTTGTTTTGAGTCTATTTTGTCTGATACAAGTTCTGAAACTCCTGATTTTTTCTATTAGTTGCATGAAATATCTGTTTCCATCCCTTTACTTTCAGTCTGTGTATGTCTTTGGGTTTGAAGCGAGTCCCTTGTAGGCAGCATATAGATGGGTCTTGCTTTTTCATCCATTCTATTACTCTGTGTCTTTTGATTGGTGCATTCAGACCATTTACATTTAGGATGATTATCAATAGGTATGTACTTACTGCCATTGCAGGCATTAGATTCGTGGTTACCCAAGGTTCAATGGTAATTCTCTTACTATCTAATAGTCTAATTAAACTCACTTTGTTTGCTATTACAAACACAGCCTAAAGGTTCTTTTTTCCCCTCCTTTTTCTTCCTCCTCCATTCTTTGTGTGTTATGAATCATATTCTTTACTCTTTGTCTATCCCTTGGGTGACATCTATTTAGCCTTAGGAATACTTCCTTCAATCGCAGTCCCTCCAAAATGCACTGTAGAGGTGGTTTGTGGGAGGTAAATTCTCTCAACTTTTGCTTATCTGAAAATTGTTTAATCCCTCCTTCAAATTTAACTGATAACCTTGCCAGATAGAGTAATCTTGGTTCAAGGCCCTTCTTCTTCATTGCATTAAATATATCATGCCACTCCCTTCTGGCTTGAAAGGTTTCTGTTCAGAAGTCTGATGTTAACCTGATGTTTTCCTTTGTATGTGATCTCTTTTCTCCCTAGCCGCTTTTAAAAATCTGTTCTTTATCCTTGATCTTTGCCATTTTAATTATTATATGTCTTAATGCTGTCTTCCTTGCATCACTTGTGTTGGGAGATCTGTGCACCTCCATGGCCTGAGAGACTATTTCCTTCCCCAGATTGAGGAAATTTTCAGCAATTACCTCCTCAATGACACTTTCTATCTCTTTTTCTCTCTTCTTCTTCTTCTGGTACCCCTATAATGCAGATATTGTTCCATTTGGATTGGTCTCACAGTTCTCTCAATATTCTTTGATTCTTAGAGTTTCTTTTTTCTCTTTGTGCCTCAGCTTCTTTGTATTCTTCTTCCCTAATTTCTATGCCATTTACTGTCTGTTCTACTACATCTAATCTGCTTTTAAATCCCTCCATTGTATGTTTCATTTCAGATAAGGAATTTCTTAATGATTGAATCTCTGACTTTAATTCGTTCCTGAGTTCTTGAATAATTTTCTGTACCTCCAGAAGTCTCTGGAGCTGCTCAGCCCCTAGAGTGAGGTTGGGGGTCATAGGGGAGCAGAGCTTGTGCCTGGAGGGAGGAGAGATCTACTTCCTGATTCCCGTCTGCACTGCCTGTCTCCAGTGTCAGAACCAGTGGGCCGAGCACACAGGTGTGAGCCTCTGTGCTTTGCGTCTCTAGCTGTTGTAGGTGGGGCCTCCCTCTGGCTGGCTTGAGGCCAGCACAGTGACTGCCAGTTTGCAAACAGGTGCCAGCAGGCTGGGAGGCAGGTGCAACAGGCTGCGTGTCACAGCGGGGGGCCTCGGAGCTGAGCAGCCAGCCTGGGGAATTGAGTGCCTGAGGCTCCTCAAAGTTCCCAACCAGCTGGGCAGAGACCACCCAGACAACCTTGTCCAGCTCTCCCCTCCCCTGCACAGCAAGCCCTGTTCAAACCCCGCCCCTTCAGCCACCCTCTTGCAGATAGGAAGCCTCTCGGACCACCCGCCTTTCCTGTGACACAGAGCTGCCGGCTCCAGATCCCTGTCCTCCACAAACAGCGGGAATCTCAGTATCTCAAGCACTCCGCCTGTCCGAGCTCCCCAGTGTCCAGAACAGTACCATACAGGTTTCTGCTCACAAAGCAGATTTCCAGGTGTTCAGCAGTCTTAGGCCTCCACCAGCTCCCAGCTCCGTTTCTCTTCCTCCTGCTGGTGAGCTGGGGCGGGGGAAGGGCATGGGTCCCGTCGGATTAAGGCTTTCCTAGTTCCCTGTTATGTGAGGTCTGCTCCGTTCGTGACATCTGTATGCAGTCTGGTGCAGCCTTCTTTCTTGTTGCTATTTTAGGATGAGTTGTATCAATTAACTACATTTCCATACTATTTGTGGTTTTGGGAGGAGTTCTCGTCTCACCTCTCACACTGCCATGTTGAATCTCCCACATTTCTTTTTATTTGGGGCTTTTACCTTCCTACATGAGCCATTTGATTGTGGGGTTAATGACTTAATAAAATAAATTAAGCAATCATTTGGCTTTTCTCACAGGGATTTTTCAGGTCAAGGCTGATTTCTATTTCCTTTTATTTCTTTTAAAAAGCAGCAGACAAGGTGGAGCCAAGATGGCGGCGTGAGTAGAGCAGCGGAAATCTCCTCCCAAAACCACATATATCTATGAAAATATAACAAAGACAACCCTTCCTAGAATAAAGACCAGAGGACACAGGACAATATCCAGACCACATCCGCACCTGAGAGAACCCAGCGCCTCGCGAAGGGGGTAAGATACAAGCCCCGGCCCCGCGGGAGCCGAGCGCCCCTCCCCCCAGCTCCCGGCGGGAGAAGAGCAGGCAGAGCGGGAGGGAGACGGAGCCCAGGGCTGCCGAACACCCAGCCCCCGCCATCCGGGCCAGAGCGCAGACACAGTGCGTGCCCAGGGGGCCCTGGATGCTAGGGAGACAGGGCAGCAAGAACAGTGAGCGGGTGCCTGAGGCCGGCACCGGAGAACTAACAAAAGCGAGAGGCCATTTTTTTTTTTTCTGTTTTATTTTGGCGAGCGCTTTTTGGAAGTCTTAAAGGGATAGGGCCCCCAATACTAGGGAAACAGGGCAGCAAGACCGGTGAGCAGTTGCCTAAGGCTGGCACCGGAGAATAAAGAAAAACGAGAGGCCATTTTTTACTTATTTATTTTTATTTTATAAGTTTTAATTTTTTGTGTGTGTGTGTGTGTGTGTGGTCGTTGTTTTGTTTTGGCGGGTGCTTTTTGGAAGTCTTAAAGGGGCAGGGTGGGACACTTAGTCTAGAGGTAGGGAATCCAGGGATCTCTGGGCACCCTAACCCCTGGGCTGCAGGGAGCAGGGAGGCCCCTTACGGAGATAAATAGCCTCCAGGCTGCTCCCCCTCCAACGCAACTCCACCACTTTGGAGTAGCTGCCCGAGCCAGGCCACGCCCACAGCAACAGCGGAGATTAACTCCATAGCAGCCGGGCAGGAAGCAGAAACCCTGTCTGCGCGCAGCTGCGCAGCACAAGCCACTAGAGGCCGCTGTTCTCCCAGGAGAGGAGGGCCACAAACCAACAAGAAGGGAAGTCCTTCCAGCCGTCACTCGTCCCAGTTCTGCAGACTATTCCTATCACCATGAAAAGGCAAAGCTACAGGCAGACAAAGATCACAGAGACAACACCAGAGAAGGAGAAAGACCTAACCAGTCTTCCTGACAAAGAATTCAAAATAAGAATCATAAACATGCTGACAGAGATGCAGAGAAATACACAACAGAAATGGGATGAAGTCCGGAGGGAGATCACAGATGCCAGAAAGGAGATCGCAGAAATGAAACAAACTCTGGAAGGATTTATAAGCTGAATGGATAAGATGCAAGAGGCCATTGATGGAATTGAAACCAGAGAACAGGAACGCATAGAAGCTGACATAGAGAGAGACAAAAGGATCTCCAGGAATGAAACAATATTAAGAGAACTGTGTGACCAATCCAAAAGGAACAATATCCATATAATAGGGGTACCAGAAGAAGAAGAGAGAGGAAAAAGGATGGAAAGTATCTTAGAAGAAATAATTGCTGAAAGCTTCCCCACACTGGGGGAGGAAATAATCGAACAGACCACGGAAATACACAGAACCCCCAACAGAAAGGATCCAAGGAGGACAACACCAAGACACATAATAATTAAAATGGCAAAGATCAAGGACAAGGAAGAGTTTTAAAGGCAGCTAGAGAGAAAAAGGTCACCTATAAAGGAAAACCAATCGGGCAAACATCAGACTTCTCGACAGAAACCCTACAGGACAGAAGAGAATGGCATGATATATTTAATGCAATGAAACAGAAGAGCCTTGAACCAAGAATACTGTATCCAGCATGACTATCATTTAAATATGATGGTGGGATCAAACAATTCCCAGACAAACAAAAGCTGAGGGAATTTGCTTCCCACAAACCACCTCTACAGGACATCTTACAGGGACTGCTCTAGATGGGAGCACTCCTAGAAAGAGCACAGCACAAAACACCCAACATATGAAGAATCCAGGAGGAGGAATAAGAACAGAGAGAAGAAAAGAATCTCCAGACAGTGTATGTAACAGCTCAATAAGCGAGCTAAGTTAGGCAGTAAGATACTAAAGAGGGTAGCCTTGAACGTTTGGTAACCACGAATTTAAAGCCTGCAATGGCAATAAGTACATATCTTTCAATAATCACCCTAAATGTAAATGGACTGAATGCACCAATCAAAAGACACAGAGTAATAGAATGGATAAAAAAGCAGGACCCATCTATATGCTGCTTACAAGAAACTCACCTCAAACCCAAAGACATGTACAGACTAAAAGTCAAGGGATGGAAAAACATATTTCAGGCAAATAACAGTGAGAAGAAAGCAGGGGTTGCAGTACTAATATCAGACAAAATAGACTTCAAAACAAAGAAAGTAACAAGAGATAAAGAAGGACACTACATAATGATAAAGGGCTCAGTCAAACAAGAGGATATAACCATTCTAAATATATATGCACCCAACACAGGAGCACCAGCATATGTGAAACAAATACTAACAGAACTAAAGGGGGATATAGACTGCAATGCATTCATTCTAGGAGACTTCAACACACCACTCACCCCAAAGGATAGATCCACCGGGCAGAAAATAAGTAAGGACACAGAAGCACTGAACAACACAGTAGAGCAGATGGACCTAATAGACATCTACAGAACTCTACATCCAAAAGCAACAGGATATACATTCTTCTCAAGTGCACATGGAACATTCTCCAGAATAGACCACATACTAGCCCACAAAAAGAGCCTCAGCAAAATCCAAAATATTGAAATTCTACCAACCAACTTTTCAGACCGCAAAGGTATAAAACTAAGAATAAATTCTACAAAGAAAACAAAAAGGCTCACAAACACATGGAGGCTTAACAACATGCTCCTAAATAATCAATGGATCAACGAACAAATTAAAATAGAGATCAAGGAATATATAGAAACAAATTACAACAATAACACAAAGCCCCAACTTCTGTGGGATGCAGTGAGAGCAGTCTTAAGAGGAAAGTATATAGCGATCCAGGCATATTTAAAGAAGGAAGAACAATCCCAAACGAATAGTCTAACATCACAATTATCGAAATTGGAAAAAGAAGAACAAATGGGGCCTAAAGTCAGCAGAAGGAGGGACATAATAAAGATCAGAGAAGAAATAAACAAAATTGAGAAGAATAAAACAATAGTAAAAATCAATGAAACCAAGAGCTGGTTCTTTGAGAAAATAAACAAAATAGATAAGCCTCTAGCCAAACTTATTAAGAGAAAAAGAGAATCAACACAAATCAACAGAATCACAAATGAGAACAGAAAAATCACGACAGACTCCACAGAAATACAAAGAATTATTAAAGACTACTATGAAAACCTATATGCCAACAAGCTGGAAAACCTAGAAGAAATGGACAACTTCCTAGAAAAATACAACCTTCCAAGACTGACCAAGGAAGAAACACAAAAGTTAAACAAACCAATTACGAGCAAAGAAATTGAAACGGTAATCAAAAAACTACCCAAGAACAAAACACCCAGGCCAGACAGATTTACCTTGGAATTTTATCAGACACACAGAGAAGACATAATACCCATTCTCCTTAAAGTTTTCCAAAACATAGAAGAGGAGGGAATATTCCCAAACTCATTCAATGAAGCCAACATTACCCTAATACCAAAACCAGGCAAAGACCCCGCCAAAAAAGAAAATTACAGACCAATATCCCTGATGAATGTAGATGCAAAAATACTTAATAAAATCTTAGCAAACCGAATACAAAAGTATATCAAAAGGATCATACACCATGACCACGTGGGATTCATCCCAGGGATGCAAGGATGGTACAACATTCGAAAGTCCATCAACATCATCCACCACGTCAACAAAAAGAAAGACAAAAACCACATGATCATCTCCATAGATGCTGAAAAAGCATTTGACAAAATTCAACTTCCATTCATGATAAAAACTCTCAGCAAAATGGGAATAGAGGGCAAGTACCTCAACATAATAAAGGCCATATATCATAAACCCACAGCCAACATTATACTGAACAGCAAGAAGCTGAAAGCTTTTCCTCTGAGATCAGGAGCTAGACAGGGATGCCCACTCTCCCCACTGCTATTTAACATAGTACTGGAGGTCCTAGCCACGGCAATCAGACAAAATAAAGAAATACAAGGAATCCAGATTGGTAAAGAAGAAGTTAAACTGTCACTATTTGCAGATGACATGATATTGTACATAAAAAACCCCAAAGACTCCACCCCAAAACTACTAGAACTGATATCGGAATACAGCAAAGTTTCAGGATACAAAATGAACACACAGAAATTTGTGGCTTTCCTATACACTAACAATGAACCAATAGAAAGAGAAATCAGGAAAACAATTCCATTCACAATTGCATCAAAAAGAATAAAATACCTAGGAATAAATCTAACCAAAAAAGTGAATGACCTATACTCTGAAAACTACAAGTCACTCTTAAGAGAAATTAAAGGGGACACTAACAAATGAAAACTCATCCCATGCTCGTGGGTAGGAAGAATTAATATCGTCAAAATGGCCATCCTGCCCAAAGCAATATACAGATTTGATGCAATCCCTATCAAATTACCAGCAACATTCTTCAATGAACTGGAACAAATAATTCAAAAATTCATATGGAAACACCAAAGACCTCGAATAGCCAAAGCAATCCTGAGAAAGAAGAATAAAGTAGGGGGGATCTCACTCCCCAATTTCAAGCTCTACTATAAAACCATAGTAATCAAGACAATTGGTACTGGCACAAGAACAGAGCCACAGACCTGTGGAACAGACTAGAGACTCCAGACATTAACCCAGACATATATGGTCAATTAATATTTGATAAAGGAGCCATGGACATACAATGGCGAAATGACAGTCTATTCAACAGATGGTGCTGGCAAAACTGGACAGCTACATGTAGAAGAATGAAACTGGACCATTGTCTAACCCCATATACAAAAGTAAACTCAAAATGGATCAAAGACCTGAATGTAAGTCATGAAACCATTAAACATTTGGAAGAAAACATAGGCAAAAACCTCTTAGACATAAACATGAGTGACCTCTTCTTGAACATATCTCCCCGGGCAAGGAAAACAACAGCAAAAATGAGTAAGTGGGACTATATTAAGCTGAAAAGCTTCTGTACAGCAAAAGACACCATCAATAGACCAAAAAGGAACCCTACAGTATGGGAGAATATATTTGTAAATGACAGATTCGATAAAGGCCTGACGTCCAAAATATATAAAGAGCTCACACGCCTCAACAAACAAAAATCAAATAACCCAATTAAAAAATGGGCAGAGGAACTGAACAGACAGTTCTCCAAAAAAGAAATACAGATGGCCAACAGACACATGAAAAGATGCTCCACATCGCTAATTATCAGAGAAATGCAAATTAAAACTACAATGAGGTATCACCTCACACCAGTAAGGATGGCTGCCATCCAAAAGACAAACAACAACAAATGTTGGCGAGGCTGTGGAGAAAGGGGAACCCTCCTACACTGCTGGTGGGAATGTAAGTTAGTTCAACCATTGTGGAAAGCAGTCTGGAGGTTCATCAAAATGCTCAAAACAGACTTACCATTTGACCCAGGAATTCCACTCCTAGGAATTTACCCTAAGAACACAGCAATCAAGTTTTAGAAAGACCAATGCACCCCTATGTTTATCACAGCACTATTTGCAGTAGCCAAGAATTGGAAACAACCTAAATGTCCATCGATAGATGAATGGATGAAGAAGATGTGGTACATATACACAATGGAATACTACTCAGCCATAAGAAGAGGGCAAATCCTACCATTTGCAGCAACATGGATGGAGCTGGAGGGTATTATGCTCAGTGAAATAAGCCAAGCAGAGAAAGAGAAATACCAAATGATTTCACTCATCTGTGGAATATAAGAACAAAGGAAAAACTGAAGGAACCAAACAGCAGCGGAATCACAGAACCCAAGAATGGACTAACAGGTACCAAAGGGAAAGGGACTGGGGAGGATGGGTGGGTAGGGAGGGATAAGGGGGGGAGGAAGAAGGGGGGTATTAAGATCAGCATGCTTGGGAGGGTGGGAGAAAGGGGAGGGCTGTACAACACAGAGAAGACAAGTAGTGATTCTGCAACATTTAGCTATGCTGATGGACAGTGACTGTAAAGGGGTTTATAGCGGGGACCTGGTATAGGGGAGAGCCTAGTAAACACAATATACTTCATGTAAGTGTAGATTAAAGATAACAAAAAAAAAAAAAAGCAGTTCCTGTGTGGTGACCTCCAATGAGTTCTACATAATGGTATAAAGGGCAGATCAAAGTGTGGGCAAAGGGTCTGTTTGTATTTATACAGAGGATCAAAGCCTAATTGGGCTACCCAGAAAATGAACTAAGATACGATATGAAGAAGAACTTCCAACATCAGCACTCTCTGGAAGAGTCATATCAGAAGATGATCATCAAAAAACCTCAACAAAGATCCAGGCGATGCTGCAGTTGTAGCTGCATTCATCCCACCAGATCCTGGACTTGCCACGGGAATGAGGAAGGAGATATCTAAGCTGGCCTGTGCATACAGTAAAACAACAAATTTGACTGGATCTACACTGTTGGAACTCAACCAAGAATTAGGAGAAGTGCAAATTGTAGCGCTCCAAAACTTACAACTACAGACTATCTACTGTTAAAAGAACATATGGGATGTGAACAGTTCCCAGGAATGGGCTGTCTTAATTTGTCTGATTTCTCTCAGACTGTTCAAGTACAGTTGGAAAATATCCATCATATCATAGACAAATTTTCACAAATGCCTAGGGTGCCTAACTGGTTTTTTTGGCCTCACTGGAGATGGCTGGTAATTACAGGTATGCTTTGGTTAGGTAACTATACTCCTATTATGTTAATGTGTGTGTGCAATTTAATTAGTAGTTTAAAACCTATACATGCTTAAATTACTCTAGAAGAAGATATGTCAAAGAAATAATCAATCTTCCCATGTTTTCTTCCGTCTGCCACCTCTATAGCTTTTCTTCTTCCTTCCTAATTACAACCCTTAAATAGAATTCGTGCCTCATATCAAATTTACCGAGTATCATAATTCTTCCAAGTGGTAAAGACACCTCAAGACAAATGCTGGGCATAGAAGCCACAGGGCATAAATCTGCAAAGAAGTAAAAAGCTAACCTTGTCAAACAATATTGCTTCTCTCTCACCAACTTTACATTTCCCTGTATGGCCCCGGAAGATGACTGGTTAGCCAGAGACGGGTAAGATTCCTCAAGGGAGGAACAACCTAAGACAGGCACAGACTCAGGGGGGCCATCAGGTGAGAACTTGGGGATCAACAGAGGTGAGGCTTAGAACCTCTCCTCCCTGTTTTGAGAGAAATCTTCTGCATCCGTGGATGTTTTATTGCCCTTGTCTAGCTTGGATTAACACATAGTCTACAGGCACACACCTGATCATCTACATTTGCTCTCTTACAACACTAAACTAAGTTTTCTACCTCTATCTTACATCTACCTACCACTTCAGCATTTTATTAAAAATAAAAATAATAATAATAATAATAAAGGGAGAAATGTGGGATCCACATATAAATCAAGTATAAAAATCAAATGAATATTCATATTTGACCTGATTGTTTATGGTTCATAATGTGTGATCAAAACCGAAAGTTTCTGTGATGACTGCCCTTGCACTGTTTACCATGTAAGAACTTATTCACTATGTAAGAATTTGTTCACCATGTAAGAACTTGTTCATTATACTTTAGAAGATTGGAGATTGTTGAGAATTAGACTTGAGGTTGATTAATGATTGTGCATTGAGTCCCCTATACAGAATTTTATTGTTGTTAACAACCATTTGATCAATAAATATAAGATATGCCCTCTCAAAAAAAAAAAAAAGCAGCAGACAAGCCTTACCAAGAGTTTTATAAATCATTGCAACACAACTGTGGCTAAACTGCTCAGAAAGAGAAAGGTTTCCTGCTTAATGGGTGCCAGGATTTCTCATATTTAGAATATTTTCTTAACATACAACAGAAAGAATCAGGCTAGAGAAAGAAAAAACCAATAGGGTGAGAATTCTTTATTACCACGTGTACACAAAAAGCCAAACACAGAGCTTCAGTCCAAAGGCTGTTGCTTTCTTCACAAGGTAAGTTGCTCATTAAAAACAGATTTATCATGGGCTCCACACATATGTACAACACACAAAATATAACATTTAGAAGATTCAGGCAATAGACAACACACTTTCAAGGTCTTTCAAAAGTAGAGGACAGGTCACCCTTGAAGAGGTTTATAACTTCTAGAATGCTGGGAATTCTATTTATTGATCTGAGGGCTTAATACATGCATAGGTGTGTGCATTTTTGTGAAACATTTTTGAATGGCACTATTTAAAGGAATTGAAGGTACTACATGAAACACTAGTTAATTATTAGCAAATGTCATTTATCAAATTATAGACTTTTTAAAGAGCTTAAACAGTTTTTAAACGTCAAATAAAGGCAAGCCCTAGTTAGGAAAACTGATATTGCAGTGACTAAGAAAACAAACATCGAAAGACAATAAAGAGAACTGAATGTTAATGTGTGGATAAGTCACCGTGTTCCAGAATTAAAAGACTTCCCTGCCTTCAAAAATTAATCACATCTGCCTTTGAAAATTCTATGTCCCTGTTTGTATCCTGCACCCCTCATGCTTTCTTGTGGTAATTTGCTTATCGTATTTGTCTTTCCAAATGACAGCCACCTTCCAACAGAATCAGTTTGTCTTACTTATATTTTAATCTTCAGCATCTAGGGCAACGAAAGGCACAGAGTTGGTGCTCACTTTCCACCTGTTGACTGACTGGATGGACAGAGGACTTTCCACTTAGGTCCCTGTGAGGGAGCTTCCTAGACCCTGTAGCATCAGGACCACAGGGCCAGTGGCACCCAAGAAGTCAGCCAACCAGCCCCTGGCCCCTGATGCCTGGACATGGTAACTGTCTCTCATGGGACATACCTTAGGGATACTTCATCTTTGTTATATGTGTTACGAATATGTTATATGGGTAGAAAAAAAATTATGGAATCAAATCTGTGAATTTCTGCTTTTTGGCTTCTGGATCATTTATCTTGTTTAAGAAGTCATTTCTCAAAGATTTTAAATATGTTATCCAGTGTTTTATTTCAGTACTTCTATAGCCTTATCTTTTACATTTATAACTTTATTGTTTTTTAAGTTTAGGTCCTTAATCTATCTGAAAGTTGTTCAGGGTGTGAAGTAGAGATGTTTTTTTTCTGGAGGATCAGCCAATTAGCCCAGCCTTTGCCCTGATTTGAGAAATCACATTAATCATACCATGAACTCCCACATATTCTCACAGATTTATTATTATTCATTCTTTTTTATTCTATTGATTTGCCCATTTCTGAGCCACCACCACAGTATTTTCATTACTGTAGGTCTAGTTCTCTCTCATTTTTACCCTCATTTCAAAAAATTTCTCCTGTTTTACTCATTTATTCTTCCAGCACAACCGTAGAATCAGTGTGTCAAATTGGGATTTTGATTGGGATTACATTAGATTATGGATTAATTTAGGAGAATTCGTGTCTTTATCACATTGGTTCTGTCTTACAATATGGTGCTAGGAGTCATCATTTTCTTCTATGTCTTGCACTAAGGTTTCAGTTTTCTACCTACTTTTGCACCTATATTAATATCTAGACAGTTTGTATTTCTGTTGCTATATAGTAAATAGGGTTTTCTATTACAATTCCTAATTTACTATTGCAGTTATATAGGAAAGCTATCAATTTATGTAAATTTACCTGCAATATTGCTATCCTATTAGTCTCATTATAACTAACAAGTTATAATGGTTTGCTAACTGATTTTTTAATTTTCTAGATATTTTCTCTTTTTCTAATATTCATATTTTAATTCTTTGTCTTGACCAATACTATCTGGAATAGCTAGAAAAATGTGTGAGAGTGTTGATGATCATAGGTATCCTTGCTTTGGTCTTGATTTAATGGAAATGCTCCTAAGTCTTCACCATTGCCTGCGAGCAACAGTAACACCATCTTGTCGAATCTGCTATGCTGACCAGAGAATGACACTTACAGTCCCCTTCTTTGGTACCCAAGAGCTCCTTAGAAATATCCAACTGGAAACGATTACATTGTTCCCTGGGGCAGGACTCCTCCTATTCTAGTGATAAGACTTGGACATCAGCCCCTGCGCCACTGAGCACACGAGTGGCTGCCTTACATGTCGACCCTTCCTCCTGACTTCTTTAAATTAGCCCCCTCTAAACACAAAGCAGAGCAGAGATAGGCACATCCTGCAGCCATCTGGGGCAAGCTTCTGTGGGTCAGATCCTCTCAATGAACCTCTGTGGAATTCGAGATGGACTTGTCAGCTCTTTCTTTGGTTCACAGCCCCTTAAGCTCCTGGGGGCCAGTTTGCTTCTATCTCCCCCAGATGGAACAACCACTAGGCATAATGTGGATTTCTAGCAGAAACTCCTTATCCAGTTAGGATGCTAAATGTTACTAATTTCTTTTGTTTTTGCTATTCATCAAAACAAGTATATACTTGAGATTCTTTTAGGTTTTCACATATTGTTTATCCTTATTTTATTTTTTACTATATTTCTTCTTATATTGTTTTCTTTCTGAGATTATACAACCTAGTTCTTATCACAGGTAATAATGAATAGATTACCTAGTGCTGAACTGTTACGACCTTCACGGTATAGGTTCAACTTCATTACGTCCATTAAAATATGAGTGGGTAATTAAATTGAAGGACGCCTATACAATGAAATACTACTTGGTGTTAAAGGGATGAACTGATACATGTAACAACATGGATGAATCTCAAGAACATGCTGAGTGAAATAAGACAAACACAAAAAGCACATATTGTATGATTCTACTTATATAAAATTCTAGGATGGACAAAAGTAATCTATAGTGACATAAAAAAATCAGTGGGAACCTGGGGTGAAAGAAGAATTCTGTATATTAATTGGGATGGTGATTTCATGGATATATATCTTTGCCAAAATTTCTTGAAATTTGTGCTCATAGTGGGTGAGGATATGTAAACTATGCCTCAATAAGATTGATTAATAAGAAAAAAGTGCCTATGCTATTGCCATGATCTGGCAGCCAAAGTTGTACTGTCTCCTCTTTGAGCCACTTCCATTAGGATTGTCACCACTCCATATATGGTCCCTTGCTAAGGTCCCCAGTGATCCTGTGTCGCTACCTCTAAAGGACAGTTCAGTCCTCACCTCACGTGACATCCCTGAGACTTTGCTCCTCCTTGAAGCACTCCCTCTGGAGAGTCCGCCAAGTTCTCCCTCTCCTGGTCCTTCCCCACCTCGTGGGCTGTCCCTCGGTTTCCCCTGTTAGTCCTCATCCAGGAGCATGGCCTGCCAGGATCTCTGCCAGGGTCTCGTCCAGGCCCGCTTCTCTTCATTAGCTTCACACCGTGCAGTTTCATCCACTCCTGGAACAGATACAACCTAATCTACACCTCCTCCCAGAAGACCTCCTCTTAAGTGCCAGACCCAACACCCACAGTTAAACTCCCAAAGATTTCACCAGGCCTATTCTTCCTCCTGCCTTCCCATCTCTATGGTAGCCTGTTCATTCACCCAGTTGCTAGAAAGCTGGACTAAAACCTTGATAACTCATTTTCTTTCACCCTCCACAATTTACCTACTGCTAAGCATTGCTTCCAGTATGTCTCAAATCCATCTCTTGATATCCCCCTTCACTGGCTCCTGGTTGAAGCCAGTCTCTCTCTTCCTACTGGAATAGCCCATAAGTAGTCCTCCATCTCCCACCCCTGGCCACCCACCCTCCAATCTCTGATATGGTAGGTGGAGTAAATGTTTTTCATGTAGATATGTAGGCCTGATATTTTTACTTATTTTTTTTAACTGCTCTATCTTCAGTACCTAAGTGGTGTATGGGACGTGGTAGGATGAATGAAGTTATTGTACTTCAGATAAAAAACCCCAAGCCCACCTTGCTTCAAGTGCTCCAGGTGACCCAGTCTCTTCACTCCCCAGCCACATGCAAATTGTACCAGCTACCAAACTGTCCCATTGCTAACCAATGACTCAGGTAACCAAATTACTTCTTTCGTGAACTAGGCATAAACTATCTTAGAGCAGGAGTCTTATTTGGTTCATTGTTGCATCCTTAGGGTCTAGTACAGGGCTTAGAACATAACACATGGTGTAAGAGTGTATTTAAACAAATGGATGAATAGAAATCAGAACAAAGGGAATGATTTGAGCGATCTTAAAAGCTATATCTTGTTATTGGCATGGTTCAATGGATGACTGTGAATCTTAAATATGAAGGGCTTTACCTGTCGTAGATTAAAAATATTTCTGGAGTTAATGTACTTTAACTAAAAATAAAATGCACAATGGTTAAAACATTTTAACCTTTTAAAATTAGTTCAGCCAGGAAAAGTCACCAAATAATGTGGGACATAAAGTATAATAAGAAATTAATGAGTTTAAAAGCAAATAAGTCCTTACCTTTTGATATATTTAAATCATGTAAGCAATGGAAAATTTCAAATATCTCCTGTTTGTTTACCCTTAACAAAAAACATCTTGGTTTATCTGAAAAAGAGGGAAAAACCTTACCCAATTTCCTAAATATTTCCGGTATTAAATTTTGCATAGCAAACTAAAATTTGCAATGCACATTCATTCTTTGAAAACAGATATTTAGAAATATTATGCAATGATATAATATTTAAATTTTTAATTTACAAGGAAACTTCTATTTATCTGTTGAAGCAAAACATCTTATTACCAGAAACTGTTATAACAGATTTACAAAATGAAGAAAGGGCTGGTGCAAGGACTCTTTCAAACCTGTTTCAGTAACATCCTCTTGTTCCTGCTATGCATTACCTTTTCTAAAAATTGTCTCTCCTTTGTACTAAAAAATCACCTTTATTCCATGACACATATGAGGTTTCACACTACAAATTATCCTTCAGCAGAGAATATTCATTCATATACCCTATAGGGTAGACCCCTGTCACAGCAGCTCCTGACTGCTTTTTCAGACCAAAAAGTAGCTGGCATCCCAATTCACTAATATGTAATTAGAACCCTGAGAGTTTAGATGAAGAAAGCTTTTATAGTTCATAATCTATATGTGTTTATGGGCCATTGAGCTCTTCAAGGCTGAAATATCACAGATCCTTCCTTAGTCCTGAATTGTTTTTTAAAATGACAAATTCTCACTCTAGTATATTTCTTATCCCCAACCAGATTTACAGTTTTTTGGAGAGATACTAGCTCTTGACAGTGACATTGGAGGGGAACAGGATGCTGAATTTATTTGCCGTCTAGTATATCTCTTATCCCCAACCAGATGTATAATTTTTTGTAGAGATACTAGCTTTTGACAGTGACATTGGGAACAGGATGCTGAATTTGTTTCATGGAAAAATGATGACTCAGCAGGTTCTATTGAAATGCCATCTACCTCCTGTTTCCAAACAATTCCAGGTTGTATTCTGCCTTTTCAAGAGCAGGTTTATTTGAGATGATAAGATTATTGAAGTTCAGTTGGTTGAGAGCCGCAGCTGAAAGTGAAAGCATATCATCAATATTGGAAGGCAAGAAGATCTCAGAACAGCTAAGAACACATTTCTTACCCCTCCGGATGACACTCAGTGGTGAAACTCAAGAGACCAGCTCATGAGGAGCCAGGATGATTTCTGCACTGCAGCTCTTTGAGGCATGATTCCCTGAGATCCCAAGTGGGTGACTTATTCTCACTGCAGAAGAAGACAATAACACCTACTACATGAGGTTGGTGTTGACACGTGTGTCATGGACGGAGCACCAGGGCTGGCCCAGTGTCACTCCTCACTAAGTTTTAGGGATTCTCTCCCTGCCCTTAGCTGGAAGTAGCTATGGTCAGATGAGAATTCCAGGTTACAGTGTTATGATTGATTTCCAAGTAAGGAGGAATTTAGGATGGCAAGAAGATGACAGTAAGGAAACTGACCATTGCAGAAATCGCATGACACATTTGACTATTCTGATGATTTTAAAAGCACTCTTGATTTTGTAATACCCACCCAGATTGTTGTTGTTTTCCTCCTCAAGATGGGCTGTCATTTTCTTTGGGTTGCTTTTATCTGATTTCTTTTTTGATCATCTCATGGTCTTTGGACTCCTGCAGTTCCACAAGAATGTGTCTAGAAAAGATATAATTGTAATAAAGTCTTTGGGGTTTGAGTAGAGATTCTAGAATCTGACTTGATGTGTCAGTTTTTGAACATACATTTTCAATGTTAGCTCTTTAAATGTTGTTCCGCCCAGTACTGTCTCTGATCGTCTTTTCCTGTTAAATATCTTCTTGTTGACTCTCTTAAGTTCTTCTTTATCATCCCTTTGTGTTTATGAGCTTTATTATATTTGTCTTCCTGGAAGAAACTATGAATAATTTCTTCTGACCTGACAATTCACAACTTCTCTCTTTTGTTGTCTCTAATTTGCTGATCAGTTTTTTCTATTTGGTTCTTCATTTATTATTATATTTTTGAGCTCTAGAATTTCTTTCTTTTTTATTAAAATATTCAGTGTCTCTTTTAAGTTTCCAGTTATCTGCTGAAATATTTGACTTCGACTTTTATCATCTTGATATTAGAAACAGTGTTGTTGTATATAATTTGTGTGTGAAGATTCCAATATTTGGAACCACTGTACTCCTGTTTGTATTGTTTTTCTGTGTTGGTTTTAATTTATGCTGTCATGGCTCTTTTATAATTCAGTTATCTTTGATTGTATGCTAGATATTGTATTTGAAAAGACAATTGTAAAAATACTTGAAGGTGGAAAGAAGAAAAGATGGCAGCTTGAGAAATGAGGCAGAAACCTCTTCCCCAAACCATATGTAATATGAAAACACAGCAAATACAACTAATCCTGAAAGTTCATCCAGAAAGAAAACTGCAACAGCCTGCCTACATCTGGGGAAAAGCGAATACCTCATCGAAAAGGGTAAGGGAGCAAAGCCATGATCTGGTGAAACCCAAACCCTCCCCTGACCCAAGCTCACAGGTGGGATGAAGAGAAACAGAGGGGGAGAGAGTAGAAGCACAGGACTGCTGAACACCCACCCCTGGAGATCTGTTCCAGGAGCATGAACCCATATTACATGATGCTATGGAGATTAGTGGGATTGGAAAGCAAAGACAGGTAGAATACTCAGAGAGACTAGATTACAGTCACTTGTGGAGAACAGGTACCCACAACCGGCAGCTCTGGGACAAAAGAAAGGTGGGCATTTTGAAAAACTTCCCAATAGCAAGAGGGCTGCTAAAGGGGCAAGGATTACAGAGAGGTTGCTCCTCAGGAGAAAGGACAGGTGAACAAAATCGTCCTGTCACAGTGAGCCCAAAGTTCCTGGAACTTTCAGAAGCTTCAGGCGATGCACTCCCCTGGCTGGCAATGTGTACTGAGGCCACCCACTGCTATAGGCAGCCTGCTGCTCCTTCCTCCCAATGGGCACTAGTTTGCAAACCTGCTGACCCCACCACAGTGCTATACTAGCCAGAAGATGGCCCTGCCTATGGCAGATACAAGGGGGTAACACAGAGGCTCCACCCTGCATGCTAGGCCAACTGACCTTGGCAGTGGAGGCAGGCATTACATCCGGGAAGCAGGAAAGAGCTCTTTGCTCCCTGCAGGCACCAGTGCCACTCACGTGTGACCCCCGCCTTGGCTCAGGTGCTGAGCAGCTCCAGAGAGTAGAGTTTCTGGGCACTGGAAAGCACTACCTACACAAAGACATTATTCCATGGCAATCATATTATGAAATGGCAAAAAATCTGGTGCAAACCAGAATCCCTCATACAACAGAAAGAGGGATAAGTGAAATGGAAATCACCAATATTCTTGATAAAGATTTCAAAATAGAAATCATAAACACAATCATGGAGCTACAGAAAAACGTTCAAGATCTCAGGGAAGACTTCAAGAAAGAGACAGAAACTTTGAAAAATACAGTATCTGAAATGAAAAATACAATGGAGGGATTTAAAAGTAGATTAGATAAGGTAGAGGAGATGGTAAATGAAATAGAAATTAAAGAACAGGAATACAAAGAAGCTGAGGCACAGAGAGAAAAAAGGTTCTCTAGGAATGAAAAAATCATGAGAGGACTATGCGACCAATCCAAACAGAACAATATTCACATTATAGGGAAAAAGAAGAAGAAGTAATAAAGATATAGAAAGTATCTGAGGAAATAATAACTGAAAACTTCCCAATCTGAGGAAGGAAATAGTCTCTCATGCCATTGAAATGCACAGATCTCCCAACACAAGAAATCCAAGGAAGACAAAACCAAGACATATAAAAATGAAAATGGCAAATATTAAGAACAAGCACAGAATATTAAAAGCAGCCAGAGAGAGAAAAAAATCATATACAAAGGAAAACTCTTTAGGCTGTCATCAGACTTAGAAACTTTACAGGCCAGAAGGGAGGGGTATGATTTATTTAATGCAATGAAACAGAAGGGCCTCCAACCAAGAATACTCTACCCAGCAAGATTATCATTTAAATTTGAAACAGGGATTAAACAATTTCCAGATAAGCAAAAGTTGAGGGAATTTAGCTCCCACAAACCATCTCCACAGTGTATTTTGGAGGGACTGCTATAGATGGAAATGCTCCTAAAGCTAAATAGCTGTCGCCAGAGAAAATAAAACCACAGTAAAAGAAGTCGACCAATTAATTACTAAGTAAATGCAAAATTAAATCAACTACCCACAAAGTCAGTCAAGGGATACACAAAGAGTACAGAATATGACACTTTACATATAAAGAGTGGAAGAGGAAGAAAACGAAGGGAGAAACAAAGAACCTTTAGATTGTGTTTGAAATAGTATAATAAGCTAGTTAAGTTAGACTGTTAGATAGTAAAGAAGCTGCCCTTGAACCTTTGGTAACCACAAATCTAAAGTCTCCAAAAGCAATAAGTACATATCTATTGATAATATCCGAAAAGTAAATGGACTGAATGCATCAATCAAAAGACATAGAGTTACAGAATGGATTAAAAAAACAAAACCCATCTATATGCTGCCTACAAGAGACTCGCTTCAAACCCAAAGACATATACAGACTAAGAGTGAAAGGATGAAAAAAATATTTCATGCAAATAATAGGGAGAAAAAAGCAAGTATTGCAGTACTGGCAACAGACAAAATAGACTTCAAAACAAAGGAAGTAACAAGAGAAAAAGAACATTACATAATAATAAAAGGGCCAGTCCACCAAGAGGATATAACCATTATAAACATCTATGTACCCAACAGAGGAGCACCTACATATGTGAAACAAATACTAACAGAATTAAAGGGGTAATAAATGCAATGCATTCATTTTAGGAGACTCAAACACATCACTCACTCCAAAGGATGGATCAGCCAGACAGAAAATAAGTAGTGAGACAGAGGCACTGAACAACACACTAGAAAAGATGGACCTAACAGACATCTACAGAACTCTACACCCAAAAGCAACAGAATACCCATTCATCTCAAGTGCACATGGAAAATTTCCAGAATAGATCACATACTAGGTCACAAAAAGAGCCTCAGTAAATTCAAAAGGATTGAAATTGTACAAACTAGCTTATCAGTCCATAAAGGTATGAAACTAGAAATAAACTATACAAAGAAAACAAAAAAGCCCACAAATACATGGAGGCTTAACAACATGCTCATAAATAATCAATGGATCAATGACCAAGTAAAAAACAGAGATCAAGCAATATATGGAGACACATGACAACAATAACTCAACATTGCAAAATCTGTGGAACGCAAAGAAGGCTGCACTATTAGGGAAGTATATTGCAGTAAAGGCCTACCTCAGGAAAGAAGAACAATCCCATATGAACAGTCTGAACTCACAATTAATGAAATTAGAAAAAGAAGAACAAATGAGGCCCAAAGTCAGTAGAAGGAGGGAGATAATAAAGATTAGAGCAGAAATAAATAAAATCAAGAAGAATAAAACAATAGAAAGAATCAATGAAACCAGGAGCTGGTTCTTTGAGAAAATAAACAAAATAGATAACCCCCTAGCCAGACACATCAAGAAAAAAAGAGAGTTTACTCACATAAACAGAATCAGAAATGAGAAAGGAAAAATCAGTACAGATATCACAGAAATACAAAGAATTATTAGAGAATACTATGAAAAAGTATATGCCAACAAACTGGATAACTTAGAAGAAATGGACAACTTTCTAGAAAAATACAACCTTCCAAGGCTGACCCAGGAAGAAACAGAAAATCTGAACAGACTAATTCCAGCAATGATATTGAATTGGTAATCAAAAAATTACCTAAGAGGGGATGGAAGATGGCGGCGTGAGTAGAGCAGCGGAAATCTCCTCCCAAAACAACATATATCTATGAAAATATAACAAAGACAACCCTTCCTAGAATAAAGACCAGAGGACACAGGACAATATCCAGACCACATCCACACCTGAGAGAACCCAGCGCCTCGCGAAGGGGGTAAGATACAAGCCCCGGCCCCGCGGGAGCCGAGCGCCCCTCCCCCCAGCTCCCGGCGGGAGAAGAGCAGGCAGAGCGGGAGGGAGACGGAGCCCAGGGCTGCCGAACACCCAGCCCCAGCCATCCGGGCCAGAGTGCAGGGCCCTCGATACTGGGAAAACAGGGCAGCAACAACAGTGAGCAGGCACTGGAGGCTGGGCGACAGAGGACATAAGAAAAGCGCGCGACCATTTTTTTTTTTTGCTTTTTTGCTGCTTTGTTTTGGCGAGCGCTTTTTGGAAGTCTTAAAGGGACAGGGACCCCAATATTAGGGAAACAGGGCAGAAAGACCGGTGAGCAGAGGCCTGAGGCTGGCACCGGAGAATAAAGAAAAACGAACGACCACCTTTTTTTTTTTTTAATTAAAAATTTTTTTTTTTTTAATTAAAAAAATTTTTTTTTCTTGTTTTTTTTTGTGGTCGTTGTTTTGTTTTGGCGGGTGCTTTTTGGAAGTCTTAAAGGGGCAGGGCGGGTCACTTAATCCAGAGGTAGGGAATCCGGGACCTCTGGGCACCCTAACCCCTGGGCTGCAGGGAGCAGGGAGGCCCCTTACGGAGATAAATAGCCTCCCAGCAGCTCCTGCTCCAACGCGACTCCACCATTTTGGAGTAGCTGCCCGAGCCAGGCCACGCCCACAGCAACAGCGGAGATTAACTCCATAGCAGCCGGGCAGGAAGCAGAAGCCCTGTCTGCGCACAGCTGCGCAGCACAAGCCACTAGAGGCCGCTGTTCTCCCAGGAGAGGAGGGCCACAAACCAACAAGAAAGGAAGTCCTTCCAGCCGTCACTCGTCCCAGTTCTGCAGACTATTCCTATCACCATGAAAAGGCAAAGCTACAGGCAGACAAAGATCACAGAGACAACACCAGAGAAGGAGACAGACCTAACCAGTCTTCCTGACAAAGAATTCAAAATAAGAATCATAAACATGCTGACAGAGATGCAGAGAAATACGCAAGAAAAATGGGATGAAGTCCGGAAAGAGATCACAGATGCCAGAAAGGAGATCGCAGAAATGAAACAAACTCTGGAAGGGTTTATAAGCAGAATGGATAGAATGCAAGAGGCCATTGATGGAATTGAAATCAGAGAACAGGAACGCATAGAAGCTGACATAGAGAGAGACAAAAGGATCTCCAGGAATGAAACAATATTAAGAGAACTGTGTGACCAATCTAAAAGGAGCAATATCCGTATTATAGGGGTCCCAGAAGAAGAAGAGAGAGGCAAAGAGATGGAAAGTATCTTAGAAGAAATAATTGCTGAAAACTTCCCCACACTGGGGGAGGAAGTAATCAAACAGACCATGGAAATACACAGAACCCCCAACAGAAAGGATCCAAGAAGGGCAACACCAAGACACATAATAATTAAAATGGCAAAGATCAAGGACAAGGAAAGAGTGTTAAAGGCGGCTAGAGAGAAAAAGGTCACCTATAAAGGGAAACCCATCAGGCTAACGTCAGATTTCTCAACAGAAACCCTACAGGCCAGAAGAGAATGGCATGATATATTTAATACAATGAAACAGAAGGGCCTTGAACCAAGGATACTGTATCCAGCACGACTATCATTCAAATATGACGGTGGGATTAAACAATTCCCAGACAAACAAAAGCTGAGGGAATTTGCTTTCCACAAACCACCTCTACAGAACATCTTACAGGGACTGCTCTAGATGGGAGCACTCCTAGAAAGAGCACAGCACAAAACACCCAACATATGAAGAATCGAGGAGGAGGAACAAGAAGGGAGAGAAGAAAAGAATCTCCAGATAGTGTATA
Organism: Manis pentadactyla; assembly: GCF_030020395.1. NCBI lineage: Eukaryota > Metazoa > Chordata > Mammalia > Pholidota > Manidae > Manis > Manis pentadactyla. Next base: position 69,608,387 of record NC_080034.1, read on the forward strand.
TAACAGCTCAATAAGCGAGCTAAGTTAGGCAGTAAGATACTAAAGAGGCTAACCTTGAACCTTTGGTAACCACGAATTTAAAGCCTGCAATGGCAATAAGTACATATCTTTCAATAGTCACCCTAAATGTTAATGGGTTGAATGCACCAATCAAAAGACACAGAGTAACAGAATGGATAAAAAAGCAAGACCCATCTATATGCTGCTTACAAGAAACTCACCTCAAACCCAAAGACATGTACAGACTAAAAGTCAAGGGATGGAAAAACATATTTCAAGCAAACAACAGTGAGAAGAAAGCAGGGGTTGCAGTACTAATAGACAAAATAGACTTCAAAACAAAGAAAGTAACAAGAGATAAAGAAGGACACTACATAATGATAAAGGGCTCAGTCAAACAAGAGGATATAACCATTCTAAATATATATGCACCCAACACAGGAGCACCAGCATATGTGAAACAAATACTAACAGAACTAAAGGGGGATATAGACTGCAATGCATTCATTCTAGGAGACTTCAACACACCACTCACCCCAAAGGATAGATCCACTGGGCAGAAAATAAGTAAGGACACGGAAGCACTGAACAACACAGTAGAGCAGATGGACCTAATAGACATCTATAGAACTCTACATCCAAAAGCAGCGGGATATACATTCTTCTCAAGTGCACATGGAACATTCTCCAGAATAGACCACATACTAGGCCACAAAAAGAGCCTCAGAAAATTCCAAAAGATTGAAATCCTACCAACCAACTTTTCAGACCACAAAGGCATAAAACTAGAAATAAACTGTACAAAGAAAGCAAAGAGGCTCACAAACACATGGAGGCTTAACAACACGCTCCTAAATAATCAATGGATCAATGACCAAATCAAAATGGAGATCCAGCAATATATGGAAACAAATGACAACAACAACACTAAGCCCCAACTTCTGTGGGACACAGCAAAAGCAGTCTTAAGAGGAAAGTATATAGCAATCCAAGCATATTTAAAAAAGGAAGAGCAATCCCAAATGAGTGGTCTAATGTCACAATTATCGAAATTGGAAAAAGAAGAACAGATGAGGCCTAAGGTCAGCAGAAGGAGGGACATAATAAAGATCAGAGAAGAAATAAATAAAATTGAGAAGAATAAAACAATAGCAAAAATCAATGAAACCAAGAGCTGGTTCTTCGAGAAAATAAACAAAATAGATAAGCCTCTAGCCAGACTTATTAAGAAGAAAAGAGAATCAACACAAATCAACAGTATCAGAAACGAGAAAGGAAAAATCACGACGGACCCCACGGAAATGCAAAGAATTATTGGAGAATACTATGAAAACCTATATGCTAACAAGCTGGGAAACCTAGGAGAAATGGACAACTTCCTAGAAAAATATAACCTTCCAAGATTGACCCAGGAAGAAACAGAAAATCTAAACAGACCAATTACCAGCAACGAAATTGAAGAGGTAATCAAAAAACTACCAAAGAACAAAACCCCCGGGCCAGATGGATTTACCTCGGAATTTTATCAGACATACAGGGAAGACATAATACCCATTCTCCTTAAAGTTTTCCAAAAAATAGAGGAGGAGGGGATACTCCCAAACTCATTCTATGAAGCTAACATCACCCTAATACCAAAACCAGGCAAAGACCCCACCAAAAAAGAAAACTACAGACCAATATCCCTGATGAACGTAGATGCAAAAATACTCAACAAAATATTAGCAAACCGAATTCAAAAATACATCAAAAGGATCATACACCATGACCAAGTGGGATTCATCCCAGGGATGCAAGGATGGTACAACATTCGAAAGTCCATCAACATCATCCACCACATCAACAAAAAGAAAGACAAAAACCACATGATCATCTCCATAGATGCTGAAAAAGCATTTGACAAAGTTCAACATCCATTCATGTTAAAAACTCTCAGCAAAATGGGAATAGAGGGCAAGTACCTCAACATAATAAAGGCCATCTATGATAAACCCACAGCCAACATTATATTGAACAGCGAGAAGCTGAAAGCATTTCCTCTGAGATCGGGAACTAGACAGGGATGCCCACTCTCTCCACTGTTATTTAACATAGTACTGGAGGTCCTAGCCACGGCAATCAGACAAAATAAAGAAATACAAGGAATCCAGATTGGTAAAGAAGAAGTTAAACTGTCACTATTTGCAGATGACATGATACTGTACATAAAAAACCCTAAAGACTCCACCCCAAAACTACTAGAACTGATATCGGAATACAGCAAAGTTGCAGGATACAAAATCAACACACAGAAATCTGTGGCTTTCCTATATACTAACAATGAACCAACAGAAAGAGAAATCAGGAAAACAACTCCATTCACAATTGCATCAAAAAAAATAAAATACCTAGGAATAAACCTAACCAAAGAAGTGAAAGACTTATACTCTGAAAACTACAAGTCACTCTTAAGAGAAATTAAAGGGGACACTAACAGATGGAAACTCATCCCATGCTCGTGGCTAGGAAGAATTAATATCGTTAAAATGGCCATCCTGCCCAAAGCAATATACAGATTTGATGCAATCCCTATGAAACTACCAGCAACATTCTTCAATGAACTGGAACAAACAATTCAAAAATTCATATGGAAACACCAAAGACCCCGAATAGCCAAAGCAATCCTGAGAAAGAAGAATAAAGTAGGGGGGATCTCACTCCCCAACTTCAAGCTCTACTATAAAGCCATAGTAATCAAGACAATTTGGTACTGGCACAAGAGCAGAGCCACAGACCAATGGAACAGACTAGAGAATCCAGACATTAACCCAGACATATATGGTCAATTAATATTTGATAAAGGAGCCATGGACATACAATGGCGAAATGACAGTCTCTTCAACAGGTGGTGCTGGCAAAACTGGACAGCTACATGTAGGAGAATGAAACTGGACCATTGTCTAACCCCATATACAAAAGTAAACTCAAAATGGATCAAAGACCTGAATGTAAGCCATGAAACCATTAAACTCTTGGAAGAAAACATAGGCGAAAACCTCTTAGACATAAACATGAGTGACCTCTTCTTGAACATATCTCCCCGGGCAAGGAAAACAACAGCAAAAATGAGTAAGTGGGACTATATTAAGCTGAAAAGCTTCTGTACAGCAAAAGACACCATCAATAGAACAAGAAGGATCCCTACAGTATGGGAGAATATATTTGAAAATGACACATCCGATAAAGGCTTGACGTCCAGAATATATAAGGAGCTCTCACGCCTCAACAAACAAAAAACAAATAACCGAATTAAAAAATGGGCAGAGGAACTGAACAGACAGTTCTCCAAAAAAGAAATACAGATGGCCAACAGACACATGAAAAGATGCTCCACATCGCTAATTATCAGAGAAATGCAAATTAAAACTACAATGAGGTATCACCTCACACCAGTAAGGATGGCTGCCATCCAAAAGACAAACAACAACAAATGTTGGCGAGGCTGTGGAGAAAGGGGAACCCTCCTACACTGCTGGTGGGAATGTAAGTTAGTTCAACCATTGTGGAAAGCAGTATGGAGGTACATCAAAATGCTCAAAACAGACTTACCATTTGACCCAGGAATTCCACTCCTAGGAATTTACCCTAAGAATGCAGCAATCAAGTTTGAGAAAGACAGATGCACCCCTATGTTTATTGCAGCACTATTTACAATAGCCAAGAATTGGAAGCAACCTAAATGTCCATCAATAGATGAATGGATAAAGAAGATGTGGTACATATACACAATGGAATACTACTCAGCTATAAGAAAAGGGCAAATCCAATCATTTGCAGCAACATGGATGGAGCTGGAGGGTATTATGCTCAGTGAAACAAGCCAAGCGGAGAAAGAGAAATACCAAATGATTTCACTTATCTGTGGAATATAAGAACAAAGGAAAAACTGAAGGAACAAAACAGCAGCAGAATCACAGAACTCAAGAATGGACTAACAGGTACCAAAGGGAAAGGGACTGGGGAGGATGGGTGGGTAGGGAGGGATAAGGGGGGGAGAAGAAGGGGGGTATTAAGATTAACATGCATGGGGGGGTAGGAGAAAAGGGATGGCTGTACAACACAGAGAAGGCAAGTAGTGATTCTACAACATTTTGCTATGCTGATGGACAGTGACTGTAAAGGGGTTTATAGGGGAGACCTGGTATAGGGGAGAGCCTAGTAAACATAATATTCGTCATGTAAGTGTAGATTAGTGATAGCAAAAAAAAAAAAAAAAAAAAAAAAGGGCAGTTCCTGTGTGGTAACCTCCAACGAGTTCTACACAAGGGTATAAAGGGCATATAAAAGTGTAGGCAAAGGGTCTGTTTGTGTTTACACAGAGGATCAAAGCCTAATTCGGCTACCCCGAAAATGAACTAAGATACGATATGAAAAAGAACTTCCAACATCTGCACTCTCTGGAAGACTCATGCCAGAAGATGATCATCAAAAAACCCCAACAAAGATCCACGCACTGCTACAGCTGTAGATGCACTCATCCCACCAGTTCCTGGACTTGCCATGGGAATGAGGAAGGAGATATCTAAGCTGGCCTGTGCATACAGTAAAACAACAAAATTGGACTGGATCTATACTGTTGGAACTCAACCAAGAATTTGGAGAAGTGCAAATTGTAGTGCTCCAAAGTCTTACAACTACAAACTATTTATTGTTAAAAGAACATATGGCATGTGAACAGTCCCCAGGAATGGGTTGTTTTAATTTGTCTGATTTCTCTCAGACTGTTCAAGTTCATTTGGACAATATCCACCATATCATAGATAAGTTTTCACAAATGCCTAAGGTGCCTAACTGGTTTTCTTGGTTTCACTGCAGATGGCTGGTAATTACAGATATGCCTTGGTTATGTAACTATACTCCTATTATGTTAATGTGTGTGTGCAATTTAAGTAGTAGCTTAAAACCTATACATGCTGAAGTTACTCTACAAGAAGATATATCAAAGAAATAATCAATCTTCCCATGTTTTCTTCCGCCTGCTACTTCTATAGCTTTTCTTCTTCCTTCCTAATTACAACCCTTAAATAGAATTCGTGCCTCATATCAAATTTACCGAGTATCATAATTCTTCCAAGTGGTAAAGATACCTCAAGACAAATGCTGGGCATAGAAGCCACAGGGCATAAATATGCAAAGAAGTAAAAAGCTAACTTTTTCAAACAATAAGGCTTCTCTCTCACTTACCAACTTCACATTTCCCTGTATGGCCCCGGAAGATGACTGGTTAGCCAGAGACGGGTAAGATTCCTCAAGGGAGGAACAACCTAAGACAGGCACAGTCGCAGGGGGGCCATCAGGTGAGAAATTGGGGATCAACAGAGGTGAGGCTTAGAACCTCACCCCCCCGTTCTGAGAGAAATCTTCTGCATACGTGGATGTTTTATTGCCCTGGTCTAGCTTGGATTAACACATAGTCTACAGGCACACACCTGATCATCTACATGTGCTCTCTTACAACACTAAACTATGTTTTCTACCTTTATCTTGTATCTACCTACCACTTCAGCATTTTATTAAAAATAATAATAATAAAGAGAGAAATGTTTTATCCACATATAAATCAAGTATAAAAACCAAATGAGTATTCATATTTGAACTGACTGTTTATAGTTCATAATGCATGAGCAAAACCGAAAGTTTCTGTGATGACTGCCCTTGTACTGTTCACTATGTAACTTATTCATTATGTAAGAATTTGTTCTACATGTAAAAACTTGTTTGTTATGCCTCAGAAGATTGGAGACTGACAAAAATTAGGCTTGGGGTGGAATAATGATTGTGCATTGAGCATTGACTCCCCTATACAGAATTTTATTGTCGTTAACAACCATTTGATCAATAAATATGAGAGATGCCCTCACAAAAAAAAAAAAAAAAAAAAAAAAAAAAAGGACAGACTTCCAATGGTAAAAGAAATTAGTAACCGGGATGTAAGGTATAGCATAAGGAATATAGTCAAGATATTGTAACAGCCTGGTAGGGTGATAGCTGGAACCTAGAATTATGTATATAAATGTTCTACCACTGTGTTGTACACTTGAAACTCATGTAATGTTAAAAAAAAAAAAAAATTGAAAAAAATTGAAAAAAAAAAAAAAAAATAAGTAAGTCATGGAAATGAAAAGTACAGTATAGGAAATATAATCAATAAAATCGTAATACTTTAGTATTGTGACAGTAACTACACTTATCATGGTGAACATTTCATAATGTATATAATTACCAAATCACTATGTGATACATTTGAAATCAATAGAACATTGTATATAAATCAGGCCTCAATTAAAAAAAGAATCAGTAAAAAAAAAAAAAAAAAAAAAAAAAAAGATATTGTAACAGCTTGGTAGGGTGATAGCTGGAACCTAGAATTATGTATATAAATGTTCTACCACTGTGTTGTACACTTGAAACTCATGTAATGTAATACTGTGTGTCAACTACCCTTCAATAAAAAATAATTATTAAAAAAAAAAAAAAAAAAATTACCTAAGAACAAAACTCCTGGACCAGATGGCTTCACTGTTCAATTTTATCAAACATTTAGTGAAGACCTAATACCAACCCTCCTTAAAGTTTTCCAAAAAGTAGAAGAGGATGGAATACTTCCAAAGTCATTCTACAAGGCCAGCATCACTCTAATACCAAAACCAGGCAAAGACACCACACAAAAAAGAAAATTACAGACCAATATCCCTGATGAACATAGATGCAAAAATACTCAACAAACTATTAGCAAACCAAATTCAAAAATACATTTTAAAAAATCTATCATGGTCAAGTATGATGTATTCCAGGGATGCAAGGATGGTACAATATTCAAAAATCCATCAGCATCATACACCACAACAACAAAAGGAAGGACAAAAGTCACATGATCATCTCAACAGATGCTGGAAAAACATCCATTCATTATAAAAACTCTCAATTAATTGGGTATAGAGGGCAAGTACCTCAACCTAATAAAGGCCATAAATGACAAACCCACAACCAACATCATACTTAACAGAGAAAAGCTGAAAGCTTCTCCTCTAAGATCAGGAATAAGACAAGGATGCCCACTCTCCCCACTTTTATTCTATATAGTGCTGGAGGTCCTAGCCACAGCCATCAGACAACACAAAGAAATAAAAGGCATCCAGATTGGTAAGGAAGAAGTTAAACCATCACTGTTTGCAGATGACATCAAAGTGTACATAAAGAAACCCTAAGGAACCAACCCCAAGACTACTACAACTAATAACTGAATTCAGAAAAGTTACAGGATAAAAAATTAATATGCAGAAATCTGTTGCATTCCTATATACTAATGATGAATTAACAGAAAGAGAAATCAAGAAAACAATTCCATTCACAATTGCATCAAAAAGAATAAAATACCTAGGAATAAACCTAACCAAGGAGGTGAAAGGCTTATACCCTGAAAACTACAAGACACTCATGAGAGAAATTAAAGAAGACACCAATAAATAGACACACATCCCATGCTCATGGATAAAAAGAAGCGATATTGTCAAAATACCCATCCTGCCTAAATTAAGCTACAGATTTGATGCAATCCCTATCAAAATACCAACAACATTCTTCAACAAACTAGAGTGAATAGTTCTAAAATTCATATGGAACCACAAAAGACCTTGAATAACCAAAGCAATCCTGAGAAGGAAGAATAAAGCTGGGTGGATTATGCTCCCCAACTTCAAGCTCTACTACAAAGCCATAGTAATCAAGACATTTTGGTACTGTTTGGCACAAGAACAGACTCATAGATCAATGGAACAGAATAGAGAGCCCTGATATAAACCCAAGCATATATGGTCAATTAGTATATGATAAATGAGCCATGGACATACAATGAGGAAATAACAGCTTCTTCAACAACTGGTGTTGGCAAAACTGGACACATACATGTAAGAATGAAACTGGATTACTGTCTAACTCCATACACAAAAGTAAACTCCAAATGCATTAAAGATCTGATTGTAAGTAATGAAACCATAAAACTCTTAGAAGAAAACATAGGCAAAAATCTCCTGAATATAAGCATGAGCATCTTTTTCCTGAACACATCTTGGGCAAGGGAAACAAAAGCAAAAATGAACAAATGGTACTACATCAAACTAAAAAGCTTCTGTACAGAAAAGGACATCATCAGTAGAACAAAAAGGCATCATACAGTATCGGAGAATATATTTGTAAACTACATATTCGACAAGGGGTTAACATCTAAAACATATAAGAAACTCACATGCCTCAACACCCAAAAAGCAAATAACCCTATTAAAAAACGGGCAGAGGATCTGAACAGACACTTCTCCAAAGAAGAAATTCAGATGGCCAACAGGCACATGAAAAGATGCTCCACATCACTAATTATCAGAGAAATGCAAATCAAAACCGCAGTGAGATATCACCTCACACCAGTTAGGATGGCCAACATCCAAAAGACAAGAAGCAACAAATGCTGGTGACGATGTGGAGAAAGAGGAACCCTCTTACACTGGTGGTAGGACTGTAAATTAGTTCAACCATTATGGAAGCAATATGGAGGTTTCTCCAAAAACTCAAAATAGAAATACCATTTGACCCAGGAATTCCACTCCTAGGAATTAACCTGAAGAAAACAAGATCCCAGATTGAAAAAGATATATGCACCCCTACGTTTATTGTAGCCCTATTCATAGTAGTCAAGATATGGAAGCAACCTAAGTGTCCATCAGTAGATGAATGGATAAAGAAGAGGTGGTACATATACACAATGGAATATTTTTCAGCTATAAGAGAAAAATGAATCCTATCATTTGCAACAACATGGATGGAGCTAGAGGGTATTATGCTCAGTGAAATAAGCCAGGCAGAGAAAGACAAGTACCAAATGATTTCACTCATTTGTGGAGTGTAACAATAACGCAAAACAGAAGGAACAAAACAGCAGCAGACTCACAGACTCCAAGAAGGGACTAGCGGTGACCAAAGGGAAGGGGTGGGGAGGGTGCATGGGGATTGAGGGAGAAAAAATTAAGGGGTATTATGATTAGTGCACATAACGTAGGGGGGGTCTCAGGGAAGGCAGTATAGCACAAAGAAGACAAGTAGTGACTCTATACCACCTTACTATGCTGACGGACAGTGACTGCCGTGGGGGGGGGGAACGCGATAATATGGGTGAATGTAGTAACCATGATGTTGCTCATGTGAAACCTTCATAAGATTGCATATCAACACCTTAATTTAAAAAAATACTTCGAAGTTTATGGGTAAACTTCCCCCAGAGATTATTTTTGTTTGTTTTCCCCTTGTGCCTCTGGGTAGCAGGAAACCAGATGAATGTAGTCCTGTTCTAGGGATTCGAATTGTCTGTGTTCCCAATGACTGAGAACAGGGCCATAGAGCAGGGCTATTCTGAGACAGTTCACTCCTACTCTTTGGGTACCAAACAAAAGCACAGGACGTATAATGGGGTCCCCACTTTGGACAGGCCCAAACTCTGCCTACTAGCCTTGAACATTGTCAAAATTCCTGCTTCACTTCTCATTTGTCTGTTTTGGATTGAGAAATGCCCCTGGGGCAAAAATGGCTCCAATTTTCACATTTATCAATTTCTCCAGGATTTTGGCACAGTAATTTTCACGATCACGTAAGCTCCCTGCTGCCTTTGGGCTGATGCCTGTTTTAGTTGGTTGGTTTTTCAGTTGTCTTGAGAGGTCTGAGTTATCTAGTTCACCATTACAATTAGACATTCTCCACATAAAAAATGAGTTTGGTTCTAGTCTCTGCCCTGCAATTCACTTTTGTCTTGATCTTCAACAATTTATTCATAGTCTATCAGCCTGTTCCCTCATATATAAAAAGGATTTGAGCAGTATTTCTGGGGCCCTGCAATTCAGTTTCTACTCGATTAGCACAAGTTACTGTAAATCAGAGTAGATTTCAGGGTGAATTGCTGAAAGAGAAGAAATGCTGTGACAGACGCAGTGGCTATTGCTTTTCTTGTTTTCCTATAGCCCAGAGAAGTAGGAATATGGGAGGTGCTAGTATTTCAAGAAAAAAAAAAGGAAAGCTTGCCAATAGATTTGCTTAAATTTTGTTTTTTATTCTTTGGAGCCCCTACCATCCTGGATATCAGTATTGTCAGGCCAAAAACCCCCTTTTGTAGTCCTGGCTTGTCTGAGCTTAAGAAATGAGAAGAGACTTGCAAGAATCTTAGGAAACTTTATTAGCCAGCCCACAAGTGTGTGGGATAAAGAAAATGCAGCATTTCAAGCCCCATTACAAGGACACACCTGATAAAGTTTTATATTCATCAGAGGACCCCCCATCCCCCAGCACAGCATTGTGTAAATACATCCCATTGCCAGAACAACCTGTGGCAGATGAAGGAAGTCAAGGGCCTTTATCAGAGAGCATATGAGGAGCCAGTTCAAAGTGAGGTCTGTGTACTCCCCTCTTTGCTCAACAGTCTCTGCTACTACATTATTTTTTCTGTCATTTCTTGTCATCTTTTATGATAAGACACCCATTTCTTGACCCATGTGACCCCATACAAACTACATTATCATGTAGGAAAAAGGAGAACAGAAATGGGAAGGCAGGCTATCACCAGGTGAATCTTCAATTGTTTGAAAAGTGGGGGGCTGTAGTACCAATCCTGTATAACAAAGGGTCAGAAACATTGGCTAAGGCAAATCTGTTTTCAAAACGCAGGCCCCTAATTGGGGAGATCTCCTATATTTCCATGGGTTATCTGTTTCCTTCAGTCCCCCTTCAACAATCAGTGTTTTTCTATTATGATTTCCAAAATTCTACCTGTAAAATATAGTAATTGTGTTTCCATGGCTATCAGACAGTATAGCAATTTCACATATTACTACATAGTCAAGAATCTACACATCTGATTTATTCCTTTTTTAAAAATTGTTTTAGCTTGATGCAAAAGCAATTATCTGAATTTTTTTCAATATAAAAAAAGAAAAATTCACACCCACGGCAAAGTCAGGAAATGTAAATGGCCAACAGAGCTGAACTTTCAAAAGAAATTAAAGATTTGGTTTTGGATAGCAGTTACATTGGTAAAGCTAAATGAAAATTGTTGCCATTCAAAGTGCAGGTAATAAACCTCAAAGCTTGACCTTGTACTTTCACTGTCTCTAAGGGGAAGAAAATTTGCCTAAGAACAGGATGTTAGCTGAGGAATTGTGCCGAATAAAGAAAAGGAATGGATGGTCAGCAACAAAATTTTCTTCGTGCATCAGCATGGTGAAGGTGGCTATGCCCGCTGTCGCAGCTGCCGCCTCTGTGCCCTCCTCATTCACTTCTACAAAGGACTTGTGGACAATTTTCGAGATAAAAAGATTTCTGGCCCCTGACATTCCAGACAAATCAGCCGCGCCACTATTAAAGAGATCGTGTACACCCAGGCGGTTTAGGTGGAATTTGAGATCGTAGCTTTCTTCCAGCTTGAACCTAGGCAAATGGACATTGACTTCAGTATAATCCAGATTCTCAGGCTTGGTCCACTCTTGCAGTTTTTCCAAAGTCAACTGTTCCTCAATCTGGAATTAAAATGGACAAAAAGAGGTGAAAACAATTTTATAAAAGTGAAATTATAATTATTATTTATATGAATGGACCCATATCGGTTGCTAGTTTCCTTCATGCTTCATGTCAAAATAGATTCTATTTTGGAGGATTTCAGTTCTTTCCAGTAATTGATGATAATGGAACAGAACTGTGTTCCAGGCCATGAAGGGCCCAAGTACAAGGATTTTGAACATTGGGTCCATCAACCACCCATATACAACACCCCCCATCCACCCATCCATCCATCCAGACTTACTATCACCCTAAACTAAAACCCCTAACACACTGGATTACTGTGATAGGCCATGATGGCTGTTATTACCCTAATTGGGTTAGGGGCACAAGGGAAAATTACAAAGGCTTCATCTGTTTTCTTCGATTTATTTTGAGCCCCACTGATCCCTGTGGTTATCTGTGAACCTCACAGAGCTGAAGTACTCCCTAACAGGTTTAGCTCCTCGGTAAAAACAGAAAAGGACCTGGTTCCTCATCTAAAATAGGGGTAAGAACAGTACCTACCTTACAGCATTGTTGTGAGCATTAAATGAATATATAAAGTGCATGGCACAGAGTAAGTGCATATAACTGTCAGCTGTTATCATTACTACTGGATTAGAGTAGATTGGCATTTCCCTTGTTCCAATGATGCTGTTATTCCTTTCATGAGGCTAGGGACTTTCTTTTTATAATCAGAGAAGAGACAAATATAGAAATACAATTGAAAGAAGGAACACACTGATTTTAGCACACACTTTATACATGCAAATGGCTAGTGTTAGACTCCTTCCAGACAGCAAGTTTGGTTAGGGCAGAGAAAAACCACACAGCAGGAAGAGACACTGAAGAAAAACCAGTATCTTCACAGTTTTGCACAGTCCTACCCTGGAGAGGCACCATAGCCTTTAAATTATGTAAACAGAGACCATCCAAAGTTCATACCAGGAAACGGGCTTAGCTCTCAAGCTAACATGTCACATGAGTCTATTGTGTAACTCTTGGAAATATTGTTCATAATCTGTATGAACTGTGGTGAGAATGAGAAATATAATAGGATTTTATAGTAAGTGATGACACTATATACTGCAATGTTTGGGGTTGTTTAATCTTTAAAACTTTGTTCAAATAAAACAACCCTCATTTCACTGCACTTTCCTCTGAAGTTCATTTCAGAGAGTTTCCATGAGCTGCCACTGACCAGTGCTAATATAAAATAGATCTCAGATGTTCTCCCCAACTGTTCACTCACAGTAGCTGAAAATGTAAACTTAGGCCTTCAAAGCAATAAATGTTGGTGGGCTAATTTACAAAGGAATGACCAAGACCCAGAAAGGAGAGTCAAGTAATGTTAGAAAGCACACAACCAGCACCTATGCACCTACTACTGGCCCTACAGATGAGGCAGAGCCGATATACCCCAGGGAGATATGAAACGAGCGCGGGGCCTTCTGTTACCTTCCTCAGACCCGTGGACTCATCCTCGATGTCATCTGGCAGCAGGATAATCATGCTGAGCTCCTTGCCTTGGTACGGCAGCTCCAGCACACGACACTTAAGGTCCTGGATGTGGCGGAATGGAAACTTCTTCTTCTGATACATCATTTTCACTGTTTTTGTGTCTTTCTGAATGATTAAGAAAACAAATCGCTCACATTATTGTGTTCCTTCTGAGCACAGAGCAATTTTTAGACAGCCATGTCACCTCACCTTATTCAGCCTAAACGGTGCATTGGCAGTGGCCTTTTCCATGAACTGCTCATGCCACTTCCCTTTGAAATAGATGGCGCTCACTAGCACAAGTACAGTCGTGCTATCGACCGTATCTGGAGTCAACAGTTCTGGAATTTTCCCTAAAATGGATAAAAGTAAGCCTTTTAAAAAAACCAAATACCAGGATCCCAGATTTGAACTGACATTCGATTAGCACTGAAATGCAATTCAAATGCACACTTCCTATCTAATTTCCTTTAACATAGTATTAAATTAGGAAAGCCCTATTAGTATGTTTCCACTTCAAATAAACCAACTAAGTACAGCATAGGGAACACAGTTAATAATATGGTAATAACTTTGTATGATGACCGATGATAACTACACTTATGGTGGTGAGCATTTTGTAATGCATATATATGTCATATCACTAGGTTGTACACCTGCAACTAGTATATCACCTATACTTCAAAAATTTTTATAAATAAACAAACTAAAGGGCTAGAAACAAAAAATCTCCTTTTTTAGAGTGTGTGACAATGAGCCTTATTTTGTGAATGGCCACTCTTTTTCAGGGAAAAAAAATATTCCTTAATGAAAATGCTTTTAGTAACCTGTAAATAAATCACTTCTTCAAATCCTCCAAGTAGAAGCCTCTGTCACCAAAAAGATTTTGCCACACAGGCAAAGGCCCAACAGCTGCTCCACCGAAACAGAGGCTCCCTGTGAGCACGCGTGGCCACAGACCATTCCTTGTTGGAAGACAGGTGCTCTGTAGGCCCCGATGCATTCCCTGACGGGTCAGACGGCACGGAATCAGACACGCCATCTGACAGACTCAGTCCCACCAACCATTCCTGATTTGGCAAAAAACATTTAGGACCCCAGCAGTTTGCAAATATTGATTCACAAAGATCAGGATGTTTCTTCTATGCGTGTATTAAACAATTTGGGCCATGCTGGATTTTCCCCCAGAATTTTTATTACTTTTAGTCTACATTCAATGTTAGCCTTAATTTTAAAATGTAGTTTGGGGAACTTATGGGGAAAGAAGTATTTAGCTGCTTCAGCTAAATCATACGCAAGTTTGCCCTCTGAGGAATTTCTGCATTTGAAAGCAGTTGGACCTGAGCAGGGCACAATTCCTGCCCAGGGTTGGGGCCAGGATGGGGAAAGGGGAGGAGACAGAGGGGACCAGCACAGGCAGGAGGTGACAGGAGGAGGAGAGGGACCCTTGTTCAATGACTCTGTCCTGCCCACCTCACCTTCTGTCTGCCCTTTGACCCACTCATTTATAGTCTTCCTTGCATCTTCAAAGGCTTGCTGAAAATCCACACTGGCTAATTCGGCACCATACATTTTCTGAATTGAAGTCAAGAACTCCTATTTTTAAAAAAAAAATGGATGTGTCATAAATAACTCCAACTACATACAGAAATGGTTTTCTAAAATCCTTAAAAGCAACAGAAATTGTCCTGAAAGGCATGAATTTCATTGTAACAGAAATATTTTAATCCTTATCTTTTAAACACACTTAACATTAAATTTACCATCTTAACCATTTTTAAGTGTACAGTTCAGTAGTTTGGTGTTATATAGCATTTACCAATTATTTTCTAACCTTTGGCTAACATTTTCATAAATAAGAAATTACTGATTGTGCATGGAAGTGAATTAATGGATTCACTCTTGCCTTAGTAAAACAGCCAGAGCCAATCTTGTCACTGTGATAACCATAAAATGAAACCAAGTCAATTAATGGGAATACTGTCTGTCATATGTTTGCATTTTGTATCATTTTTCTGAATGTTTATAAAAATTAAAACTGATTTCTGTGACTTGATTGTGCTGGGGTAAAAGTCTGCATTGTCTAGTGAGTTTTAGAACATGAAATGCAAAGTACTTACAGGAAGGAAATTATAGGTTTTCTCTCCATACAACCTATTTGCAAGTTTCAGAACATAGGAAGTTCCACGTTTGTTGATATCAGCATTCAGACTCTGAAATCTGGAATTAATCTCCTCAACGGTATTGAAGTAAAGAGTCTAAAATAAAGAAAACATCCTTTCTATAACCATTCATTTTGAAATTACAAAGTGGTTCCTTGGCATTTGCTTCCATCAAATTAAGTTAATGTTTTGATTATTAATTATTGATGATTATTAATTTTTCATTGAAGAATAAATAACAAAGTATCCAAAACTATTTCTTTGTGCGACATAAAAATTACATTAGAACTGCTCTACACCACTTTTATGTTATAATTATAATTCCACAAATGAGTGGTTAATAAACTACAATATTTATACAAGTTTGCTTTTTGGCAAAGAAAATTGTAAATGGTGTGTTCATAACTGTATTATGTATCAAGTATAATTTTACTGAAAGTTCTCAGAAATAGTAAAAATAAGAATTATCACCCATGCGAAGACACAAAGCTATTACAGATGGGGAATGTTTCTATTACACTATCAGCATTAGTAACTCACTTATTTCCAAATAACTTCTTTAAAGTTAACACTACCCAAAAGTTTAATTCCCTATGTAGCAGACACAAATCAAGAGTTCCTTTATGGTTTTATGAGGCCTGGGCTGGTTTCTTGCTTTTAAGACACAAAGAACAAAGTCCAGTTACTCCCTGAGACACAGAATGTTTGCACAGGTGCTATGTTCCATCTGCATTAATGGAAATGGGGGTGGGGAGGGGCTTAAAACTATTCTTTGCTGAACTCATAAAGTCTCTGGAAAGCCTCAAAATAAAAGCAGGGTAAAAAATATTACCCTTCCAGAAGCAAGTAACAACTAGTACTAAAGGTTTAAAAAAAAGAAGAAGAAAGTGGATCTTGAAAACCTTAGAATGCGTTCATACCTAAAGCGATGAAGACGGCTGGTTTCCATGCAGTAAAGTAATGGAAGCTGTGCAGCTGCAACTGGTCCGTAAACCTGATCCCAGGGTTGGCCCTTCCCTAGTCACATGTGCAGTATGGTTTGTGACCGGTATGCCAGCACGGCCACCACTTGTAGCACTCTTCTCCCCAAGATTTCAAGGAAAGCCAGTGTTCTTTTGACAGAATGGGGGAATTCCTAGCGCCCGGGGTTCCCCACACCCATTAGGGCCAGGAGGAGGGCTGGGTACCACCGTCTCTTCTCCTGCTGCACAAGTGACCAGCCACATCACCAAGGGCTCGGACCTGCTTGTGCCTCACCACTCCCCTCTCCTGCAGGGCCCACCTGCGCACAGTCCACAGAGCCCCACTTGGAGCCAGGCACAGGGCTAGGTCGCGGGAAGACAGATCACAAGGTTGCCTTGTCTTCTCCAAAAGGCACCACCGCCAACTTCTCCAGTGTGGTGCGGTTCCTATGTGTCATTATGCTCAAAAGTAATGCTGCATAACAGACAGTAATTATGAGTGGCCAGTCATCATATGCAAAGCAGAAACTGGAAAACCCTTGTCTGGGGGGAGATGGTGCAGCTAATGGGAAAGCTGTCAAAAGTGTGCCTACTGGAAAGGAAGGGGCACACTGCAGGGCCTTTTTTCAGCTTCCTTCACTGCTATATCCTCAGGCAAACAAAAATCAGTGCCTGGCACACAGTATATACTTAGTAAAGACTTGATCATGAATGAAAGCCTGCATACAAATGGCTTGTTCTTGGGGCTTTTTCTAAAAGACTGACCTCATAATGTACAGTTGCTCAATACAGAAATACAGTTTTTAAAACAGTGCAGGAGCTCAAAGGCACAACTTTTTAGTACAGGCATTACATGAGCAGGGAGACAGCAGAGGAAGGAGACTATTGTCGTTTGTTTCTGCTGACCTTGGACATCTGTTCTGCAGTGTTGCCTCGGGTCCCCAGAAAGATCATGGCCAGGGCTGATGAAATGTTTAAGGGGGAGATGAAGATGTTTCCCGTAGGATTGTTTTCATTCAAAACTCGGAACAGGTCCAACGCAAAATGGGTGATTGCTGTGCTCAACTGCTCCATGGTGAAGGCTGCAACAGAACAGAGGCCCCGAGCTGCCCACTGGCCACACCGGCATTAGGCAACGGCATTTCCCCACCTCTTTCTCAACTCATGCTGAAACACCCTCAAACTTGTTCTTCTTTTTTTCCCAGGAGGTGCACAAATGTGGGACTATGGATGATTGGCCAAGGATTCAGCAAGGATTTGGTGACACGGGGTCAGGATCCAGGGTATCTGACCTTGCAGACAGGTGAGTGCCTGGCACCAGGGCCTTGGCATAGCATTCACACTGGGACTTCCCTACTAAGTTTGGGAGTACACGTATTTCTGACCTTTTGGTAGGTGCTGATTCCTTTGGACAATGACTCCACTGGCCACATCTACCTGAGATAAGAATGCTTCTCTTAGAAAATCACAGCTGCTAGGAGGCACTAAGGCAAACACCAGCAGAGTAGATACACTGATGTTCATTGTGGAGATCTGTTGCTAATGTTTAAAGGAGTTGAGTGTCCCAGGTCTAGTAGCCGGTCTTCACCAAAGATGGAGAGTGAAACGCCAACATCGGGTGAGGTGCTCGACATGGTGCGTTAAAACTGTCCTCTCTGTCACTCCCGAGATGGCGAGGTGTCTGAGTAAGTTAAGCACTGGTCTTGGATCTCAGCCCGGGCACCGACGTCCCCATCGGGACTTCCAGTCTCGGGGCCTTGGTTTACTCCACACACAGGCAAGGGAAGTTAACCGCTGTGCTGGCCGCCCAGCGCGTGGGTAGCAGCCTGAACTATTATTGCTGCGGCTGATCAATAACCTGCAGGGACCCTCCCCCTGGCCACACAAAGCAGTAACACGAAACCGGCACAGGGGGACCAGGGCGGGAGGGAAGAGGGGCGCCCCGGGCTTGGGTTCGGCCTTCCCGCCCCGCCCCGCCCCGCCCTCACTTCCTCGCAGGCCGGCCCGTCCGGCGCCCGGACGCCGCGCGGGGGTCCGGGGTCGCCCGCGGCGGGCCGGGGAGGACGGGAGCTCGGGGGCACCCGGGGGAAGGGCAGTCCCGGCGGACCGCCCGGGCCGGGGCGTGCTGGGACTGAGCAGCCTGCGGATCCGGGCCGGCGGCCTCCCCGCCCGCCCCGCCTCCCCGCTGCGCCCGGCCTGCCTTACCCGCTACTTCCTGACTGCTCGGGCTCCCGGCGCGTGAGATCTCGGAGCGGCGCCGCGCCGCGGCCCTTATAGCTGCGGAAGGGGAGTGTCGCCCCGGCAGGCCCAGGACGGGCGACAGGGCGTGGCCCTTCCCCCAGATGACTTCCCAGGAGTCTGGGCTCCCCGGCGGTGTAGAAGCCAAGGGAGCGTAAGCACAGTGCGCTTCTCAGGGAATCAGCACCTTTCTGAGTTCTAGACAAGCTCAAACAGGACCTGATGCCCTATTTCTTACTAAGATGTGAATGACTGACACTTTTTAGTATCGCTTCTTGGAGGGCAAACTAACTCCTTTTGAGTCCCATCTAACCATATACTCCAGACGCTGAGGTTGTTATTATTTGGTAGAGGGGGAGAGCAAATTTGGCACCTCTTGCACAGGGGACAGGAGGAACCTCAAGGATACGATAGAACAGAAGCACAATCAGTTCTAAGCAACATCCCTTGATGTCACTGTCTTCCAGGTACCAAAGTGAGTCAGTCCCAGTACTCCCCTTGCAACTGATCACTGGGCTGGGTCAACTCACATACCACACCCCATGATAGCTCACATCTGTGTAAATAAATATTTCTTACCCATTATACTAAAACTTAGACTTACCAATTTTCCCCCCTGTGATGTTAAAAAAAAAAAAAAGAATGCATAGGGTTGCATAGTAAAGACAATAACTATTTCTGTGGGTTTATTTGTTCATTTCCTCTTTAAGTGCCTGAGTTTATAATTTCACCAAAACTTAGAGTGCTTGAGGGTATGAAATAATTCTACCTTGATGAAACTTCTCCCCTGCTGTCTTGCAAATCTCAATATGAAAAGAGGACACAGGAGAAATCCTGTTGTTTTATTAGTATTGCTAACAATGTGAATGGATTTATAGTTTTTTTTTTACACTGAGAACTTTATAATGAAAAGGAGCAAAGAAGATTGTAGTGTCACACTAATGAGTAATAAAAAGACTCCATAATTTTTTTAAAAGCAGCAAGTTTAATCACTAAAATTGTAGAAAGCTTTACAGCTTATTAGAATAAAGAAACCAACATTTATTGAAAATCAGTCATAATTAAGTTGAAGTGGTTTGATCAAATCTGGTAACCTCTCCACCATTTCTTACAGAACTGGAGAACTACTCACTAGCTTCTACTAAGAGGTCAATGTGAGAAAGTCAAGAGTGAAAAGCTGCACAAAGTAGTAGTTAAAGTCTGAAACACATAAACTAACAAAATTGTTCTGAATTTTTTTTTTGTCCTGACATTTTGCATTTGTGCTCATCTGGGAGGGCTATTATAATTAAAAGGCCATTGGAGTAAACTGGGGAGTTCCAAGTATAATGACTTCTCTTGACTGAGTTGTGACTTTCCCTCATTGGCTGGACTATTGCTGAGGAAGGGAAAGGGAGGTGGTGGTGGTGACAGAAACCTTTCTTCCTCCTGCTACTACAGAATAAAATAGCTAAAACAGCGTTCACTTGCAAGGTGTTTTCTTCTTTCAGGTGAGGGCTGCAATTCACAAGGAGTGGTGGGAGTGAAAACACCCCCTGCTGGCCTCCCCAAGCCATGTCAGTGAGGTTCCCCTTACTAATTTTCTCACTGTATAAGGCTCAGGCAAATTTGACCTTTATACTTCCATCATTAATCAATATATTTACTATCTAAAGTTTAGGCAAAGTAAATATTCTGTTGAATAATGTGTATGTGTTCTACTTGTGGCTTTAAAATGTAAATGGACACTATGAAGGGTCCTGCAGAGACACTCAAACACTCCTGGTGGCATGTACAGTTTGGTGTAGTGTTTGGCTTATCAACTAAACTCAAACACATGGGTATCTCCAGGATGGAATATTCCCGGGGCAAAATACCTTTGAAACCATAATCAGTCAAAGGGAGAAATAAAGTGGGAGAAACCCATTTATTTCTTACAAGTAGTCATCCACGTCTGCTCTCCCATGTCTCTCACAACCTGGCTGCAGAAGAAGAGGCCATACCCAAACTCTCAAGCTCTCTACTCCAGATATGCCCTTGCTTGGCCTTGTAATTACCTATTGATATGCAGATGGCTACTTCTCTCCACCCCTTGGAAATACCTATTGATATGGAGATGAACTAAAGCCAGGCAAGAGATTCTAGAAATATTGCAAATTTACCCACAGCCCACCCCTCCAGAAATCTCACCTCACAATCTCACTCTTCATCTTCTCCAATAGCCCCTGTGTAAGAAAACTGGAGCACTGTAACCAGACTAATAACATACAATAGCAACAGCAATAAAATCATAATAATCCTCAAGCAGGAGGATTCAACTAGGTTCAAAGTCCAATGCAGATTAAGTCCATAGCTCACCTATTCTAGAGGCAGTCAGTAGCTGAACATGTAGAGAGTTCAGAGCAATCATCAACGACAGTTGCAGTCAGGGGGTGGGTCCAGGTCAGAGGGACTGTAGAAGAAAATAAGCTTAAGGGCAATAAGATACATGTTTTAATGACACCAGCATAGGCAGATCTTGTCCATCAGGTAGGATGCATGCAAGAGAGGGTCCTGTGATAGGACAGTGGCAGGAATGGGATCTCGTCCTGGTCTAGTATACCAGACTTTCACCCCCCTCCCTGTGGGAGGTACAGATGGGTCAATATATAAGGTTATGGGAGGTACATGCACTGGCCATAAAGATAAAATAAAACTTCCCCGTAAAATGCTATTATTTCCCGGACACTTTGGGAACACTACCATGATCTTTGGGGGTCACTCTGCTGTTACTCCAGGAGTACACACGAGGTGCCAGAAGGGCCAGCCATCACTGGTCCATGTATCAAAATGTC
Source organism: Manis pentadactyla (assembly GCF_030020395.1). Lineage (NCBI taxonomy): Eukaryota > Metazoa > Chordata > Mammalia > Pholidota > Manidae > Manis > Manis pentadactyla. Next base: position 69,629,672 of record NC_080034.1, read on the forward strand.
CAGGGCCACATCCACTCAGCAGTGTCTTCAGAGTTTAATGCAGTGGGGGCTGCAGCAGGGTGTTGCTCTGCTGGCCATATCCTGGCTTCAATAACTCCTCTTTGGTTTGCACGTACAGTTGTATAGGAGAGGCAGCAATGTGTGTTAGCATATCCACAGGGCTCAAGACTCCTTTTTAGGGCTTTTATTAAAATGCCATAGCACTGTCCATAAACAAACCAACTAGCCCTGTAGACTATTGGTGTCTGACTTCAGGCCAGATTTCAATAAACCGCTGTACCTCTCAGTCATGCCTGCCCTGGTAGGATTGTATGGTACATGAAACTTCCACTTTATTCCTAATTGCTGCACCCATTCTTGTAACATATGTCCAGTAAAGTGGGTGCCTTGATCACTCTCAATCACCTGCGGCCGGACATAGGCTGCAAAGACGTGCTCTAGGCCCCTCTTGGTGGTTTGCTGATCTGCATGACATGCAGGAAAAACAACCAACAGTCCAATAGCTGTGTCCACAAGTCATGGCACACTGATATCCTTCTGACATGGGCAGAGGCCCAATATAGTCTACTTGCCACCTGACAAGGGGTACTGGCCCCCTTACTATTGTCCCATGTTGCTGTGGAACTCGGTGTAAGTCCCTCTTAGAGCAAGGTGTTTTCTTCTTTCAGGTGAGGTCTGTAATTCACAAGGAGTGGTGGGAGTGAAAACTCCCCCTGCTGGCCTCCCCAAGCCATGTCAGTGAGGTTTCCCTTACTACGCCACCTGGGCCAATGTTTCTGCTTCATCATTCCCTGGGGATGCCAAAGGCAAATGGCCAGTCACATAACATACAGTAACAGTCCTAGTCGACCAGAGGCCTGTAGGTCTTGCCACAGTTCTTGCCCACAAAGGGACTCATGACCAACCATCCAGTTGGCATGGTACCATGTCAGTAGCCACAGAGTCAAACCCCAATAGATGGCCCAGCTGTCAGTGCAGACAACTATAGGGGAGGGCTCCTGGGTGATCATGAGACATACTGCCCACAACTCAGCCCATTGGCTGCTCTTCCTCTCTCCATCCTCCATCCATATTGTCTCAGTCTTAGGATGGAAAACCACAGCCATCCATTCAGGGGCTGCCCACAACTGGAGCCATCTGTGTACCAAGCATCTTTAGGCATAGGGGCTTTTCCCTCCTGATAAGGACTCTCAGCTACCCATGAGTCAAAAGCAAGTTCTTCCTGCTTTCCACTGGTATAGGTCACTGGCCCCAATAAGCGTTGGAGTTCTCCGCTTAAGGAACTAGTAGAGAGGGCACTAGAGTGCTGTAAATATGCATGCCATTTGGCCAGTGTAGGCATCTGTGCCACGCCACTCCATGGCCTTTGGGTCCAGTCTCGCACCCACCCCACAATGGGACAGGTAGTTATTACCTTGATTGGAGCTGTTCCAGTGACGGGCTCTGTAGCCAGCAAAGTGTTGGTACACAGCAGCCAGTTGCTTCTCAGTGGGGGTGTAGCAGACCTCTGCTCCTTTCCATAGTTGTGACCAGAATCCAATAGGTTGGCGTGTCTGTTCAAGCTGCTGCCAAAGACCCCCTCCATAACCTTCTTCGGTTACATGAACAGCTAGCTCACAGGGCCTTGATGCGCTCATTACACTCCAGGCCTGCACAGCCTTGACTGCTCGCTTAGCAGCTGTAAAAGTAGCTACACGTGTCTCATCCCAGCCCCACTGATGCCCTTTCACAGCAATCAGCATAAGGGCTTCAGAATTTGTGCCAAGTGTGGGATAAAAGACCAAAGACACAAAAACTCTTGTAATACTGCCACCATAGTAAGGGTAGGGAAAGCCTGGACCTTTCCTACGACTGCTTCAGGAATAATTTTAGTTTTACCTGACCAGACAACCCCCAAGAATTTTACAGACAAACCAGGTCGCTGAACCTTGGTGCTGTTCACAGCCCATCCTTCCTCCTGTAGCTGTTGCAGCAGTCTAGGCACTGCCCCTTCTAAATCTGCAGGAGAATCAGTTGTGATCATAATATCATCAACGTAATGATACAACTGCACCATTTGCAGTTTCTTTCATGTGGCCAAGTCCTGGCCTACAAGTCCATGACAGATGGTGGGACTGTGGAGGTATCCCTGTGGAAGGACAGTGAATGCCCACTGCTGGCATTCCCAGGTGGAGGCAAACTGTTCCTGGCTTTCCTGTGCTATGTCAATAGAGAAGAAAGCATTAGCAAGTCCACAACATAGAGATATGCCCTTAGTTCATGACTGAAGGTGTCCAGAATGGCTGCTATAGAGGGGACAGCAGCATGCAAAGGGGGTGTGACTTTATTCAATTCCCTGTAGTCCACAGTCATATGCCAGGAGCCATCTGGCTTTTTCACTGGCAACACTGGGGTATTAAAAGGACTATGAGTGGGCTTTATGATGCCCACCCTCTCCAACTCCTGTGGAATTTCTCCAATTTCCTTGTGCCCCCCAGGCAATTTATACTGTTTAGTATTTGTCAGCTGCCAAGGTACAGGCAGAGCTACAGGTGGGTGCTTAGTATGTCCCCTCAGAACTGCCTTTACCACACATACCCTCAGTCTGAACTCACCTGTGGCGGTCTGTAACCATAGGCCCTGCAGGATATCTACCCCCAAAATATATTCAGGGTTGGGAGAAATATACACAGTGTATTCCTTTGGGGGTAAACACCCTATCCCCAATGGGATTTGGTCTTTCTTCACTCTAATTGCCTTATCCTGAAAGCCATCACAGCAGGGGTCCTGGGAAAATGCTCAGGGTTGCCATGAATCAGAGAACATTCATCTGTGTCCACCAGCACCAAGACATGTTGTACTTCCACAGGGGACCAATGCATTCCTAATTCTATATGTGGCCTCTGGTCCCCACCATGTCTCCCAAGGTGGGGGCCTTGCCCCACCGATCAGTCAAACCAGGACATCCAATCATCATCCTGTGGGGGTGAGGGTCCAGGTGGAGCCTGAGTACTGCCCCCCAGGAAGTCTTGCAGGGACACAGGCTAGACATGGGCTTTGACTCCAGGTTCCAGGTCCTGTACCTCAGTGGCTGGAACTGCTGCTCTGGTTTTAATTGGTGCCACAGTTCTAACAAGATCCTATTGGGCTGCGCATCAAGTTTTTCTTTCATCACCCCAGCCTTTATCAAATCAACCCACATCTGGGTCCTTGAGACCTTCACGGGGCCTTTTGCACCTCTCCTTTCAATCATAGCCTGTACTCTTATTGTTTCAACCTACCCGGATCTGCTAAAGTACAAGTAGCCCCACTTATGGGGTGCCCTAGGTGGGAGGCAAGAATAGTCACTGGGGACCCAGAGAGATGTGGGAACTGTATAGAACATCAGATTTCTCATTCCTATGGTGAACAACTCCTCATTGGGGCCTGGGGGGTCCATATTATAGATGTTATTTTTCATGCCTGGCTCCTGTAACACCTGCTGGAGCTCTGCATACATTTTCCAGCTAGTGGGTAAGAATGGTAAATCTCCCTGATTAGGCCAAACTGCCCTGATGGCTGCTGTCAGCCAATCCAGAAGTGCCTGATTCCCTGAGGTGTAAAGGCATTTTGCAACCAGGGCCAGAGGGAAGGGTGAGTCATCAAGGAAGCCAGTCTACCCATTTCAGAACCCAACATAACAATGTTTTCCACCCCCATAACCCAGAGACGTAAAAGCCAGGTAGGCAGAGGTTCTGATGGCTTCTGCCAATACTGTCCACCAGCCATCCTGGGTATAGGGGTGGAGCATGGAGTGCTCCACAGCCTGGGGAGGGGATGGCTCCTCCCCCTGAGGAGTCCACAGTTGTTGTGTTTTTATTTTCTTCATTACAACCGGTCGGGCCTTTAATACAGGAGAGGCTGGTGCCTCAGGCAGTGGCCTCAGCAGCAGATGGGCCCTTGGTCCCGCCCCCTCATCCTCTTCCAACATCTCCTCTACCATCTCTGTGGCTGAAGGCACTGCTTTGTCCTCCCCCTTCCCCACAGCCCCCTTCAAAGTGGATTCTCTGGCTGCCTGCTCCCTCGCTGCTAACGTATCTTCCAGGACAGTGACCCGTCTTCTCAATAACTGCCTCTCTTTCTTAAGGGCATCCCATAGGTCATTGCTCAGCTTCTCCAAGCAATGTTGAAGTGTGTCTCTCTCTTGCAGAAGTCTCTCTCTCTCCTCGATAACCCTCTCTCTCTCCTTGATAACACTTTCCACTATCTTGAAAAAGACATCCCACAATCCCAGCTGCTACACGGCCACGCAGGGCCTCTAAGCAGTCTTCTATCTCAGGGAGGGCTAATTCAATGGCTTCTGGTGTCTCCCCATTTCCCCAGTTCTGGGAAAGGCCCCACCCCTCTAGGAGGTGCTTTACCTTAGACCAGTTCCCCACTAAGGGCTCCCCAATTGGAAGCCCCACAGATAGGGGGCTCCTGGGTGAAGCTGCCCCTGTACCACTGCAGCCACTGGGGCCTCCCCACCATCCACAGGGGTGGTTCAAAGCATCTCCCCATTATCTCTAGGGGCAACCCATCCAAGGGTTGCACCCATGAAGACAGATTTTGGGTTCAGGCGTCCTGCCAACTACAGCCAGATATAACTCTGGAGGGGGGGGCAGGGGGGAATCCCAGGACAAAATACCTTTGAAACCAAAATCAGTCAAAGGGAGAAATAAAGTGGGAGAAACCTTTTATTGCCTACAAACAGTCATCCACTTCTGCTCTCCCATGTGTCTTGAGACCTGGCTGCAGAAGAAATGGCCCCATCCAACCTCTTCAGTCCAGATATGCCCTCGCTTGCTCTTGTAATTGCCTACTGATATGGAGATGGACTACCTTCTTCACTCCTTGGAAACACTTATTGATATGGAGATGCACTAAAGCCAGGCGAGAGATTCTGGAAATATTGTGATTTTACCCACAACGTGTTTATCTAACTGTTAGGCAGGAAAATAGATATGAGCAGCCTGGAAAGAGAGTAAGTCCAGTAAAGCCCACTCTAAGGGACTCAAAGAGTTAATCAGTTAAAACTAGAGAGCCAGAAAAGACTCACAGAGTTAATGAGTTAATCAGTATCCGAGCACATACCCATCCTCATTGTGTCAATTAGATCATGCCATTGTAAGATTTACTTTGGCCTGCTAAAAGTCCCAGATTATTCTTTAACTTAACCTATATGCTGTTTTTTCCTCCTCCATCACCTAATCAAGTAATCTGCAACCTGGGCAGGAGACAAGCATCATGATTAATTTAACAAACAGGCCCAGCTATAAACAGCATAGTAAAAACAGAAAAGATACCACTTTAAAGCTAAGATTGCATTTAAAAACCCAGAAAGTTAAGAAGTATGATTTTTTAACACATTCTTTAGCAAACAGACAGTAACTCAGCACACCCTGGGAGCAGGGCAATTGGTCTTGTTTGATATGTTCCCAGAGGGAAGCTGTTATCCTGGGAAGGAACTGGAGCAATAAATTTCTTGTGCTAATTTTGCAGGATTACCTGGAGGACTAATAAAAGAAGACACTTAATGTCTCTCATCAAAGTCAAACAACTTGGGACCACTTGATAAGTCCACACCCCTAGCCCTTTGTCACATTCCTGAAAAATCCTTAAGAGGGGGAATCCCCAACCTTTCAGCACACCTCTCTCTGAGGTCCCCCACACTTTCTAAGTGCATAGCCTTAAATAAAATTTTTACTCAACTTTTCAGCTCACCTCTTCTCTGAGGTAGTCCATACTCCCCTCTCTCCAAGTGTGCGCTTTTTGCCTTAAATAAACTTTTTCTCAACCTCTCAGGGCATGCCTCTCTCTGAGTTCATTGCACATTCTCTCTTTAAATAAAATTTAAGCCTTTCACGGAGCCTCTCCTACCTGAGGTCACCCACACTTTTTCTCTCTTTAAGTGCATAACTTTAAATATGACTTTTACTCTGCTTCACTATTGTGTCTCTGACCTTCAATTCTTTGTTGGGAGGGGGTGACAAGAACCAAGGAAAATAAACAATGCCCCCTAACGTAACTAGATACATCAATTTCATCTCCGGGAATATAATCAACAACAATGTGAGTGTGTCCACCTGTACATATAGGACAAGAGCATTCCTAATATTTTTTGTATTCAAACCAAACTGGAAACCACTTAAATGCCCATCAACAGAAGAATGGATACATTAATATGACAGAATAATATACAACAATGGAATGAACAAACTACAGCCATACACAACAATATTGTTGAATCCGATTAATACATGTTTGAACGAAAAAGTGCAGACACAAAAGACTACAATCTGTATTGTTCTGGTTATACAAAGTTCAAAAACAGGCAGAACTAGCCCATGGTGTTGATGCCGGGGTTCTTGTTTGCAGAGTCAAAGAATGAACTTAGCAAACAGCCAACATAGTATGCCTCAGAAGATTGGAGACTGACGAAAATTAGGCTTGGGGTGGATTAATGATTGTGCATTGAGTATTGACCCCCCTATACAGAAATTTATTGTGGTTAACAACTATTTGATCAATAAATATGAGAGATGCCCTCACAAAATATATATATATATATATAAACACACTTCCAATTGTAAAATAAATAAGTAACCGGGATGTAATGTATAGCATAAGGAATATAGTCAAAATATTGTAACAACTTGGTATGGTGATACCTGGTACCTAGAATTATCATGTATATAAATGTTGAATCACTGTGTTGTACACCTGAAACTAATGTAATGCAATACTGTTGTCAACTACCCTTCAATAAAAAAAAAAAAAAAAAAAAAAAAAAAAAAACAGCCAACATAGGAGAGCAAATGAGAGGCTTTTATTTAGAGATACAGCAAGAGGACAGAGCTCCTGGCTCACTCTAGGAGGGGGGCTCACTCTAGGAGGGGACAAGAGAGCCCATAGTTTTGCCTTGTCTAGGGGTTTTATAGGCAGTTGAGGATTTGGGGGAACCAGATAAAAGGCTTAGGGGTGTGGACTTGTTAAGTGGTCCCTGGAAATTAAAAATTAACTTAACACAAGGAATTTCCTGCTCTGATCTCTCCCTGAGATACAGGCATCTTGGTCTGGGAGCATATCAAACACTCCCTGCCCAGCCCCCAACGTGGGCTGAGTTATTGTCTTAACTTCCTGGATGTTAAAATGCAGTCTTATCTATAAGATGGAATTCTTCCTGCCTTTTACTATGTTGTTTACAGTTGGGCCTGCATGCTAAATTAGTTGCCCAGTTTGTAAATCACCTCATCAGGTCTGAAGGAGGAAAGACAGCACATAGGCCTGGGCCTTTTAGCATACTAAAGTGAATCTTACACATGATTACAAATGATTAGCATAATAAAAACATGGACTACTTTCCTTTATTTGGGGAATATTAACTGATCTTACTGAAGAATGACTTTAGAGCTTAATGTTTAACACGGAGTTTTGGTAGGGGGCTTCCTTGTATGTTGTTACACTGCCCTGACTGTAAATATCCTGCCTTGCTTTTTCCGGAGGCCCTCACCCTACTCTGACTACACCCACAGTCCCTGTCTCAGTGTCTGAAGTCAGGAAAGAAGTTCTCTTTATGGAGGAAGAGGGATTGTATTGACTATATTTGCTTTTTTAAAAATCTATTCTTGATGTTCTGGCATCTGGCTCCTTGATGCTGGACAGCCTGCCCCTCCTAGGGCTAACTAATTCCTAGAGAGAGCAAATGACTCCCCTGCAAATGTACCTTTGATATACAAACCAACCATTTCAGTGGCCACACTCTCAAATATTTCTTTATCAAATTCTCGCACCCCAAGCCAATATTCCCCCCACCGTAAACCACACCAGGGCCAGGTACTGGACAACCAGAGACCACAATATGGCCCAGAGCCTGCTGTAATTATTTAGACAACCCAATCCTAAGCTTCCTTAGTACGCTGCCCTGCCTCACCCATTCTTTCCTGCAAGAACCCCAGTAAAGGCTCTGCCTTCTCCCTTTCTGCCTTCTGACCAAGTTGGATGCTTCCCAGATCCCACGTGGCATGGCATGGTGTCCCTCCTACTTCTAGGAATCTGTGGTGTAAGCTTCTTCATGACTGTCATTTTCCATATCAGCTGTCTTACCATAACCAACTAAAACAGACCCTGCTCATTTTTTAATACAAGACTTATGAGTGAGAGTAACTTGGGAGGAGTTCTGGGGTGCTGGTAATATGCCATTTCTTGACATGGATGGTGATTACACAGGCATGTTAATTTTTTGACAATGCATTGAGTTGTACACATAATTAATTTACTTTTATACATATACATTATAGTTTAATAAAAAATATTAAAAAGTAGCAAAAAATGTTAAATATTAGTGACTATTTTACTTCCTATCTTCTCTCTCTCCCCTCCTACAGGATTAATCCACTGTGGTTAGGGCCCTTAGTGTTATCCAGCACGTTTGCTCCCTTAATTGTGGTCAGTGGCTTGTGCCCAGGGGACCCAGATGAGCTGGTAAGCCCCATGCCCTTCCACCTGTCCTATATCCAGCAATACACAAATCCCCAAATACAGGTGAGAAGCCTTTCCATCTATTCTCTCAGATGGGGACACATCAGTCACTGATTGGTTCAAGGCACAGAATAAAGGAGATACAGTATAAACTTTTCAGAGATCCACAGCTAGATTCATAAGACCCAGGAGAAAATCTCCAAGCTGGTACAAAGAGGTGTTTGAGAACCAATTGTCTTTATGTTATTGACTTCTAGGTTAATTTTATTGTGGTTAAGAAACATGATCTCTATATTATTTCAGTCTTCAGAAATGTTTTGAGATTTCTTTAATGGCCTGGAATATGGCCAATTTTTGTAAATACTTCTATTTGCCAGAAGAAAAGATACATTGTAAATCTGTCAGGGGCGGTGTTCCATATACAGCCATGAAGATAAGTCCACTGATGATTTCATTCAACTCTATACTTAAATTTACAATGCTTGGGTAGCAGGTTAATGACTAAACATCAGTATTTCTATTGACTAGCAACAAAAAGAAAATGAAATTAAAAGAAAGGTACAATTTAAAACAGAATAAAAACTCAAGTACCTGAAAATACATCTAACAGAACATATGCAAAACTTGTATACAGAAAAAAAAATCTAAGTGAATAAATACATTCAATGGGTGGAACTCAATGTTGTAAAGATAGCTGTTTTTCTCAAATTAACTTATTTATCAGTCCCAGTTCTAATAATTGTTCCAAAGAAGAGTGTGTGTGTGTGTGTGTGTGTGTGTGTGTGTGTGTGTGTGTGTGTGAATCTAGGCAAGATAATTAGAAATTTTTATGGTAATAAAAATGGTGAAAACTCTAGAAGAAGAACAAGGCAGGAGGACATATCCTACTAATTGTTGAAACGTATAAAGCTATAATAATTAATGCAGCACGGTGTTGGTACAGGAATAGACAATAGATCAGTGTAATAGAATGGAGAGTCCAGAAACAGACCTTTACATAACCCGAGAGTCGATATATGACAGAAGCAGGAAAGCATCAATGAAGAGATGATAGAATACTTAATAAATTATAGGAACAAATGAAGAATATCTAAATGCAAAAAATAAAATGAAGAGAGGGAAAGGAAGAGAGAAAAGGGATCTGTACCTCACATAATACCAAAAAGGCAATTCCATTAATATTTAAGATCTATCAAAAGCAGTATGAAAGATTAAACTAAGGAAACTTTAGGAAGATAATGTAGAATTTTCCATGAGTTAAGAGTAGGAAAGGAGTTTTTAAGGGAGAAAAAACAGTCATAGTAAAGTATTATAATAAAGGAGGTGATTAATAAATCTATTTTCAAAGTAAGAATTTGTTTTTCATAAAGAAACATTAAAAGAATTAAAAAGACAAGCCATGTAGCCAAAAGAGAATTGAAATATGTTTATGTGTATTTAGACAAATCACATTAAAAACATATTAGAAAAATAGTCAAACCATTTGAATAAACACTTTAAAAGTGAACATACAAATGGCTTATGAAAGTATAAAGAAGCTTTAAAATACAAAGTAAAACATAATGGTATAACTTATACTCACATTAGCAAAAATTTAAATTTCCAACAATTCCTGGTGTTGACAAGGATGTAGACCCATTGGAATGCTTTCACTCCTGGGGGCTGGTTTGATGGGTGGAGGGATAAGGGGATTATAAACTGGTAAATTTGGAAAACAGTTCAACATTATTCAACAATGTTGACCCAGCAGTTCTTCTCCTAGAGAAAAAATTGTCCACAATTACATAAAAGACATTCACAAAGTGTTCAAGGTAGCTTTATTGATGAGCCCCAAGAATGAGAAGGATGGATACATGAATGGTGATATATCCAACCAATGGAATACTACATAGCAGTGAAAACGGACAAATTCTTGCTGTGTTCACAACATGGATGAAATTCCAAAGCATAAATTGAGCGAAAGAAGCCAAATTCAGAAGACTACATTTCAACATTATTTCATTTACATAGATCTCAAAATCAGGCTACAGCAAACTGTATTGTGTAGGGAGGCAGCAAGAGGTAAACCAATAGGGAAAAGTAAGGAAATTATCTCAACAGTCAAAACAGTTGTCACCTGTTGGGGAAGGAAGGGGCTGTGATCCAGAGGTGTCATGGGAGGGGAGGGGAGCTTCCTTTGCCTGCACTGTTCCATTCCTTGACTGGGGTTACTTGGGTGCATGTTTTATAATTATCCTCATGATCTGTGCCTTATTTTTCACACACAAAAAATAAAGTAATATCAAGTAATCTAACAGACTGCCATAGTTCAAAATGCCCAACAAGGTGCTATATTTATAATGAGTAAAACATCAGAGCTACAGATAAAAAGTGGGCAGGTAAGCTATGTTTATACCAATGCTTCCTCCCTTGACAGCCCTCACATGAGATTTGTCTCTTATGCTATGTGAGGCTTATGCCCCTGGCGAGGATGTTCCAGGTAGAGCAGCCCTGACAGAGGAAGGCTGCGAGGAGCCTGTCCCCAGCGTGCTCTAGAGTAGGTCCAGAGTGCCCAACTTTTCATATGGTGGCTTGGAATTTCAGATGACTCTTGTTCAAGGCTGCCAGTCTCTGAAGGCACGTCTAGGCCTTCATACTCTTACAGGAATGCTAAATTTGTTAGTTTGTACTTACCTTTTAAAGCAGCAAGAGCATGGCAAGCTGTTTCCCCTTCTTAAAGTTCTGGAACAAGCTTTTTTCTGACTGGAAACTTTGGAACAAACTCAAGAGAACTGTAAAAACTTCAGCTAGACTTCACACTACTACCAACCCTGGCAGACAGCTTGGAGGACAGGGTTTGGCTTCATGTCTTTAGGCAACCCTGCTACAGCCTGCAGAAACCCCTCAGGGACTGGCCTCATGGCGGGTGGGTCTCAGGGGCTCTTCTGAGAAGAGGACCTTGTCCATCCCTCTCACCTTGAGGGAATGTGTGGACACTGCCAACATTATCTCCCCACAAGGTCCCAGTGGTTCTCAATAACAAGGAGCAGTATCAATCTCTGAGGGTTTTTCCTCATGACCCTCCACCGTGACCTGAATTACTCCTGCTGACCCCACATCCTGAAGGTAGTGAGTTACTCTTGTGAGTTCTCTTGTGATAAAGAAAATACTCAACACAGTCGTCAAGGTCAGCAAATCGCTTTTTTCCTCCAGTTGGCAAAGCACTCCCAGCTCACCCCTCCCCTCCTCTGGGCTCCTCTTCTGTCCTGTGCATGCCAAAATGCCACATATCAAAATAATATAAATTGCTCCCCTTGCTTGTGCTCAGGGCTCGGACCTTGGGAGATTACTCCCCTCTGAGCCCGCCAGTGTGAAATAAACCTTAACACTCCAAGACCTCCAAGTGCCGCTTGGTTCTTCCATCGGTGATCCAGTCCAGGCTTTCCAGTATTTTCTGTAACACTTGGGCAAGTCTCAAACTTCAAACTGATTACTGATCATACAGAACCCCCGCAAAAACCTTGACTTTCTCTCTCTTCAAAAGTAATTTTAACTTATTTTGCCATTCAGTTTAAGAAACTGTAATTAAGTGAATTGTCATAACTTTGGTCAATTTGAAGCTTGGTGGATTAAGTTCTTGCACTACGGTTTTGTGAATATGTTAAGTGTGATTATTATGAGTAAATTATGACCTCTCAGAGTTTCTTCTAGTCCTTTTATTTCTGCCAAATAATGGAGCAAACTTAGCATTAAATTATCAGCGGTATAGCGTAGCTTTACCCACTAGAGGACCAAATGTCATCATACAACAACCACGGACTTTTGTCCTGAGGTGTCTAAATGCCAGGAACACTCATGTAGGTTTTCTTCTTCAAGCAAGCTCGGTTCCCCTCACTAAGGTCGCTGAAATTTCTATGAAATTAATTTTCTTTTACAGATACACATGTCAGTCGGGGTTTTTCTCTGGCCTCACATCTGCACCCCGCCCCTTCATCTCATAGGACTTCTTTCACTATCTTAGAAGGATGTTCTCCTCAGGACTGACTCCTAATGTTGACCTCCACTCAATGCTGCCCTTTTTTGAGACCTTCCCTGGTCATTGGACTTCTGCTCATCGCACATTTCTCTTCGCTTGCTTTCTGGCATTCATCAGCATCAGAAATTTCCCTGTTTATGATGCATTGTCTGTCTCCTGCAACAGGATGTCACATCACAGCAACAGTGTTTGGACCCAGTTGTTCACTCCTATATCCCCTGCATCCAGAACTACACATGGCACATAGAAGATGTTTAGTAAATATCGTTGAATATGCATGACTAAATGAATGAAGGTTATAGCCCAGAACACATTGAGCTGTGGGAGCAGATTATATGATGTTGCTCAGTAAAGTTTCTTGATGAATGGTAAGTGAAAAAGAAGGCTTTACAAACTGAAAAGACAGACTAACTCCAATTTAAATGGAAATGGAGCCCAAACAAAGTGTTCAAGTCCCAGTGCAATCGACTGTGATACAAAAAAGAAAACAATATGCATGATGCAAGATGGTGCAAAGATATCTGTGCTGGGAACTCAGAACTGAGAAAGAGGTATTTAACAAAGCCTCTCATTGTTATACCAAGGGCAAGATCAACAAGAGCAAGACAGTAATATAGAAGAGTGTTAACTGGTTATAGAAATGACCTAACAAGTAGTCCACTTGAGAGAGAGGTCTCTAAAGGTGTGCCACAGGGCTCTGCCTGTGGTGTGGTTCTGTCTTACCTTCTGAAAAACAACTGAGATGGAGGCATACAAAGCTGTGAAGAATAAAATTGCAAAAAGCACAAATCTATAGCAGGGAGGAAGTGATATCCAAAAGAATTCCAATGACAGAAAAGTCATCCCAAACCAATATAAAAAATATATAATGCCTGTGTGGTGAAGTTCTACACAATGATATAAAGGGCATATAAAAGTGTAGGCAAAGGGTCTGTTTGTGTTTATACAGAGGATCAAAGCCTAATTGGGCTACCCCGAAAATGAACTAAGATATGATATGAAAAAGAACTTCCAACATCAGCACTCTCGGGAAGACTCATGCCAGAGGATGATCATCAAAAAACCCCAACAAAGATCCACGCACTGCTACAGCTGTAGCTGCATTCATCCCACCAGTTCCTGGACTTGCCATGGGAATGAGGAAGGAGATATCTAAGCTGGCCTGTGCATACAGTAAAACAACAAATTTGACTGGATCTATACTGTTGGAACTCAACCAAGAATTAGGAGAACTGCAAATTGTAGTGCTCCAAAATCTTACAACTACAGACTATTTACTGTTAAAAGAACATTTGGGATGTGAACAGTCCCCAGGAATGGACTGTTTTAATTTGTCTGATTTCTCTCAGACTGTTCAAGTTCAGTTGGACAATATCCACCATATCATAGATAAGTTTTCACAAATGCCTAAGGTGCCTAACTGGTTTTCTTGGTTTCACTGGAGATGGCTGGTAATTACAGGTATGCTTTAGTTACGTAACTGTACTCCTATTATGTTGATGTGTGTGTGCAATTTAAGTAGTAGTTTGAAACCTATACATGCTGAAGTTACTCTACAAGAAGATATGTCAAAGAAATAATCTATCTTCCCAGGTTTTCTTCCGTCTGTTACTTCTATAGCTTTTCTTCTTCCTTCCTAACTACAATCCTTAAACAGAATTCGTGCCTCATATCGAATTTACAGAGTATCATAATTCTTCCAAGTGGTAAAGACACCTCAAGACAAATGCTGGGCATAGAAGCCACAGGGCATAAATATGCAAAGAAGTAAAAAGCTAACCTTTTCAAACAATAAGGCTTCTCTCTCACTTACCAACTTTACATTTCCCTGTATGGCCCCGGAAGATGACTGGTTAGCCAGAGACGGGTAAGATTCCTCAAGGGAGGAACAACCTAAGACAGGCACAGTCGCAGGGGGGCCATCAGGTGAGAAATTGGGGATCAACAGAGGTGAGGCTTAGAACCTCACCCCCCCCTGTTCTGAGAGAAATCTTCTGCATACGTGGATGTTTTATTGCCCTTGTCTAGCTTGGATTAACACATAGTCTACAGGCACACACCTGATCATCTACACTTGCTCTCTTACAACACTATACTATGTTTTCTACCTTTATCTTGTATCTACCTACCACTTCAGCATTTTATTAAAAATAATAATAATAAAGAGAGAAATGTGGTATCCACATATAAATCAAGTATAAAAATCAAATGAGTATTCATATTTGAACTGACTGTTTATAGTTCATAATGCATAAGCAAAACCGAAAGCTTCTGTGATGACTGCCCTTGTACTGTTCACCGTGTAACTTATTCACTATGTAAGAATTTGTTCTCCATGTAAGAACTTGTTTGTTATGCCTCAGAAGATTGGAGACTGACGAAAATTAGGCTTGGGGTGGATTAATGATTGTGCATTGAGCATTGACCCCCCTATACAGAATTTTATTGTTGTTAACAACCATTTGATCAATAAATATGAGAGATGCCCTCACAAAAAATATATATATATACACACTTCCAATGGTAAAATAAATAAGTAACCGGGATGTAATGTATAGCATAAGGAATATAGTCAAAATATTGTAACAACTTGGTATGGTGATAGCTGGTATCTAGAATTATCATGTATATAAATGTTGAGTCGCTGTGTTGTACACCTAAAACTAATGTAATACTGTGTGTCAACTACCCTTCAATAAAAAATAATTATCTAAAATATATATAATGTTTTACATCTAGATTTTAAGGCAGCAATTTTGCAAATAACCAGAGGTGGGAGGCCTGTTTTAGCAGGAGTTCTCATGGAAAAAAAAAAAGTCTGAAATTTTAACTGACCACAAACTCAATATTCACCAATAAGGCTATCCAAGTCTTACTGTATTAACAGAAGCATAAGGTCCTCATCCAGGGAGAAGGAACTCACCTCTGGCCTATTTACATACAGAATGGCTTTCAGATGTGGGTGCCACGGGGGGTGGGGGGGTGGGGGCAAGGGTGCTGTTCTAACAGGGATTTGGGAAGGAATTGGATTTGTTCACTTCAAAGAGCAAACGGACTGGGAGGAAACCGTTGCTCGATGCGGGTGATTCATTGTGGCTTTGCTGGAAGCCCCCGCGGTGGAGGCCCTGGGCGTGAACCCCAGCGCTGCCCGCTGTTGGCTGAGCCCTTGAGGCTAATGTCTCTTACCTTCAGGGCCCCAGCCGCATCATCTATTGAGGATAAGTGTAACCTCCTGAGGTTTTTTGGGTGGACTCGGTGAAACCTCTATAAAAGTCAGAATCCGTTTAGATAAGGTAGGAAAGGCGATCCGAGCAGTGCTTGCACGTAGTCCAAGCACAGAACTGAATATTATGGCCGAGAGTGAGGACACCTATGAGTACCTGGGTGTGTTTAAGCTATCGCGACGGGAAGTTTAGCACCAATGAGAGCACCTGTTCTAGGAGCCACACCCCTAACTCCACCCACAAGGGACCTGAGATCCCTTAGTGACGGGCGCTCACCAATCAGACCCGCGAGCCTCTGGCTTCTGGATGAGAGAGACTGGAAGTGCTCCTCCAACGCCATCAACACGCCACCGGCTGGCATGGGAAGGGGACGCGGCCCAGCTTTCCACAGCTGTGCGTGCTGCCCCCGGGAGGGTGGCCTCGTGGAAAGGCTGGGGACCGACGTGTTGCAGAACAGTAACTGGCACGCCAGCTTCAGCAACCTTCTCGTCCAAACACCGAAAGCCCCTATGGGACAGAGATACACATCCTGTCACTGAGCAAACTTGGTCATTTATTCGGAGATCACGAAGAGGAATTTCTGCTTCGGAGGACAGGTCAAATGAGTCAACATCTAAGTTCGCATTTTCATTGTCGCTAATTCTAAACTGCGAAAGCAGCGCCTCTGGCTGCTTGCTTGTGAAGAGCTCAGCTGGGCGCTGGCAGAGGCGGCGGCGGGTAGAAAAGTAGAGGTGGAGTCCGCAGGTGGAGGGGCGGGCGCGCCTAGGAGGGCGATGGGGCAGGGGCCACGCTGGGGCGGATCGCAGCCGACCCCGCAGGCTCCTGCCAGGGGACAGCCCTTGGCACCTTCCCCTCCTCTTCTGACACTTCCTTTACAGCAAAACTAGAACAAACCATGTAACTCCTTTCATTCCCTTCACCACTGTCTTCTGAGCATATTTCCATATTTCCAACCATGTGAGGAAAGAGGTGATTTTAAAGACTTTTTCAGCCCACAGTTCATCTAAGGGAGCTTCATCCAGCTGAAGGCATCCTGCCACTGACACCTTCCAGCACCAGCTGGGTGACCCGCAATCCCATTCATTCTGACACTACCCGAAGTTGGCTCAGACCCCACAGGTTAAGGACTCAGTCCCACAAGACTGCCCCCACTTCACACACCAGTTGCAAGTCCCAGGTTGTCACCTGTACTTCTGACCCACCAGCTGAAAATTCAGGAGTTCCCACAACCCCCTACACATGCTCAATAATTTGAGGAATGAGTCACAGATCACAGGAAAGCACTTTTACAGAGACCAGCTCCACAAACCAGCTGAACCTGAGAGGAGTAGATGAGAAGATTAAGGGAAACACAGAAAAAGATATGACAAAGAAACCAAAGTTGGGTTCAGGAGGTCCACTAATCCCTAGTGGCAGACAAGTGACACAGTTTTATTTCTGAGCACAGCTTATAGACACATGCCCATAATGATGTCACTTCCGGGCTGATCTCATATTTGGTGTTGTCATTTCCATGTCTGGTGATCTCACTTCCAGTGATATCACTTCCTGGTATCCAGATCCAGTAATGTCATTTTTAGGGAGACATCACTTCTGGGGTGATATTGCTTCCGGCCCTCCACATCTCCCCCTTTCTTCTTTATTAAAAATGTAGGTGATTAGATATAATAGAGATTATAGAAAGTCTTTCCCTTAAATATTCCATTTTTAACATAGCCCTTCCCTTAAGTTCCCATAGTAAAAGATTTGTTTAATTTCCCGTAGTGTAAGAGAAAAACGGGATTATGACCACAGTGTGGTTTTCAATCTGAGGTGAGCATGGGCACTGAAGCAGCCATAGGAGGAGGAGACCTCTCACAGAAATGATGAAGGTTTAGGCCTTTGCAAGGTTGAGGGGGTGAGGATCTGTGCCTCACCTCTATTGGCCCCCAAGTTCTTTCCTGATGGCCCCTCTACAACCATGCCTGTTTTAGGTTGTTCCTCCCTTGAGGAATCGTACCAGGTCTCTGGCTAACCAGTCATCCTCTGGGGCCAATCAGAGTGATGTGAGGCATGTGAGCAGCAGAGCAACATTCTTCAAGAGGGTCGGTTTTCTGCCTCCTTGGTTGTTTGTGTCTCCATGGCTTTCACGCCCAGCACCTGCCTTAGGGTACCCTCGCCAGCCGGTGGGATTCTGGCTTTTGGACAATAGTAGACAATGAAAAATGCCTTCCCTGTTGTATGCAGCAGGGAGATTTTAAAAAGGGCTTTGAGAAAGAAGAAGAAAGATCACAGAACCAGCAAAAAGGAAGAAAGCTGAAAAGATTAGAAAAATCTCAGGGCAAAACTTAGAGCATAAGGGGGCTCCCCCTTCTTTCTTTAACTGAAGCCCTAGGTGATGCAGGTTCAATCGGTCTGCGTGGATTCTTTTCTGGAGGGCTCGCCAGCTGACTGGATGGCAACAATGGCTAATACCGCCAGGAAGAGCTAATCAGGCATTAGAGTCAGATTTTGTTGTCTGACCATTCTTCTTCTGCTTGAGTCAGCCTCTTGAGCTGTCCCCACTTCGGAGGATGGGCTCTACGCGTTTGTTGTGATGTTGGATGTCGAGTTTAGAAGTAATAAACTATAAATGACAAAAGACAATTTACAGTGGTTAAAGATTTGACAAGAGCTTTCTGTTGTTGTTTTTGTCCAAAATATGGTTTATTTTGGGAAATGTTCCATGGGCACTAGAAAAGAATGGATGTTCTGCAGCTGTTGAGCATTGTACTCTAGGTTGAAGTAGTCGATAGCTTTGTTCAGTCTTTTATATAATTATTGACTTTTCATACAGCGCCACTGTTTATTACTGAGATGGGGTGTTAAAATTGCAAACTATATTTGTGCATTTGCCTTTTTTATCCTTTGGTTTGTCAGCTTTTCCTTCACAGATTTTGAAGCTTTGTCATTGAGCACATAAACACTCATGGTTCTTAAGCCTTCCTGATCAAACAACCATTTCACCAAATGCTAACGCTCCTTATCCCGAAGTGAAATTCATCTGATACTAATACGGTCTCTGCAGCTTTCATAGCATACTGTTTGCATGGTATGTCTTTTTCCATTTTTCTACTTAGAAACTGTTTTTATTTAATGTGTTTCCCTTGTAGACAACAATATGGATCTTCATATTTTAAATCCGAACTGGTAATCTCTACCTTTTATGGCATATTCTACCCATTTGGCCATTTAGCCATTTATGTTGATTGTAATAATTGATAGGGTTGAATTCAAGTCTGTCGTTTTGATACTTGTTTCCAATTTGTCACATTAGTTTTGTGTTCCTTTGCACTTCACTTTCGGCCATTTTCTGGATGAATCAGGTATTTAGTTTTGAATTCGTCTACTGCTTTTAGCTTCATTTTTGTTGTAGCAGTGTTTCTAGGAATTGTAACATGCCTTCTTTTTAATGTACAATTACATGAGCAACATTATGGTTACTAGACTCCCCCCATTATAAAGTCCCCACCACATACCCCATTGCAGACACTGTTCATCAGTGTAGTAAGATGCTATAGAATCACTACTTGTCTTCTTGGTGTTATACTGCATTCCCCGTGCCACCCCCTACATTATGTGAGCTAATCGTAATGCCCCTTTTTCCCCTTTATCCCTCCCTCCCCACCCATCCTCCCCAGTCCCTTTCTCTTTGGTAACTGTTAGTCCATTCTTGGGTTCTGTGAGTCTGCTGCTGTTTTGTTCCTTCAGTTTTCCCTTTGTTCTTACACTCAACAGATGAGTGAAATTATTTGGTACTTGTCTTTCTCAGCCTGGCTTATTTCACTGAGCATAACACCCTCTAGCTCCATCCATGTTGTTGCAAATGGTAGGATTTGTATTCTTCTTATGACTGAATAGTATTCCATTGTGTATATGTACCACATCTTCGTTATCCATTCATCTACTGATGGACACTTAAGTTGCTTCCATTTCTTGGCTATTGTAAATAGTGCTGCGATAAACATGAAAGTGCATCTGTCTTTTTCAAACCGGGCTCCTGCATTCTTAGGGTAAATTCCTAGGAGTGGAATTCCTGGGTCAAATGCTATTGCTAATTTTAGTTTCTTGAGGAACCTCCATACTGCTTTCCACAATGGTTGAACTAATTTACATTCCCACCATCTGTGCAGGAAGATTCCCCTTTCTCCACTTCCTCACCAACATTTGTTGTTGTTTTTGTCTTTTGGATGTTGGCAATCCTAACCGGTGTGAGGTGATATCTCATTGTGGTTTTAATTTGCATTTCTCTGATGATTAGCAATGTGGAGCATCTTTTCATGTGCCTGTTGGCCATCTGAATTTCTTCTTTGGGGAAGTGTCTGTTCAGATCCTCTGCCTATTTTTAAATTGTATTACTTGCTTTCTGTTTGTTGAGGTACATGACCTCTTTATATATTTTGGATGTCAACCCCTTACCGGATAGGTCATTTATGAATATATTCTCTCATACTGTAGGATGCGTTTTTGTTCTACTGATGGTGTCCTTTGCTGTACAGAAGCTTTTTAGTTTGATATAGTCCCACTTGTTCATTTTTGCTTTGTTTCCCTTGCCTGTGGAGATATGTTCATGAAGAAGTTGTTTGTGTTTATGTTCAAGAGATATTTGCCTATGCTTTTTTTCTAAGAGTTTTATGGTTTCATGACTTACATTTAGGTATTTGATCCATTTGGAGTTTACTTTTGTGTATGGGGTTAGACAATGATCCAGTTTCATTCTCTTACACGTAGCTGTCCAGTTTTGCCAACACCAGCTGTTGAAGAAGCTGTCATTACCCCATTCTATGTCCATGGCTCCTTTATCATATATTAATTGACCATATATGCCTAGGTTAATATTTGGTATCTCTATTTGGTTCCACTGGTCTATGGATCTGTTCTTGTGCCAGTACCAAATTGTCTTGATTACTCTGACTTTCTAGTAGAGCTTGAAATTGGGATGCAAAATTCCCCCAGCTTTATTCTTCCTTCACGGGATTGGTTTGGCTACTTGGGGTCTTTTGTGGTTCCATATGAATTTTAGAACTAATTGTTCTGGTTCATTGAAGAATGCTGTCAGTATTTTGATAGGAATTTCATTGAATCTGTAGGTTGCTTTAGGCAGAATAGCCATTTTGACAATATTAATTCTTCCTACCCAAGAGCATGGGATGAATTTCCCTTTGTTAGTGTCCTCTCCAATTTATCTTAAGAGTGTCTTGTAGTTTTCAGGGTATAGGTCTTTCACTTCCTTCATTAGGTTTATTGCTAGGTATTTTATTATTTTTAAAGCAATTGTGAATGGAATTGTTTTCCTGATTTCTGTTTCTGCTAGTTCGTCATTAGTGTATAAGAATGCAACAGATTTCTGTGTGTTAATTTTGTATCCCACAACTTTGCTGAATTCAGTAGTTTTGGAGTGGATTCTTTAGGATTTGTTATGTACAATATCATGCCATCTCCAAACAGTGACATTTTGACTTCTTCCTTACCAATCTGGATGCCTTTTATTTCTTTGTTTTGTCTGATTGCTGTGACTAGTACCTCCAATACTATGTTGAATAAAAGTGGGGAGAGTGGGCATCCTTCTCTTTTTCCCCATCTTAGGGGAAAAGCTTTCAGCTTCTTGTTGTTAAGTATAATGTTGGCTGTGGGTTTGTCATATACGGCCTTTATTATGTTGAGGTACTTGCCCTCTATACCCATTTTGTTGAGAGTTTTTATCATGAATGGATGTTGAAATTTGTCGAATGCTTTTTCAGCATCTATGGAGATGATCATGTGGTTTTTGTCCTTCTTTTTGTTGATTTGGTGGATGATGTTGGTGTATTTTTGAATGTTGTACCATCCTTGCATCCCTGAGATGAATCCCACTTGGTCATGGTGTGTGATCCTCTTGATGTAATTTTGAATTTGGTTTGCTAATATTTTGTTGAGTATTTTTTGTTCTATGTCTGTCCGGGATATTGGTCTGTAGTTTTCTTTTTTGGTGGGGTCTTTGCCTGGTTTTGGTATTAGAGGGATGCTACCTTCATAAAAAAATTTTGGGAGTTCTCCCTCCTCTTCTATTTTTTGGAAAATTTTAAGGAGAATGGGTATTATGTCTTCTCTAAATGTCTGATAAAATTCAGAGGTGTGTCCATCTGGTCCAGGGGTTTTGTTCTTGGGTAGTTTTTCGATTACCACTTCAATTTCATTGCTGGTAATTAATTGGTCTGTTTAGATTTTGTTTCTTCCTGGGTCAATCTTGGAAGGTTGTACTTTTCCAGAAAGTTGTCCATTTCTTCTAGGTTATCCACTTTGTTAGCACATAGATTTTCATAGAATTCTCTAATAATTCTTTGTATTTCTGTGGTGACTTTTCCTTTCTCATTTCTGATTGTGTTTATGTGTGTAGATTCTCTTTTTCTCTTACTAAGTCTGGCTAGGGGTTTATCTATTTTGTCTATTTTCTCAAAGAAACAGCTCGTGTTTTCATTAATTTTCTTCTATTGTTTTATTCTTCTCAATTTTATTATTTCTTCTCTGATCTTTATATTATGTCCCACCTTCTGCTGATTTGGGGCCTCATTTGTTCTTCATTTTCCAGGTGCAATAATTGTGAATTGAGACTATTCACTTGGGATTGTTCTTCCTTCTTTAAATAGGCCTGGATTGCTGTATACTTTCCTCTTAGAACTACTTTCCCTGCGTACCACAGAGGTTGGAGCATTGTGCTGTTGTTTTCATTTGCCTCCATATATTACTTGATCTCTGTTTTAATTTGGTCATTGATCCATTGATTATTTAGGAGCATGTTGTGAAGCCTCCATGTGTTTGTGAGCCTTTTTTGTTTTCTTTGTACAATTTATTTCTAGTTTTATACCTTTGTGATCTGAGAAGTTGGTGGGTAGAATTTCAATCTTTTTGAATTTACTGAGGCTCTTTTTGTGGCCTAGTATGTGGTCTATTCTGGAAAATGTTCCATGTGCACTTGAGAAGAATGTGTATCCTGTTGCTTTGGGTGTAGAGTTCTGTAGATGTCTGTTAGATCCATGTGTTCTAGTGTGTTGTTCAGTGCCTCTGTGTCCTTACTTATTTTCTGTCTGGTGGATCTGTCCTTTGTAGTGAATGGTATGTTAACGTCTACTAAAATGAATGCATTGCATTCTATTTCCTCCTTTAATCCTGTTAGTATTTGTTTCACATATTCGGTGCTCCTGTGTTGGATGCATAGATATTTATAATGGTTATATCCTCTTGTTGGACTGAGCCCTTTATCATTATGTAATGTCCCTCTTTATCTCTTGTAACTTTCTTTATTTTGAAGTCTATTTTGCCTTACACAACTACTGCAACACCTGGTTTCTTCTCCCTATTATTTGCATGAAATATCTTTTTCCATCCCTTCACTTTTAATCTGTTTGTCTTTGCATTTGAGGTGAGTCTCCTGTAGGCAGCATATAGATGGGTCTTGCTTTTTTATCCATTCTTTTACTCGGTGTCTTTTGATTGGTGCATTCGGTCTATTTACATTAAGCTTATTATCAATAGATATGTACTTATTGCCATTGAAGGCTTTGGATTCATGGTTACCAAAGGTTCAAAGGTAGCTTCTTTACTATCTAACTGTCTAGCTTAACTCACTTATATGTGCTATTATAAACACAGTCTGATGATTCTTTCTCTCCCTTTTCTTCCTCCTCCACTCTTTATATGTTAGGTATTTTATTCTGTACTCTTTGTGTTTCCCTTGACTGATTTTGTGCATAGCTGATTTTATTTTGCATTTAGTTAGTATTTGGCTGGTCTACTTTCTTTGCTGTGGTTTTATTTTCTCTGGTGACATCTGTGTAGCCTTAGGAGCACTTCCATCTAGAGCAGTCCCTTTAAAATACACTGTAGAGATGGTTTGTGGGAGATAAATCTCAACTTTTGTTTATCTTGGAATTGTTTAATCTCTTCTTCAAATGTAAATGATAATCTTGCTGGATACAGTATTCTTGGTTCGAGGCCCTTCTGTTTCATTGAATTGAATATATCATGCCATTCTTTTCTGGCCTGTAAGGTTTCTACTGAGTATCTGATAATAGCCTAATAGGTTTTCCTTTGTATGTAATCTTTTTTCTCTCTGGATGCATTTAATACTCTATCTTTATTTGATGTTTGCATTTTAATTATTATATGTCTTGGTGTTGTCCTCCTTGGGTCCCTTGCATTGGGAGATCTGTGGACTTCCATGGTCTGAGAGACTATTTCCTTCCCCAGATTGGAGAAGCTTTCAGCAATTATTTCTCCAAAGACACATTCTATCCCTTTTTATTTCTCTTCCTCTTTGGTACCCCTATAAGGTGAATATTGTTCTGTTTGGATTTGTCTTAAACCACTGCTGTGAAGGGGGCCTGTCTCATCATCTGTGGCCACAGCAACTAAAAATATTCATGGACAGTACAATATGAAGACAAGTAGTGACTCTATAGCACCTTACTATGCTGATGGACAGTGACTGCAATGGAGTGCGTGTAGGGAACTTGATAATATGGGTGAATGTTTTAACGACAATGTTGCTCATGTGAAACCTTCGTAAGATTGTGTATCAATGATACCTTAATAAAAAAAATTATTTTGTAGTGCTTAATCTAAAAAAATAAAAAATAAAATGTTCATGGAAAGTAGCTAGAAGTACATTTGAACACATATGTGACCACAGGTCACAAGGAACGCAAACTACAATAAAAGCAGAAACACATGGGAAACAGGACTGATTTCCTGCAGGTCTGAGATAACTGTTTTCCCTACCTCTGTGCTGGCTTCTGGAGAGTTCCCTCCATGGTCTGAGACCTGCTTTCACAGCTCTGCACATCAACTTCACTCTATGCTCCGGCTAATAAATAGTGCCACTGAGGAGTAAGCCGAGCAGCATTCATCCTGGAGAGGAGCAGCATGGTGGGCCGTGAGAGCCACTCTCTGCCCAAAGGGAGGACCTGAGGGTGGAGGGCATGACCTCACAGAGCAGGCACAGTGGCTAAGCAGGTGGTGCTGCCCCTGCTAAGGTGGCCACAGTCCCTCCTGAATGGCAGTTTCAGGTCCTAGGTAACATCCGACATGTGAACACAAACACAAAGGAGTTCTGAACAGGTTTTCAAAATCGGGCCTTTTATTTTTGGATAGTCACCAAAGGTCACTTTGGATTGCAGGCACACTGTGAGGTGTCAGAGGAAAAGTGGGTCAGTAGGAGACATGAGGTGCTATACCCAGTGCTGACCATTTCCTTATGGGGAGGAGAATCGGCCACAGAACAGAACACTGCTGGTTTTGCTGTGCTGGATAAAGAAAAGGAAGGGGCGGTTCGCACAGAACTTGGGGGTGAATCGTGTACATCGCATGAGCATGATGCCAGCAGTAGCAACTGCGGCCTCTGTGCCTTCCTCATTGACCTCCACAAAGGACTTGTGCACGACCGTGGACAGATACAGGTCTCTACTGGATGACATTCCAGAAAAGTCTGCCGTGGTCTCAAAGGCATCAGTCATGCCCAGAGAGCGAAGGACATTCTTCATGTCATAATTCTCCTCCAATCTAAACCTGGGTAGGTACACATCCACCTCAGTTTCATCCATCATGTCTGGCCTTGTCCATTCTACGAATTTCTCATAAGTAAGTTCTTTTTCCACCTAGAAAAGAATTGAAAATTTTAAGATCTGAACAGTGCTACCCAACAGAACCCTCTGCTTGATGTGAATGTTCTTTGCTGTACAGAACAAGATGGCAATAATGGAAAGTTATGCTAGCTTTAGAAACACAGCTTGCCCTTGAACAATGTAGGGGTTAGGGATGCTGACCCCCCGATGCACTGGAAAATCCGTGTGTTAACTTCTGACCCCCCCAAAACTTAACTACAGTCTACTATAGACCAGGAAGCCTTACCAATAACATAAACAGTCAACTGACACATATTTTGTATGTTTTATATATTATACACTGTATTTTTACAATGAAGTAAGCAAGCTAGATAAAAGAAAAAGTTTTTTCAAATTATCACAAATTTCCCAAATTTTCCAATATATTTGCTGAAGTCTGCATCTAAGTGGACCCATGTAATTCAAACCATGCTGCTCAAGGGTCAGCTGTAGTTCCCCAGGAAAAGGTGAGACCCAATAAGCAGAAATTCCACCATGATCCCTTGCCAGTCCAGTGCATTCGCTGCTTAGCACTCGTTACCATTTTCAGATCGATGTGTTCATCTGGAAGCATGATGATCATACTCAGCTCTCCACCAGCATAAGGAAGCACCAGAATTTTGGTGAATATTTCTCCTATGTAGGTCATTTTAAAGGTAGACTTCTTAAACATCATTTGCACAGGCTTCTCCTCATTCTATAAAGGAAATGGACAAACATTAAGTTGAAACAAGACCCACTTGCACATTAGACAAGTCCACAGAGCTGGCCACTCCCGGCCCTTAGAAACAGCTTCTGGCTCCCAGGACACCATCAGTCCCCCTTTCTGCCAGTCCATCTTCACTGCCTCAACTCCACATGTGGGGGTACCGGGGGCTCAAGCTTTCAACTGCTTTTCTCTCGGTGACCTCATTTGATCTCATCACTTTAAGCAGAACTCCCAAATTTACATTTCTAGCCAGGACTTCTCCCCTGTACTCCAGACTCCTCATACATTTTCCTGCCTACTTGACACCTGTGTCTGGACATAAACTTTCAGTGTTACATGTCACACAGGGCTCCTCATATTCCAAGTTTCCTCCATCCACAATTCTCCCCACCTCAGCTGATGGTGACATCACTCACCCCACTGTCAAAAACTGTAGAGTACCTTTGACTCCTATCTTTCACCCACATCTGACTCATTAGCAAATCATACTGACTTTACTTTTAAAATATAACAAAAATCTGACTCATTCATTCCACCTCCACTGCTGTCAGCCTCACCCCAGGTCATTGTGACAACCTCCCCAGTGATCTCACTGCTCATGTGCACCCCCATGATGGTCTCAGCATGGGCCTAGGGATCCCAGAAGGTCAGTCATAAAGCAGATGAAATCACTCCTTGGATGAACACCTCTCCGTGGCTCCCCCCAAATCCCAAGGAGTGAAAGCTGAAGTCCGTAAAGAGTCCTGTGACAAGAGCTCAACCCCCATGCCCTCTGCTCCATCCCCTGCGCTCATTTGCTATAGTCACCAGGGCCGTGAGCAAACCAGGCCCGTGCCATCTCCACCCAGCAGCCCAAAGTGGGCCTGGGGAGCACACAGCCTGCCTCATTCCAGTCTTTGCTCACAGGGGCCCAGCCAGCCACAGTGACCTGTGCCTGTCCCCCAGGTCAGTCTCTCAGCCCTACCGCTCTCTCAGACACACCTGTCTTCTTACTCACGCTTGCTGTCTCTCCCCCAGGGGAATGCCCACTTCATGAAGTGGGGTGCATGGCTGGCTGTGCACACACTGTGACAATAGCTAGCCTGATGCCTGGCCCTCAAACTGCTGAATAAATGGCTAAACAGCTAGGGACAGGGGTACTTAAAGGGCCAGGTGAAATGAACATGTCTCACTAGGAAAACAAGCATTTGTCACCAATGCTCCCCAACCAGACAGTAGGAAAAACCCATGGCCAGTGACCACACCTGCACCACAGTCCTCCTCAGCGTCTGACTCCTGCACACTCTGAAGAGCAGCAGCTGCTGTGAGTTTACTGAGTCCCGCATAGCGGGCCCGGGGAAGGCACAGCACAGTGCCGGCCCTCTGGGATGTCCCGTTACTCTGTAGTATGGGAGAGACCCGACATTTCTGTTTCAATGTTTTGTCTGCACCTTGTAGAGCTCACCTGAGCTGGTCTCGGCCATGCAGCCATGACAGCCCGCTCGTCCTCAGGAGCCTAATTCACCTTATAGGCCAGACATCAGCACATGTTTTCCATGATGGGCCAGAGAGAAAATATTTTGGCTTTGTGGATAATAGAGTTTCTATCACAACTACTTAATTCTGCTGTTGTAGCACAAAATATATAAATGCTATGTTCCAATGAAACTTTACTTAAAAAGTAAGTGGTAGGTTGTGTTTTGCCTGCAGGCCACAGTTTGCTGACCCCTTCCTTCCGGCCTGGGCTGTGGATGCAATGACTGTGGTCATAAGAAGACAGCCATGTGCTAAGGATGGCAGAGCAGGAAGAGAGAGAGCCAGTTCCCTGAGAGCAGCACCCAGTGCCACGTTAGCCCATCCTCTGCTCACCCCCAGGCCTCCTGCCAGGGGAGAAGGTCAGCTATGAGCTGAACGACACTGAACTGGGTTTTCTGCTACTTGCACCTGAATGAAGTCCTAACATACATCCCGTTAAAGATTAATTTCAAGGAGAGAAATAATTTTGCCAGGGGAATGAGGGCAGTTCATTTCAGAACAAAGACTGAAAGAAGACATATTTCCTGAGAAACTAAAGGTTCAGGCTTAAGTCTGCCTAGGAAATCAAACTTGTAGTCAGTGATCAAGAACAGGCTGTAATAATTCTGCTACTTTGTGCAAAAATTTCTGTCAATTAAAGACAAATAAAAAAGAATCTACTGGATCAGTGAAAGAAAGATACAGGGCCATCAGCAAATAGCATCTTCAAAAGCAGGAGAAAGTTCAACTCAGTGTCTATCCTATACACATGCATGGCCTTCTGTTCACTTGTTTTTAAACAAAAATTTGCCTTTATGTTACCCTTATTATAAAAAGAAGACTGATGATCACTCATTTCTTCAGTACTGAGCAGACACCAACCATGTGCAGGCACTTACAAGATAACCATTGAGCATCAGATAACACTCAGCAGTTTGTCATTCAACCACTGCAATGCTACCACGGGGACGGCAGGGGGCACTGCAACAGCTTAGAGGCAGGCTACGGAAACTTACTGGGGGGGCTCTCAGGGAAGGTATCCGCACACTGCTCCAAAGAAAGCAGCCTGCAGGTACTGATGGGAATAAAGATGGAGAAATGGGGAGAAGTGGATAGGATCCAGGTCAACAAAGAGACTCATACACCATATTTTGGAGTTTTTAAACTTCATCTTAAAATTTCTGGGAAGCCAAGAAGGACCTTAAGCCTGAAAGTTACATGGTCAGACCTGCAATACAGAATACCTGGCAACAGTATGGCAGGTAACACAGGGACCAGACCAGAAGCCTAGGATATAAAGCCACCTTTGATGTCATGACAAAGGAGAAAGGCCAGAGGAGGGCCCCAAGACTCACTAGGGAGTCTGGCTGCTGGGCAGCCTAGCGCCATACAAAGCCCAAGTTACTTGAAGTGAACCTTGGCATGTTTTAAAAACCAAGGTGAACACACACACTGTTTCCAAGAATCTCCCGTTATTGTAAAATATTCACCTTGCTGACTTTAAACGGTGCTTCCTGGGTCATCTGTTTATTAAACTTATCATCCCACATTCCTTTGAAGTAGATGGCATTCACAAGAACCAGCTTAGTCCCTGGACAAACTAAATTTGGAGACAGCAACTCTGTAATTTTACCTGAAAAGAAGAATTAAAGAAGCAGTTAGCTAAGAGTTTCTGCTGCAATGCAGGGGGATGATATTCATATTGGACTATCTCCCAAACTAGTCAGGTACATAGATAAAGGAGCTCCCCAACCCTCAACTTAACCATGTAATGGGATACTGACCCTTAAAACAACAGCAGCAACAAAAACTTTAAAAGCTCTGGTGAGAAAAATGCCAACATTTGAGAAAAACATGTAAAATGAACAAACTGATATGTGCAGGATGAATTCATAACAAGTGAAATAGAAAGGAATGCTTGGTGCCCGTGACGCAAAGAAAGGAACTTAATGGATTGCCAAGAAGGTGAGAGGAAGGAGCAAGTACAAAGAACAGATCACATTCCGAACCTCAGGTGGGTGAGGGCTTAGCCAGGTGCCTTGGACGATGCACGGTCATCTATGGAGCATGAGCAATGCCAGACAGGCAGACAGCTTGAGCCCTGTATCCAAATTTTTCTTTATACTAGTTGTGAAAAGGGAGACTATATTAACATAAACTAAAGTGTGGATTGTTCTAGAAGAGGTGTACTGAACATAGACGGCATCACAGATACACCGATGAGAACAGGGAAAAGCTAGAGAAAAGTAATCATACATTGACAATATTTCAGAAGCAGAGTTTAAAAATTTAGTTATTTACAGAAAAAAATCATTTCATTTTACATCTGCTGGTCTTGTGTGGAACTCGCAATAAGATCTGATTGAAATGCTGGTAAAACAGAATAGCAATGTATTTTCACCTTCCGTCTTTTTGGCTACCCAGGTGTTTATGTGTGTTCTCGACTCCTCTACAGCGTTTAGAAAGTCGAGCTCTTCCATCTCTGCTTGGTACAATTTGTGGCAGGAATCTTTGAAAGACTAGGAGATACAAAGTGACATAATCACTTAGCTACAAAAAATAACCAACACTAACAGCTTACATAGATTACTACATCCCACCAAATGAGAACATCATAACTTTGTGGTTTGCATAGTAATGTACAAATTAACCTAAATCCAGTTTCTCAGTTTTTAGCTCCATTTCATCTTAACTTATAAACTAACAGTGGTCTGAATGTCAAATAACTGGCACGAATGGCCAGAGCCTGGAAGGGTGAAGCTGGGCGTCATGAGGCAAGTACGAAGGCACTGGGACGCAGCCGCCACAGTGCGTCCCTCCTGACAAGGAGTGTTTGCTAAGTGAGACCCGACCCGCAGCAAGAGCCTCAGCACACTCCATATTTCAGAACAGACTGCGAACCAGGGCCTGGGGTTCCCCATGAGACAATGCAACGGAAATGTTCTAAACGAACACTTCCAAACAGTGCCATATGCACCTACTGGGCAGTTGAAATAAGACTAGTGCCAATGAGGAACTGAATGTTTGGCTTTATTTAACTTTAATTAACTACCTGAAATTTAAATAGCTGCATGTGTCTGGTGGCTACGATTTTGAATGGCTCAGTTTTAGAGCATAGCAACTCTCAAAAAAAAAAAAAGCTTAAACTCTATTCTGCTAACACAAGTCTGCAAAATGACAATGATGTTAATGAACACCTATATTATGCCATATAAAAGCAGAAAATCTAATGGGAAATAAATGGCCTGGCATAACTAATTTGTTAGCAGTGCACTATGGAATGGTTGCCCAGTCTTTCTTGTACAGCTTACAGCTAAATATTTAATTCTGCCTGTCAGGATTGGTGTCATCAGCAGGACTTCACATTTCCTTTAGCGCAGGAAAAGAAAGGCGATATGGCACAGTAATATGAACACAAGTCCTGTAACTTGTTAGCTGTGTGACCTTAGAAAGGCACGCTTTCCGCTGCACCACATGACTGACTCGTCCCCACCACCTCCTCATCTTTACTTTCTTAGGGCAGAACAGCAAGTAGGACTTACTGAGAGGAATTCGTAAGTCTTCTCTCCAAAGAGCCTGTTGGCAGTCCTCAGCAAGTACTGCGTGCCGGGCCTGTTGAGCTCCACGAGAAGTGACCGGAAACCCTGGTGGACATCGTCACCTCCGTCACCACTTCCACTTAAAGAAAGTACCTGAAATCAAAAACAGAGTAACATGCACACCTTCAGGGTGCCCTGACTCCAGGGTGCAGATACAACACACCTCAGCCTCGGAACTGCAGCTGAAAAGCTTCACCCATTTAAAGGCAGAAAGTGTCTTAAAAGTGTCCAATGCCCTCGCTGAGCACCTCCTGCAGGCAGTCAGGCCCTGCCCACAGCAGGAAACCCCAGCACAAAGCTGGTTCTGTGCACTCACTACCTGTCGTCTGTCTGCAAGTAAGGCTTCCAACCAGGCCTCCCATCGCTGCAAACACAGGTCACTCCTGATACTGTCCTTGAGTCTGGGCTGACCTGGGACTTGCTCTGATGAAGAGAACACAGGGGAAGGATGCTACCCCAGGCCCAGGACTTCAAAGGCCTGGCAGCCCATTGTCTGCTCTCTTGTACCCAGCCACCAGGTCGTAATGCGGTCCAAGGGATGCTGCTGGCAGCCACGTGGGATGCTGGAGAGCTGACACCACACGGGGGAGAGCTACTTGTAGGAGCACTAGCACCCAGACATGCCCCAGAGGCCCTCTTGGGTCATGACTGACCCCAGCTGGCCCCATGAATCTGAGAAACCATCAGTAATTGTTACTGCCAACCACTATGTTGCGTGCGCAGAAGATCCATGCGGCGACCCTGATGTGGAGTCCTGCCACAGCAAAGATCTAAGCCAGTGTGGCACTGACTCTGGAGCTGGCAGCTGGCAGAGGCAGGACAGAGAGTGAAGACATCACTCCTGGAGCTGGGCAAGGGGCGCATGGCATGGGCTGGAGGAAGGCCACGGAGACGGGCACGGTGGGACATTTCCCCAGTGAACCATGTATCTGCCCAAGGAGATGTCCAGAAAGAACACGTGGCTTCTTTTAGCAGTTTACAATAAAGCATGGGAAGGGAAAGATGAGCTGAAGAAGGAACTATTTCACTTCTAAGCAGAATTTAATGGAAATATTTCCAACCTAGGATTTGCTAGGTGAAAAATAAAAATGTTTCCTACCCCAGCATCTCTAGCTGGCCGAGGATGCTGAGTCAGAGATGGCCTCAGGGCAAAGATCAAATCCAAGGCACAGGCCTCAAGGGCAGGGTCAGCATGGATTTTGTTAAACCTCAGAAAGACTATGGCAGTGCCTCAGAGAACCTCTGGGTTAGACAAGGGGCCTCGAAGCACCTTAGGAACACTGTCACCCAGCACCCTAACTCCCAACCCAACACAGAGTCCTGTATCAGACAGGCTGGTGCATGCACTTTTGACCAGTGAAGTGGATTATAAATTGACACAGCTACTCAGAAGAAACAACCCCGCTAGCACCATGATCTCAGACTTCCAACCTCTAGAACCACGAGGAAATAAATCTTTGTTGTTTAAGCTACCCAGTCTGTGGTATCTGCTACAGTGGCCTGAGCTGAGGCATCTTCTCCCACCATTCTGAAGGGACTGTCACCAAGTCCTGCCCCCAGGAACCATACCAAGGAGCCCACTCCTGTCCCATGATTGCAAGAGACTCCGGGGCCTTAGGAGGGGTAACAGTCTTATCTGCAGAGGGCTGTGGCGCACTGGGGCCAGAACACAGACCATGCAATCGTCAGTGAGAGGCAGACTACGCAGGCCCCAGTGGGCCGTGCCTCCAGTATTCATATGCTTCTGCAGCCCCTCTCCAGCTGCCTCCCGCCTGGGCTGTGCGACTGGCCCAGCTCGGCATCAGCAAGCCAGGGAACATCAGCAAGCGCGGCAGGGCAGAAGCCTGAGAAGCAGCTGCACATTCACGTTCGTCCTCTTGGCACCCAGGTCCTGGACTGTGAGGAAGTCCAGGCTCCCCTGCCTGAGAGACACCACGTGGCTGGCCCCCGGGATGGGGCGGCACACGGAGGCGGCTGGGCGTGAGGGTCCAAGGCCTCACACCAGTGACCCAGCCGGAAACAGGTGGAGCAGAAGCAGCACCTGATCCCTCCAGAGTTGTGCAACAGTAAATCATCATCTTCAGCCACTAGTTTCGGGGTGCTGGTTACTCAACAAGTAACTGAAACATGAATGAAAACATTTTTGGATGACAAGTGCCATTCTGAGAAGTGTGGGATTCATATAGAAATCAAATGTATAATCATATCTGACTTCATTATTTGTAATTCATGCTGTGTGATCAAGACCAAAACAGTTTCTGTGATATGACTGTCCTTGCATTGTTCACCATGTAGGAACTTGTTCACCATGTAGGAACATCACGCCCCAGAAGACTGAAGACTGCTGAGAATTAAGCTTAGAGTTGATCACTGATTGTGTATTGGGTCCCCGATGCAGAATTCTACTGTTGTTAACAACCATTTGCTCAATAAATACAAAGGGTGCCCTCTCAGCACCACTCTTGCACTGTTCAGCCTCGAGTCCCCTGGCTGGTCCTTTCAGATCTTCGATATCTCATCGTGTCTCCTCCCTTATCTGTGGGTCAGAAGCAGGGAGGGACCGACAGAGAAGATTTGACACTTAAATGAGAAAATAAAATAAAAACTTCTAACAGTTGAAAAGCAGTTAATAACACCCAAAGAGTATCACAAGACTCAACCTGGACCTGTGACTCTATCTGCTCACAAACTCACGCACAGCCTATCCCAGGGGGGGCTGAGTCGCTGAGTCACTCACCTTCCGAATCGGGGGGGTGCCCCTCTGTCCTAGCACATCACAGGCTCACACCCAGACTGCTCACATGTCCTTCCCCAACTACTCTCCATCCACACCCCAACAACACTGGCAGTTACCTGTCAAGAGCAAGTCCTCTGGGATCTGAAACATGGGGGACCAGCTCAGCTGACAAATTAATAGCATTTACTGTGGCCCAGAAATGGCTTCAAGAACATACCTGGGCCATCTGGGCTGCGGTGTTTCCCCTTGCCCCCATGAAGACCATGGCTAAGGCAGAAGAGACGCTCACGGGTGACAGAAACACATTCTTCGAGTTGCCTTCACCCAGCTTTTTCAAAAGGTTTAAGGCAAAGGTGCCATTTGCTTCCAAGAGGGTATCCATAATGGTGAGCCTGAAACAATGGATTTAAAATCAGTATCACATCAATATAGGCTTAACTGTTGAATGCATTTCACTGTGATCAATAGTTACCATGGACACTTTGGTTTAATGAGCAAATAGGTACACACACAAAATTCTACTTCCTTTTGGGATGCTCAAAGTGATTTTGTGTTTTGAATATTAAGTGAAAACAACTGACCTGTTACGTTTATAATATAATCCTGTTTTGCAGGGGGAAAAAGCAGGGGGACTTAAAACTGTGTATGTGTCTGTGGAGCATGGAAAAAAGAGTGAAGGATACACACTGGTCACCCCACTTACTTCCTGGGGGGATCAGGAAAGCAGTTACTGGCTTTGGCTTCTGTTTCTATATTATTTGGTGTGCTGTATGAGCTTATATGTATTATTTTACATATAAGTTTAAAAAAATCATTTTACATTTAAGTTAAAAAATCATAGTAAGTATAAAAATCATTCAAAGTTGCAATCATAGAGTTAAACAAGAAGAGATGGTTGAGTGTTTTTATAATGTAGAAGGGAGGAACCATTTTAGGATAATCTGAAGTGTTAAGATAAAAGATAAGTCAAACCACATATAAAGATGTATGGCAGCCTTAAAAACAAGGGCTTGTTACTCTCAGTTCTATGAAGCCTACATATGTGTCAAAGCCCAAGTTTAAGGCCATGTTCCCAAGGGCTGCCTGCTGCCCACAGGCCCAGGCCCTCCTTCCTCCTGGTTCTGGACAAAAAGGGCACTCAGCTAATCGCACATGCACGGTGGCAGGTGCATGGCCACATCCACCTCCACAGACACGCCTCAGACATCAGAGGTCAGGTTGCACAGTTCGATGGCCCCTGCCAGGTAGGGCATTTGGCAGTGGCCCAGGCAAGGTATAGAACAGCAATACTGCTGGGCAGGGTGGGTCGGGTGGGGGCAGGGGTCTTCAAGCTGGTTAAAGCACAAAAGGTCTTTAGAGACCTCCTATCGACTCCCCATTTTACGGCGGGGATCTAAATTCACAGACATGAAATGGTATAATCTAAGCCAAAGGGCAGAATGGCTGGACTCAGGGCCAAAGCCCTGTCTTTCAAGTGCTGCTCAAGAAGAGCCTGAAGGGTGGGTACAGAGGGACCCGGTGGAAGACAAGATGTGGGGCTGACCCAGTCAGTCAAGGGGCTGCGAATGCAGCAGAGCAGCTCGGAAAAGGGACTCAGTAAGCTGGGCCTGCTGCTCTGTTTACCAAACAAATGCGTCCTCAGTGGGGACAGGGAATGACTCATCTGAGCTGTGGGTGGGAACCTACGAAACAAAAGGGGAAGCCAGAGTAGATTTTCTCAGGGAGTTGGAAGGAGAGGGAACACAGAGCTATCTGAATGGCTGGTGAAGAGATCAGCATGCCTTTTCACTTGATACTGTGATTGGTTGAATAAGGCCCCAAAGATGTCCATGCCCTAATCCCTGGAACCTGAGAATGTCCCTCTATATGGCGAAAGAGACTGCAGTTGTCATTAACCGAGGACTCTGAGATGGTGAGATTATCGTGAACTACACCGGTGGGCCCTAAATGTAACCACATGTATCCTGATAAAGGGGCAGACGGAGCTCGGATCAAAGAGTGCAGTGTGAGGACCAGGGCAAGATGCTACCCTGCAGGAAGGAGGCACAAACCAAAGGCTGCGAGAACTGCAGCCCGAGAAGCTGGAGAAGGCAGAGGACAGTTCCCCCTGCAGGACCTCTGGAGGGGGCAAGGCCCTGCCAACACCTCAGCTCCACTCAGTGAAACCTACTGCAGACTTCCGGCCTCCAAAACTGTGAGAGACTAACACTGACAGTGGGTAAAATTGTGACATTTCCAGAATCTCTCTCCTGGCTTTGGTGCATCTGCATATCCTCAGGGGAGGAGAGAAGTTCATCTTCATACCAATGGGTAATTTCCTGGGCCACCGAGGGCGTGTCTGAACCTGAGAGGTTACGGGGAGGGGCTGGCTTGCTTGCTGGCTGGCTTCTTCCAGAGAAGAGGAGAAAGACGGCCGGTGACTGCAGTTTGTGAGCAATAAACGGGTTTTAAGCTTTATTTCTCCCTTTGACTGATTTTGGCTTTTAGAGGTATTTTGCCCCAGGATTTCCTCTCCCCGGACTTACACACAGAAATAACTTAAGGATTTCGGGGAGCCTTGAGAACATTAATATAAACAGAAGTAGCCATTATGTGAAACTGATGAAAAACTATACATATTTTCAGTTACTTGGATTTTGGATCAACAAGAGCTGACCACTTACCAGTTTTAAGACCAACAACTGGCAGAGCAGAGAAACTCCTGAACTAAGATTCAGGGAAAGAGGAGGTACCCCAGGGCAGGAACCGCAGGCTCAGGCATTCCTGATACAGTCAAACGGGAGGCTCACCTAAGTGTCCCTGGGCCACCCCAACCCACATGAGCCTTCCTCTTGCTTGAGGACTGGGACAGTGGCTGTGGGAGAAGGCACCCAGTTAGCAGCGCCTGCTGCTCTGACGTCTACAGAACAAATTCGTCCCCAGTGAGTGGGACCTGGGTGGGAACCTCAATATAAAGCAATTTGTCTTGTTTTAAATACTGAACCAGGACAAGCCAGGACAGACAGAGGAAAAGGCACAAGTGAGGAGGGAGATGAGGTTTACAGTCCCAGCTCTGGGACCCTGAATGTTACTTGATTCCTGCCCTCTGTATAAGGAAGGAGATACACCAGTTTGTGCTTCCTTCCACTTTTAATACTTACTAATTACCATGAATGCAGAAAGAACAAAAATCTAGCTCAATCTTCAAAGCCCACAATGAACTCAATAACAGCATTCCGTTTCTCAGCTGAAAATGCCTGCTGAAAGCCATTCAAGGTAGAACTATATTCATTTATACCCTGTATCCATAAGAACCACTAAACAGAAAAGACACAATAAATCAACAATACTCTGGAGGTTTATCCAAGATATGCAGGATAATCTTATAGGAGAAAATATGTTAATCATGAAATAACTGAATAGCTCACTCATGTAAGTCCTTAAGTCAAATAGGAAATTATATGTCCTGAATTCCTTCATGTAACAAGGATCATCTACTCCAGCAGCCATCACTGATGATAAAATATCAGACAGTTCCCATGTTCCCCAAACAGGAACATGATAAGGATACCTGCCATCCGATGCTAGCGTAACTTACTGCTTATAGGTCTGGCCAAGGCAAATACAACTCTTGAAACAATCATGAGAAGGAAAATTATCAGATATAAGACAAATAAGCATAATTAGCAAACTAAGCGATGGTATACCTGCAAAGCAGCCATAATCAATGAAATTACTCTTAAAACTGATAGGAATATGGAGTAAAATGGGCTCCAAACAGTTGATAAGAAAAACAGACCCCAGTAAAAATACATGCAAAAGACATAAGCAGATTTACAAATAAGACAATAGCTAGTAATTATATGAAAATATTTTAACTTCAGAAAAAGTAAATATCCTTTTTTGAGTACACACTATGTGCTAGGTCCTACATTAGTTAGCACTTTTCCTAAAAGATACCTATAACCCTATGAGGCAGATTGAGAATATTGGCATTGGACAGGCAAAGAAACTGAGCCTTGGTTTCTTAAGTATATTACCCCTGCAGTCACAGGGCTGTACAAGCAGTAGAGTGAGGGTTGGAAACCAGTTATTTGTGGCTGCAGAATTCTCTTCATCACAGTGGCACACAGCCTTCCAAAAGAAGAGAGAGGTGGAGAGCAAATTAAAGATACCTTTTTAAAACATGACCTTTAAAAGTGTACATACCATTAACTTCCAAAACTGACAAAATTAGGTAGTCCTTCTTATGCTATACAAATTATGCTTAAATCGGTACACCAATATTTCCAATGTATCATTTAGAGTTAACGTAAAAACTAAAAACAAAGGAAGAAAAGAAAATGCCATGAAAAACATCTACACCGTCTGAACCAAAAATTCCACTTCTAGGTATTTCAATTAAAGGTAAAAATCATGGGTTCTCATTAAAAATATCATGTATAAACCAAGATGGTCCTGTGATTCTTGACTTCACTGCCGTCACAAGAGCAGGACACCACCGAGAGAATCTTACACATGGGTGTGAGGCTGAAGCACCCCCTGTAACTCAAGAGACTAGAGAGACTGCACTAGGTGAGAGAAGCAGATGCCATGATGGCATTGCGCCCACCCCAGGACAGCGTAGCACTTGATAATATGGGTGAATGTTGAAATGACAATTTTGCTCATGTGAAACCTTCATGATTGTATATCAGTGATACTGTAATTTTTTTTAAAAGTCTGCTCTGATCTTCCTTTTCCTGCATTTTCCATCACAATGACATTTTGTTCCATTTTCTGGAACATATTTATGACTTCATCTCCAAATTTTTCTAATGGTTTTCTAATATCAGGCATTATATTTTTAATTTCCAAGGACTTCTTGTTCTCTGCTGTTCCTTCTTTACGTCCTCCATTCCAATTCCCTGAAGAACATCAATTCGAGTTTTATTGAGTTACCTTCTGTCCCCTGCATCATCTTTCTCTGGGGTCCTTTTTGTGATTGTGGTCAGTGTTTGCTTTATCTTATTTAGGTCTATTTCATACACACACTTTCCACAGATGCCTGACGATCCTTGAATATCATTCACAGAGGAAAACACAAAAGAATGTTGGAAATTCTGTTTACATGGGCAGGATGCTAGCTGGGGGCTTCACTGCAGTGTGACCAAGACATCAGTAGCTTTTCTTGTTGAGGAGCCAGCAAGTGGAGGAGCCCTCTGGTCTGGGTGCTGGCAGTGTTCTGGAAGAAGGCAGAATCTGCAGCCCCTTTGTTTTAGCCCAATGCCTGCAGGGAATCCCCAAGTGTGAGCATCAAACCCTATAGGAGTGAGACTGATATCCTGCTGGGTGGCTCAGCAGGGCAGGGAGGGTGGCTGTCTGGTTGCCAAGGTTGGGATGGCACATGGGGGCTAATGGATCTGTCAGCACACTTTACCAACGCTGCGTTTTGCAGCCCTGCACTGCACCCCTGCCTTTCCTGATACTAGAGCACCCATGCTGAGCCTGTCAGCTCCTTCCAGGCTGTTTCTGGCACAGACACTAAGCCCCTCCCCCTAGTCTCTTTCCTCTTAACAAACATCTGACATCTCTTGGCCACTGCTTGTCTACTCCATCACTCTCTTTGTCCTGTGTTTTGAATGCCTTCAAGGTTGCCTGGCTGTCAGAACTATGTTTGTAAGGAGCGTAAAACAATATTGTAATATTTAAAAGCCATTTATTCAACTTTTACCAGTTTCTCTTTTAACTGTTAAACAAATGCCCTAGCATTGAGTATCATTAAAACCCTTCTTCTTTGTCCTGAAATGTGAACTTGAAAATAACCTGCCACTCATTCATAATCATTAAATAGTTTTCATTATCACTTTGCAATAATATGTAAATCCTTAATATTCAATCATAAAAAATTAAAGATATCTTAATGCTAAAAAGGAAATTAAAATAAATGCAATTTTAAGGAGTTTACCACTCACCAGGACATTCCAAATATCAAAGGAAATTATAAGTGATATTTATATATTGAAGGACTTCGTTTACCCATTCAATGACCATATCAGTAATAACGATGCACATTTCACAGATCACACTGCACACTCAACACCTATCAATGGCTTTCCAAGTCCCTACTTCTTTGACTTCAACAGTATACCAAGTGTCCTTCATACACACACACACACACAAACTCGCTATATATTTCAAAATTATTTGCTGCTCTAGTTACAGTGTACCTTTTTAAAATAAAAATTATATGCAATCATGAACATAAAAACTGAATTATTTTATTAGTTTATTAATGTACTATTTGTGCATGCATGTGTATAATGAAACAAGTCTAATAAATCTGTCACAGCACCTCAGTAACTTTGTGCAGTTAATGACTGTAACTGATATTATTCAACTGTTCAGGTCTTAATAATTGTTTACGGTTTTACTATTTAAGTGTGCTTCTTACCTTCTTGGATTAAGGATGCTTTAATGTCCTACAAAGTTTAACCATTTGGTTTAATGGAGACTTGGGCTCCCCGTTTGTCCCTACCTTTGCTTTCAAGTACACAGCTTGTGTGCGTACATGTGTATATGTACATGTGTGTGTATGTGTGTAGTTAACTTCTCTGAGCAGCAGCTGTCTAGTATGTCAACAGAGGAATGATTCCTTCTACTTTATAGGTTAACTGTGAGGATTAAATAAACTAGTGCCTGGCACACAGTGGGTACTCAGTTAATAATGAGTAGGATTGTACATTATTTTCTTTCTTCTGATGTTTAAGTCTAACCTCGGTGCAGAATGCTTGAAAATGTAAGGTGTGAGCTCTTCCCCACAGTCTTATAATATATATTTTGGTGTGATACAGAGTGTGTTCTTAATAAAAATGGAAAAGAACAGTGATTCCAGCCATTCTTATCTCACTCTACTGTTACAGGTTAGAGTTAATACACTGAGTTGTAATAAAATGCTTTGGATTAGAATTGGCCTCATATAATTCTAAGTACTTAGTTTACCATCGCCAAGTATGACTAAAACTGCACTATCTCTGTGATGGCATCAACTGAAGGATGCAATTACTCAGGAACTAGTGGGACACACCCCTGCATGCTGAAAATAGCAATAATTCACGTTAACCTTGTGCACACACTTAGCCTTGGCAATACAATGCTGCAGGGCCCTAAGGCAAAGGTTACTTTCCTTGCCTCTGCTCACCACATCAGTCCTAAACTGTCACAGGGTACAATGGACTGGGAAGACAAAAGGGCCAACTTGTCCAGCTGCCCCCAGCATCTGAATATTCCTGGCGGCATGTGAATACCAATTTTCCATACTTCTCTTTGGCAAAACTGGGACTGGGGGAGGGGAGAGCGGAATGGAAGAAAGTAATAAGTGCCAATTGCATCTAGCACACAACCCCAAGTTTGATAAAATTTCCTCCACTTCTTCTTAGCCCTTACGACGCCGAATCTTGTTACATTTTGCCTGCAGTGGGTTTAATAAAAAAAACGTAATTACCAAGACCTGAATGGTCCTCGCAACGGTCTCTTGCAGGCCTGTGTGACCCTCGAAAGCGCTGCGCATCTACCCAGCTCGCCAGCGCAGGCCTCACGAGCGGCAGGCCGCGCAAGGAAGCCGGGGTCACCCCGCCTTCGGCACCCACCCTCAGCTTCTCTCAGGCTTCCAGTACACCCCCACGCCGGGTCCCAACGCCAGGCGCCCGCGGCCTTCGGGCCGCGAGGCGGGCGCGGTCACTTGTAGCCGAGGGACAATCGCGGTCACTGTGGCCCAGGGGGTCCCGCGCAGCAGCTGGGACCCATGCCCGCGCCGCCCGCCACCCCTCTCCTGGCTCCCGGCGATCCTCCGAGTCGCCGGCTGAGCCCGCAGTCACAACTCACGGTGGCGTCACGGTCCGCGGCAGAAGCTGGACGAGCGAAGGGAACTGGAGCCCAAATGCTACCTGCTGACCCTCACCGCCAGCTTTAAGGCCCCGCGCGGCCACGCCCTTTTCCCGGCGCACCCCCCCCGCCCCGCCCCTCCGTGCGACCTCGGGCCCGCGCGGCCACGCCCCTTTCCCGGCGCACCCTCCCCGCCCCGCCCCTCCGCGCGCCCTCGGGCCCGCGCGGCCACGCCCTTTTCCCGGCGCAACCCCCCCGCCCCGCCCCTCCGCGCGACCTCGACCCCGCGCGGCCACGCCCTCCTGCCCGCGCACCCCAGGACCTCAACCTTATCCCGGCGGTTCTCTGGCCCTGCAGCGGATGACAGACCCCGCGAGCCGCAGGGGTTCCTCTCCAGACACTTAACTACAGAGTGTCGGCGGCGCGCTGCCCAGCCGGCGGGAGGCGTCGGAGCCGCTGCCAACCTCAAATACCGGCCGGGCGGAGTCCCAGGCGGTCAGCCTGGCGGCCCTCCGCAGTCGAGAGCAGGAAGAGGGCGGTGGGAGAGGTTGGCAGGTGTGCGCCAGGTGCTTCCACGCACTTTTGACCGCCACCCAGGAGCCAGCCCCGCCCGCAGGCTCGCTCCTCGGGGGACTGCTCAACCTTTCTGGTTCTAGCTGCAGTGACCTCGCCACTGGGCCACCAGGGAGATGACTCAACGTAAGGCCTCCGGACGTTTTCAGTCAGGGGACACGGCCACACCAGCGTGTTACTGCCTTGTAGAAAATGAACTGTGCTCAGGGACCAGAGCAGTGCCAGTACTTGGTACTTGGGCTAAGTTGGACAGTGCAGAACAGAAGTGTAAAATGAGCAAAGCCTACCCGAGCATCTTGTGTGTTCATAGACTCCCATATGCGTTAGACTGTCTCTTAAAAATGAGAAGTTCGGTTTGGGAAACCCCAAATTGTTAAGGATGCCTACTCCATCCTTACACTAAGCCAAGGGTTCTCAACAACCACACTACTGACACCCGAGCTGGATAATTTTGTTGTGCCTGGCCCTATGGAAATTCTAACAGCTTCCATGGCCCCTTTACCCATTAGGTGACAGTAGCGAAGCTGGCCATCCCTTCCCCAGTTGTGGCTGTTATTTGTGGAGAAGTGAAATAGAAATGCTCAGATATCTCACTTTCACCCGTACCCTCTCCAATCCTTTTCACCCCAATTTTATTAGGTTTATCCCTCCAGCTTATCTCTTTGCAACATAAAAGTACTGCTGACCCTTGAACACGGCAGAGATTAGAGGCACTGACCCCTGCACAGCAGAAAGTTCCACTATAACTTTTGACTCCCCCAAAACTTGACTAATAGCCTACTGTTAACCAGACGCCTTACATATAACACAATTAACATATTTCGTATTTTATATGCATTATATACTATAGTCTTAAAGTAAGCTATAGAAAATAAGATGTTGCAAATCTCCAAAAATGTTTCCAATATATTCATTGAAAAAAATCTGTGCTTAAGTGGATCAATGCAGTTCAAACCCATGTCATTCAAGGATAAACTAGATGTATATTCTAATTTCATCCTTTATCAAAAAGGGTAGCATTCTGTTACATTGCTAGTTCTATAACTTGCTTTTGTCATTTACTGAATTTTGGAGGTCTAATTT
Source organism: Manis pentadactyla (assembly GCF_030020395.1). NCBI lineage: Eukaryota > Metazoa > Chordata > Mammalia > Pholidota > Manidae > Manis > Manis pentadactyla. The sequence continues at coordinate 69,673,082 of NC_080034.1, forward strand.
GGTACATAGAGATCATCCTTATTCTTTATCACAGCTGTACCATATTCCATTGTGCCCCTGATGGTTACTTTGGTTCTTTCCAATCTTAGGTCATTACAAATAATACCATGAATCACCTAGTGCTGTGTTTCTCAAACTTTAATGCACATAGAAAAATGATGTAAGCAGGGGTAAGGGTGGGTGGGTGGGGATGACAGGTGTTGGGGGTATTCAAATGCAGATTGAGATTCAGTAGGTTCTGAGATTCAGCGCTTCTAATGAGCTTCCAGGTAGCTGATGCTGCTCCATACACCGTGCTTTTAGTAGTAAATAGTGTGAATATTGCTTGGTATTAATGGAGAAATATCCACTAATCCAGATTCCTAGATTCCTAGAAATGGGATTGCTAAATTAAAAGGGAAACATAAACATGTTTTGGTAAGTTATTGTCAAATTCCTCTCCATAGGGATTGTGTCTTTTCGTCCTCTTGCCAGTTCTGAGTGCTTCTTCACAGCCTTGCGAACACTAATACTTTGACATCTTTGGGTTTTTACAAATTGATAGGTGAGAAATATAATTTCATATAGTTTTAATTAGCATTTCCTCTATTATGAGTGAGGATGAACATCTTTTCATATGTTTAAAAACCATTGCCTCTTCTCTGTTTTATTTTTTCTCTTGTGAACTGTTCATGACTTTTGTTATTTGCCTTTTTTATCTTGATTCTTAACTGCTCTTTACACAGTAATGAGATAGGGCAGGGACATGGGACAAGCATCATGATTAACTTTTCCTGCCTGTGATGAAAAATGTCAAGACATAAACAGTACGGTAAAACAGGAGGGACTCCATTTTAAGAATAAGATGCCATTTTAAAAACCAGAGACTTAGGAGTTGGGATTTCTAACATGTTCGTTGATAATCAGCCAACAACCTATCTTATGGCAGGGCAAGCAGTCCCAACTGATATGGTCCCAGTACTTGAAGGTAATGACTATCTTGGAGAAGAACAGGATCAATAAATTCCTTGTGTCAACTTTATCTGCAGAATTATCTAAAGGACTGTCTGTGGATGGTGATGTAATGTCACCCGAGAGAGACAGCATAAGATCACATGTCAAGCCTACATTCCCCCCACCCCTGCAGCTGTCTGGTGACAGTAACACTAGTCCTTCGTGATAAATGTCTCAAATATTTTCTCCCAGCTTCTTGTCTGTCTTCTGACTGCATCTGGTGATTTTACCACACATTTTTTTATGTAGTCAAATTTAATGATTGTTCCTTTATTGCTTCTAGATTTTTTAGTCATAATCAGAAAACCTTTTTCCGGATTATACAGTCCACCAATGTTTTCTTCCAATATTTATATGGCTTCATTTTTCACATTTATATTGCTGATCCATTTAGAGTTTATTCTGGCATACAGGAAATACAGATCCAATTTTAACTCTTTTTCAAATGGCTTCCCAGTTGTTCCAACTCCATTTGTTAAAAAGTCCAGTGATTTGGCATGCCACTTTTACTGAAACCCATTATCTGTATATACATGAGTCTGTTTCTGGACTTATATTTGGTTCCATCAGTCATTGTAATGTTTCAGTTGCAGAGGTATAACTGTTAGGTAGAAAGATAGACATGAGCTGCTGGGGAAGGCAAAGATAAGTAAGGGTCAAGGAAAAATGGCCCTAACTCTGCCCAGGTTGGGGGCGTCCCACGCAAAGACAACAAAGGCTTTGCAGGGGCATAATTTCTTTGCCTATTGCACCAGGCTAAACTGGTCCCAGCCTGATCCCAACGGGGGCATAATTGAACAAAACTAAGAACCTCCCAAACTACATCTTATCTAAATCTTATTAAAATAAAGCTGCAGTTTTGTTCCCCAACCCCGCTGGCTTTTCTGTGTGCATTTCAGGGAAAACATACGTGCCATCAAGAGGAATGGGTGTATAACTAGAGCTGTCAATCAAATGACCTTACCCTGTCAATCAAAGAAGTGTCTCCCCTAAAAGTTTGGGAGACTCTGGCCCACTCCTCCCTTGGAGTCTATTCAAATAAAACTTTCACTCTGCTTTGCATCTCTGCCTTTCAATTCTCTGTTGTGGTGGGAACAAGAACCGAAGAGACAAACTCAACCTGTAGCATTATGATACCATTTAATACCTGGTAGGTATGATCCCCCTCATTTCTCGTCCATTTTAGGGTTTTCCAGGCTCTCCTTGCTTCTTTATTTTCTTGTGTAAGTTTAAGAATCAACTTGTCTAGCTGAAAACAAAACAAAACAACAAAAAATACCCTTGTTGGTATATTTGCTAGAATTGTAAGGATGGAAACATGTTCCCTTCTTCCCTTCTAAGTTCTTTGGCTAGTCTGATAATTGAATTGATATAAAACAGATTAACAGGAGAAAAACAACTTTAATTTTACAAGTATGAGCCCCAAAGGCAGACAGTTGTAGGCCTATTTACCATCCTAAGCTAAGGAATGGAAGTGGGGTCTGGGGCTTCAAAGGCGAGAAGGGCAACTCCCAGAAGAGGAGAAGAGCAGATGTTTGATACTCAGATGTTTGCCCTGCTAAGCAGGCAAGTCTTTAAAATAAAAAAGGTAATTGCTCTCTTTGGCTCAGGTCTCCTTTTAGCCAGTTAAGGGGGAGGTAAATATTTTTGCTGAATCTGCTGGGTCTCAAATGCCTTCAGCTCAAAATAATCTACATGCCAAAGTGGCACCTTTGGGGGCATATTCTGCACCCCTTCAAATCATATTGAATTTACCTGGTGAATTACCATTTGTATATTGGTTTTGTTGTCCTAACCAAGAATATGTTAGGTTTTTCTAATTGCTCAGTTGTTTTTTTTTTCAGGAATGTTTTAAAGTTTTCTTCATAGAAGATGTATACATTTCTTGTTTACTTTGTTCCTAGTTATCTTTCTGTCAATATTATATGTAAGCACTTTTCTTCCATTATATTTTCAAACTTTTGTTTGTATGAGAAAATTTTATGTGTTAACTTTATAACTTACTGCCTTACTGTATTTTCTTACTATTTGTATGAAGGTTTTGTCATTGATTCTTTTGAGTCCTACAGCTAGATCACCTGCACATTGAAAATGTATATTTATTCATCTGATTTTCACATCTCTATTTTCACTTGTTTGATTGCACTGGCTAATACTGCCAATAAAGTAAATTACTTAACCAGTGTGTTGTTAATCCTTACAAAGTAAAAATGTGAGCATAAGAAGATAGCATAACTTCACAAAAAATGTCATTCCTAACCTCATTTACTTTTTCTACAATGGGTTTACTTGGTGGGGAGACCTAGGCAGGGGTAGACCTGCATTCTCTACCATTCTACCAAGATTTCAAGTAGGTTAAATAACAGTTTATAAATTATGTAGGTTAACAATTCAAGGTTCAGGATGGTCCTAGAAAGATTTCTCTGGCATGAACTTGTTGAATGCATGTTTATCCCATTTTCATAACAATATCCTAATGGGTATATAATGAAAAAGAGGATCAAAACCAAAAGTGAACAGATACTTTAAAATAAGTGATATTGGTTCACAATTGAAGAACTATTTGATTACAGTTCATGTGACACAGGTCTGGGATTTTAACTGTCTAAAAGCAAACATGAAAGACCAGTTTGATGTGATAGTACTGGAAATGATTACAGGGCTTTTTCCCCTTCCTTTTAGCCACTGGTTCACTAAAAGAAGAGTTGGCCGGTATTCTTTCATAAAGATCCTTGGCAAACCTGTTTCCAAAACCTCCTGACTAAAGATGTAAAGGTTGTCATTTCACCATCACTCAGAACTCTTACGTACTTTAAAAAATTTTTTATTAAGGTATTATTGATATACACTCTTATGAAGGTTTCACATGGAAAAACAATGCGGTTACTACATTTACCCATATTATCAAGTCCCCACCCACACCCCAATGCAGTCACTGTTTATTATCAGTGCAGCAAGATGCCACAGATTCACTATTTCTCTTCTCTGTGCTACACTGTTTTCCCCGTGACCCCCACACCATGTGTACTAAATAAACATAATACTCCTCAATCCCCTTCTCCCTTCCTCCCCACCCGTCCTCCCACACCCCTCAACCTTGGTAACCACTAGTCCCTTCTTGGAGACTCTGAGTCTGCTACTATTTTGTTGCTTCATTGTTACACTCCATAAATGAGGGAAATAATTTGGCACTTGTCTTTCTCCACTTGGCTTATTTCACTGAGCATAATATCCTCCAGCCCCATCCATGTTGTTGCAAATGGTAGGATTTGTTTCTTTCTTATGGCTGAATAGTATTCCATTGTGTATATGTACCACATCTTCTTTATCCATTCATCTACTGATGGACACTTAGGTTGCTTCCATATCTAGGCTATTGTAAATAGTGCTGCGATAAACGTAGGGCTGGATATGTCTTTTTGAAACTGGGAAACTGCATTCTTAGGGTAAATTAGTAGGAGTGGAGTTCCTGGGTCAAATGGTATTTCGATTTTTAGTTTTTTGAGGAACCTCCATATTGCTTCCCACAATGGTTGAACTAGCTTACATTCCCACCAGCCGTGTAGGAGGGTTCCCCTTTCACCAAATCCTCACCAGCATTTGTTGTTCTTAGTCTTTTTGATGCTGACCTTCATTACTGGTGTGAGGTGATAACTCATTTTGGTTTTATTTTGCATTTCCCTGATGATTAGTGATGTGGAGCATCTTTTCATGTGTCTATTGGCCATCTGGATTTCCTCTTTGTAGATCTGTTTATATCCTCTGCCCATTTTTTAATCAGATTATTTGCTTTTTGGGTGTTGAGGCGTGTGAGTTCTTCATATATTTTGGATGTTAACCCCTTGTCGGATATGTCATTTACAAATATATTCTCCCATACTGTAGGATGCCTCTTTGTTCTGTTGTGGTGTCCTTTGCTGTATATAAACTTTTTAGTTTGATGTAGTTTGATGAGTTCATTTTTACTTTTGTTTCCCATGCTCGAGGAGATGCATTCAAGAAGAAGTTGCTCATGCTTATATTCAGGAGATGTTTGCCTATGTTTTCTTCTAAGAGTTTTATGGTTTTATGACTTACACTCAGGTCTTTGCTCCATTTCGAGTTCACTTTTGTGTATGGGGCTAAACAATAATCCACTTTCCTTTTCTTGCATGTAGCTGTCCAGTTTTGCCAACACCAGCCGTTGAAGAGGCTGTCATTTCCCCATTATATGTCCATTGCTCCTCTATCATATATTAATTCACCACATATGGTTGGGTTAATATCTGGGCTCTCTAGTCTGTCCCATTGGTCTGTGGGTCTATCCTTATGCCAGTAACAAATTGTCTTGATTACTATGGCTTTGTAGTAGAGCTTGAAGTTGGGAAGCATGATCCCTCCAGCTGTATTTTTCCTTCTCAGGATTGCTTTGGCTATTTGGAGTCTTTGGTGGCTCCATATGAATTTTAGAACAATTTTCCCTAGTTCGTTGAAGAATTGCATTGAAACTGTAGATTGCTTTAGGCAGGATGGCCTTTTTGACAATATTAATTCTTCCTATCCATGAGCATGGGATGTGTTTCCATTTATTGGTGTCTTTTAAAATTTCTCTCATGAGTGTCTTGTAGTTTTCAGAGCATAGGTCTTTCACTTCCTTGATTAGGTTTATTTGTAGGTATTTTATTTTTTTTTATGCAATTGTGAATGGAATTGTTTTCCTGATTTCTCTTTCTACTAGTTCATCGTTATTCTATAGGAATGCAACAGATTTCTGTGTATTAAGTTTGTATCCTGCAACTTTGCTGAATTCAGATATTACATCTAGTAGTTTTGGACTGTATTCTTTAGGGATTTTTATGTACAATATCATGCCATCTGCAAACAGTGACAGTTTAATTTCTTCCTTGCCAATTTAGATGCCTTTTATTTCTTTGTGTTGTCTGATTGCCGTAGGTAGGACCTCCAGTACTATGGTGAATAGAAGTGGGGAGAGTGGGCATCTGTGTCTTCTTCCTGATCTTAAAGGAAAAGCTTTTAGCTTCCTGCTGTTAAGTATAATGTTGTTTGTGGGTTTGTTATATATGGTGTTCATTATATAGAGGTAATTGCCCTCTATATCATTATGTTGAGAGCTTTTATCATGAATGGATGTTGAATTTTGTCAAATGCTTTTTCAGCATCTATGGAGATAATCATGTGGTTTTTGTCATTCTTTTTGTTGATGTGGTGGATGATGTTGATGGATTTTCTAATGTTGTACCATCCTTGCAACCCTGGAATAAATCCTACTTAATCGTGATGGATGATCTTTTTGAAGTATTTTTTAATTCTGTTTGCTAATATGTTGTTGAGTAATTTTGCATCTATGTTCATCAGGGATATTGGTCTATAATTTTCTTTTTTTGTGGTGTCTTTGCCTGGTTTTGGTATTAGAGTGATGCTGGCCTCATAGAATGAGTTTGGAAGTATTCCCTCTTCTTTTACTCTTTGGAAAACTTTAAGGAGGATGGGTAGTAGGTCTTCACTGAATGGTTGATAAAATTCAGCAGTGAAGCCATCTGGTGCAGGCATTTTGTTCTTAGGCAGTTTTTTGGTTACCAATTCAGTTTTGTTGCTGGTTATTGGTCTGTTCAGATTTTCTGTTTCTTTCTTGGTCAGCCTTGGAAGGTTGTATTTTTCTAGAAAGTTGTTCATTTCTTCTAGGTTATCCAGTTTGTTAGCATGTAATTTTTCATAGTGTTCTCTAATAATCCTTTGTATTTCTGTGGTGTCTGTAGTGACTTTTTTTCCTTTCTCATACCTGATTCTGTTTATGTGAGTAGACTCTTTTTTTCTTGATAACTCTGGCTAGGGGTTTATCTATCTTGTTTATTTTCTTGAAGAACCCTCTCTTGCTTTCATTGATTCTGTCTATTGTTTTATTCTTCTCGATTTTATTTATTTATGCTCTAATCTTTATTATGTCCCACCTTCTACTGACTTTGGGCCTCATTTGTTCTTCTTTTTCTAGTTTTGTTAATTGTGAGTTTAGACTGCTCATATGGGATTGTTGTTCTTTCCTGAGGTAGGCCTGTATTGAAAGATATGTTCCTCTTAGCATGGCCTTTGCTGCATCCCACAGATTTTGCAGTGTTTAATTATTGTTGTCATTTGTCTCCATATATTGCTTTATCTGTGTTTTTATTTGGTCATTGATCCATTGATTATTTAGGAGCATGTTGTTAAACCTCATGTGTTTGCGGGTTTTTTGGTTTCTTTGCATAATTTATTTCTAGTTTCATACCTTTGTGGTTTGAGAGCTAGTTAGTACAATTTCAATCTTTTCTAATTTACTAAGGCTCTTTTTCTGTCAGTATATGATCTATTCTTGAAAATGTTCCATGTGCACTTGAGAAGAATGTGTATTCTGCTCGTTTGGGTGTTGAGTTCTGTAGATGTCTGTTAGGCCCATCTGTTCTATTGTGTTGTTCAGTGCCTCTGTGTCCTTACTTTTTTCTGTCTGGTTGATCTGTCCTTTGGAGTGAGATAAGTGTTGATGTCTCCTAGAATGAATGAATTGCATTCTATTTCCCCTTTTAATTCTGTTAGTATTTGTTTCACATATGTGGGGGCTCCTGTGTTGGGCGCAGAGATATTTATAATGGTTATATATTTTTGTTGGATTGATCCTTTTATCATTATGTAATGTCCCTCTTTGTCTCTTGTGACTTTCTTTGTTTGAAGTGTGTTTTGTCTGATACAAGTACTGCAATTCCTGCTTTTTTCTCCCTATTAGTTGCATGAAACATCTTTTTCCATCCCTTCACTTTCAGTCTGTGTATGTCTTTGGGTTTAAAGTGGGTCTCTTGTTGGCAGCATATAGATGGGGTTTTTTTTATCCATTCTGTTACTCAATGCATTTGATTGGTGCATTCAGTCCATTTACATTTAGGGTGATTATCGATAGGTATGTATTTATTGCCATTGCAGGCTTTAGATTCATGGTTACCAAAGGTTCAAGGTTAACTTCCTTACTATCTAAGAGTCTAACTTAACTCACATAATATGCTATTACAAACACAATCTAACGGTTCTTTTTTTTCCCTTCCTTTTTCTTTCTCCTCCATTGTTTATATATTAGGTATCATATTCTGTACTCTTTGTCTATTCCTTGACTGAGTTTGGGGTAGTTGATTTAATCTTTTATTTGCTTAGTAATTAGTTGTTCTACTTTCTTTACTGTGGTTTCATTACCTCTGATGACAGCTATTAAACCTTAGGAACACTTCCATCTATAGCAGTCCCTCCAAAATACACTGTAGAGGTCATTTGTGGGAGGTAAATTCTCTCAGCTTTTGCTTAACTGGAAATTATTTAATCCCTCCTTCAAATTTAAGTGATAATCTTGCTAGATAAAATAATCTTGCTTCAAAGCCCTTCTGCTTCATTGCATTAAATACATCATGCCACTCCCTTCTGGCCTGTATGGTTTCTGCTGAGATGTCTGATGAGATAGCCTGATGAACTTTCTTTTGCATGTGATCTTATTTCTCTCTCTGGCTGCTTTTAACAGTCTGTCCTTATCCGTGATCTTTGCCATTTTAATTACTATATGTCTTGGTGTTGTCTACCTTGGGTTCCTTGTGTTGGGAGATCTGTGCACCTCTGTGGCCTGAGAGACTATCTCCTTCCCCAGATTGGGGAAGTTTTCAGCAATTACCTCCTCTAAGACACTTTCTATCCCTTTTTCTCTCTCTTCACCTTCTGGTACTCCTATAATGGGTTTATTGTTCCATTTGGATTGGTCGGTCACACAGTTCTCTCAATATTCTTTCATTCTTAGACATCCTTTTTCTCTCTGTGACTCAGCCTCTTTGTTTTCCTCTTCTCTAGTGTCTTTTTCATTTTCGTCTCCTCCACTATATTTGGCTTTTAATACCCTCCATTGTGTTCTTCAACGATTGAATCTCCAACCAGAATTTACTCCAGAGTTCTTGAATATCTTTCCTTACCTCCATGCCCATGTTAATGATTTTTATTTTGAAATCCCTTTCAGGAAGATTCATGAGGTCAATGTCATCTTTCTCAGGAGTTGTATTAATAATTTTACTTTGGATCAGGTTCCTTTGGCATTTCATATTTGTATATGAAGTCCTCTAGTGTCCAGAAGTTCTACTCTCTGGAGCTGCTCAGCCCCTGAAGCAATGTTGGGGGTCGCAGGGGAGTGGTATTGGTGTCTGGGGGGAGGAAAGAGCTGTTTCCTGCTTCCCAGCTGCTATGCCTGCCTCCACTGCCTGAAGCAGTGGGCCGAGCACACAGTTATAAGCCTCTATGCTTTGCATTTGTAGTTGCTGTAGACAGATCTTACCTCTGTCTGGCCTAACACCAGGGCAGGGTTTGCCAGTTTGCCAGCCAGGTGGAGCTGGCCGGGAGAAAGGTGCAGTAGGCTGCCTATCACAGAGGGGGTCCTTGGAGCTGTGTAGCCAGCCAGGGAGCTGGAGCTCCTGAATATTGTGAAAGCTCCCAACTTGCTGGGCAGAGTTCACCTGGACAATTTTGTCTACTTGTCCTTTCTCCTGAGCAGTAATCTCTGTGCAGTCTTTGCCCCTTTAGCAGCCCTCTTGCTGTTAGGAAGTCTCTCAGACTGCCCACCTTTCTTTTGTCCCAGAGCAGCCGGATATGCTCTCCACAAGTGACTGGAATCTCAATCTCTCCAGGAATTCTGCCTGTCTTAGCTTTCCAACCCCCTAATCATGAGAGTACCATGCAAGCACCATGAAATATAGATTTGTGCTCCCAGAGCAGATCTCCAGAGCTAGGTATTCAGCAGTCCCAGGCCTCCACTCCCTCCCCACTCTGTTTCTCTTCCTCCTGCCAGTGAGTTGGGGTGGAGGAAGGGCTTAGGTTCCACTGGGCCACAGCTTTGGTAAGTTACCCTGTCCTGTGAGGTTTATTCTTTTCTCCAGTTGTATGCAGTTTGTTGTAGTTCTCTTTCCTGTTACTCTTTCAGGATTGGTTGTATTAATTATATTTTCATATTATATGAGGTTTTAGGAGGAAACCTCTCACTTCTCAAGCCACCATCTTTAATCTTTTCTGTAATTTTAAAATATTTTCTTCTTTATTCCTATTGTCCACCCATTAACCATACCATTATTCTAATTCCCTGACAGAGAGTGTCACTCTTTTTCTCTGGACCTGAGCCAACCTGGGTCATGGAGAAAGGGTGGGAAGACCAGCAGGAATGAATCAATGAAATGCTACATCTCATCTGAAGCTTAGCTTTCCTCAAGGCTTTTGGTGTTTGCACCTTCATGCACAGAATGTCCCAAGGTGGCTGTCTTGGGAGCTGAGTTTAGTGAGGACCCTGTGCCCCTTCAGTCCCAGGTGATGGCTGGAAATGGATAGGGTAGTGCCACAGTCAAAGGGCAGTAAAGGGTGGAAGGAAAGAGGACCCAGTCCATTTGCAGAAAGCCACACACACAGTTGTTGCCCAGCAGTACTTGGTAACTTATTAATGTCTAATGCTTAGAAAATTCACTTTCAAGTACAGCAATGATGTCAACAAAAGATCTGACTGTAGAGAATGGCTTTTTCTTCCTGATCCCAATTTAAATGGCCTCTGCTTCTGACCGAAAACATGGCTCTCTCTCACTCAGCCATAATGTGGCATTTTCTTTCCCCAAATTTCCTTGTATGGGGGATTGGTTCAATTTTGTTTCAAAGGACTTCAGTACTCCATGCAAATAAAAGTGATTAGAGCCTTTTTGATGCTTATAAAGCAGCCTAAAATTGCAAATTGGAAATAAAGAGTAACCAAAGCTCTTGATCATGAGTACTAAATCAGCTTATTTTACTTATGAATTTGGGATTGCTATAGGTATTTTGTTTTTGCTATGTTTTATTTTGAAAATAATCCCCTTTTCAAATGTTGGAAATAGTGATTGATGAAAACACATTCAAAAGGCATATTGCAACCTCTATCCAGCCAATGTAACACAAGGCAGTTTGACGTTAGAGCAGAGCACAGTAACTCACCGATGACCAGATCAAAGAACAGCAACTGAATCACCATCTGAAGAAGTGCACTCTGCTCATTAAATCATCATCTGAAAGAGTGTGTTCTGCTCTGCTAAGCTCTGGGCTCTAATACAAAAGGAGAAAGGCCGTGCCGCTCAGAACAAGATCCTTCACTAGGACATTTCTGCTGTGTAATACTATTGTTCTCCGTGTACATTTTTCAGTGTTTTGTGAACTGACTGACTCATAAAACTGGAAGGGCATTTCTATATTGATGTGACTAGTACAGGTGGATTTGTGTCAATTTAGCCATACCTTTCAAAACTCAGATTACAGTGAAAGCGCCAAGAAAGGCTGAGAGTCTAAACAGTCATGTGGGGCCTTAGGTGAGTAAAAAACCTTACTGCAGTAGGTTAAACCATCTACAATTAGGTCAACTGCTTAGCTAACCCAATCTAATTAAGCAGATATTGACCACACATCTATAGTGCAAACCTCAGACTGGTGCAGAGTGAGAACCCCTACCCTTCATGAGAACACAGACAAAAAGTTCCCAGGTGATGGACTACATCCGTTTGGTTTGCCTTATAGATAGTAAACACTGCAGTGTTTCCCACACACAACAGAAAAGTTCTTCAACTAACTATGGCAATACCCTGTTAGCAATGTCACAACATTTAATAGCTCATGAAATCTAATGTCCAAACAGTTCTTTCAGACAAATGGCAGTAGCCTTTCCCAGACCTGAGATGTGTGTGAATCAACAACAGGCAAGGTAGCAGCAAACATGCTGTGAATCATGGACACTGAGTGTCCCTGGAAGGTCAACCCCTGCTAAGGACAAAACGCCAATAACCTTGCCTTCTAACAGTGAAAGGCCATCAGCGAGGTCAACTTAAAATAAAGCACAGCCCAAAGTGGGTGAAATGTAAGGCAGAGACCTGATGTGGCTGTGGGCAGTGGGTGAATAAAGGACACACACCCTTCCTCTGAGAGGTGGTGACCTCTGTCCTAGGAGAAAAGTGTTTGGAAAACTGAGGTCTTGATCTTTTCTACTCTGGAAAACTTTGGAAAGCAGCTCGGAAGGAGCTGCTGACAGCTGGTCTGTGCTTCTCACCAGCCACGCATGCACAGTGGGGAGGTGGATCCCAGTTCTCCGTGTTTTCTTCTCAAGGGCGGTTTAGGGAGGACCTAACCTCAAAGCCGTGTACCATCCCGGCTTGTGAGGGCAGAGCGCTGGTTTTCCCACCACACTCCCTGCTCCTGGATGTATTGAAAAGGCCTCAGCCTCCTTCCAGTGCTTTCTGGGATGGGGTGCAAACCCACCTTTTTTCCTCAAAATTATTGGTGGCGGTTTGGGCACAAACACCAAATGTTTTTCTGGATGATCACCCCCGTAGCTTTCCTTCCAGACCCATAGCGATTACGTGCAAAAGAAGATTCCTTAACCACTGGTGTCCTTCCCTGAAGTGCAATCAGAGACCTGCAACTGAGATAAATCAGTGGCCCTTCAGTATAAACCTAGCACTGAGTTTTCTCTCTTGGGACTAGAATTCTTAGGAGAATCCAGGATGGATTTACCCCTTCCACTCCCACAATTAAAGTGACTCATACGTGAGGGTAAAAGACTGAGAGGCAGCCAGGCAGCCAGAGCTCTCCTGCTCTACTTCAAAGTTTCTTTTTTTAATGAGAAAAAAATGACTTTTTAAAATCACAAATCACTTTTTATATTCAGTTGCTTGGATTTTGTGAACCTTCCCCACAGCAAATACATTCCCTTGAAGCCCCACTAAGGAGTAGAGCTGGAAAACTCTGAACTTCATTTATTAACCATTTATTAGGGTCCTGGGTACTGTATCAGGTCACAAAGAGGCTGAGAAAAAAAGCTGCATAAAACATAGTCCCTTCCTTCTTTTTGCATGGGAAACATGGGAAAGAGTTTATAATATAATTTGTTTATATTATACAGTGTTTATAATATACAGTACTCCCCCTTTATCCATAGGGGGTCCTTTCCAGACCCCTAAGGAATCCCTGAAACTGCAGATAGTACCAAACCATTTATATCCTGTTTTTTCCTATACACGCACCCCTATGATAAAGTTTAATGTATAAATGAGACACAGGAAGAGATGAACAACAATAACTACTAATGAAGTAAAACAATCTTAACAATATACTGCAATAAAAGTTACATGGATGTGGTCTCTGTCTGTGCCAAATTATCTTACTGTCCTGTACTCACCCTTTGTCTTCAGATGATATGAGGTAATAAAATCTCTACATAATGAGATGAAGTGAGGTGACTGGCCTGGGCACTGTGCTTTGGCCCTGACTGTCTGCCTACAGCTGATCACAGGCAACTGCAACCACAGAAAGCCACACCGTGGACACAGGATGCTGTAGTGGGTGGTGGCTCTAGTGTAGCATATACGAAACACATTGAGAACAAAAGAGAAAAAGAATAACTCTGTGGCTCTGGGTGGGGTGGCAGCAATGTCAGTTGGGTTGGACTTTGTGCAAGGAGTGTGTTAAAAAGAACAAGTGCAGGCCCAGTGATGGTGCTCTGGACAGTGGGCTTGAAAACCCAGAGGGGCACCCTCTTGCCCAGCTTGGTGCCCAGGGAGTTGAAGACACACCAACTTTAGCACAAAGGACGAAATGTTTAATTTCAAAAGGCAGGCTTGGGTGTCAAGGGATGAAAGCAAAAAGGGACATGAGATAATGCACTTTCATTATTTCTACTTGGTGAGGGGTGGCCAGAGCATTTTTATTATTTTTAAACAAATGCAAGCAGTTCCCGCACTTTCAAGGTGCCCACCCACCCTGAGGTAGAACCTCAGTCACCCAGCAGGAAGATTACTGTTCACAGAGCTCCGGGGACAAAGCAGCACGGCTTGGGGAAAGGGCTCCATCATCTGGTCCCTCCCGCCCCTCCTCTGCCCACCCCAGCACCCACTGAAGCACACAGCCTCTCCCTCTTTTTCCCAGGGCCATCACCACTTGCAAAGGCAGCAGATCTTCACAAGGCCTGTGTGGAATTCTTATCCTGTGAGTTATCTAAGCAATAGGATGAGCAAATTTTAAATCATGTAACAATGTTATTCTTAGATAACTTGATATTTGCTTACCAGCTTTAATAACTTTATTATATGAACTACCTATGAAATGGTAATACTAATGCACTATTTGGTGGTATAACTATTTCATTCACTTCACAAACTTTTATCGAGTACCTACTATCAGCCAGGAGCTACACTAAGGTCTGACAATATGATGGAAGATATGGTCCCAGACTCAAGATACGAAATAGATATTGTGGGCTAATAGAAAAATATGTGTATTGGTCTTTGCTCCTGGCTCCTGACACAAGGCTTCTGAAATCCTTGCGATTTCCTAAGTCATAAGAGCACTAAGAGCAGCTTTTGTCCTCATATTTGGTCTTTGACCCCAGTTCTGGACACAGGGCTCCTGAAACCCCTTTGGTTTCCTGGGTGATAGGGGTGTCTTGTGTTCTGATGAGGTGACTCTGGGTGAGCTTCTGGATGAAAGCCAGCCACCAGAAAGACCATGCCATGATTAGAAGCTTGCAATTTTTAACCCTACCCCCCATTCTCTTGAGAAGGGAGAGGAGCTGAAAGTGGAGTTAATGACTGACGATGCCTGTGTGAGGAGCCTCCACAAAAATCCCAGTAGGTCAGGATGAGAGGAGGTTCCAGGTCGGGGAACACATCCCTACTGGCAGGATGCACCCCGACTCTGTGGGGAAGGAAGCTCCTTCACTCGAGACCTTCCCGGACCTCATCCTCTGTATCTGTTCACCTGGCTTTTTGTCTGTATCCTTTATCATATCCTTTAATAAACTGGTAAATATAAGTAAGTGTTTCCCTAAGTTCCATCAACCACTCTGGCAAATTAACTGAACCTGGGGAGGGGTGTCCTAGCCACCACTGTCGTAGCCAAATTGGACAGAACTTGTGGGTAACCTTGGGACCTACTACTTGCAACTGGCATCTGACGGAGGGTGATAGCAGTCCTGTGAGACTGAGTGCTTACTCTGTGAGATCTGATACTATCTCTAGGCAGAAAGTGTTAGAATTGAGTTAAATCACAGGACATCCAGCTGATGTCATGGCTAATTGCTTGGTGTGGGGAAAACCCCACACATCTGGTGACCAGAAGAGTCAGAAGTGGTTTTTGCATGAAGAGTAAAGGAGACGCATAGGACAGAAACAGGAGGAGGACGGAACCGGGTTTTTCCCCATTCAGAAAGAAGAGTGGACTGAGGTTTTCCCTTGTACAGATATCCAAACAAAAGAAAGTAAGTGCTGTAACGGTGCTAAGGATACGGAGCAAGAAAAAGTAGAAGCAGCAACAGCAATTCTCATCAGGGGGGTGGGAGTACAACATAGTGAGGTATAGAATACATATATTTGGTCATTCAAATGACCAAATATATGTATGTCCCAGGTATATTTGGTCTTCATTCACAGGTCCTGAAAACACTTCAGAGTCTTAAAGGTGAAATGAGTGGTCACATTAATGGAGACTTTTGGACCCCATTCAAGGGCAGAGGCTGGAGGTTGAATCAGCCAGTGGCCAATAATTTAGTCAATCATGACATGCAATGAACCCCACATAAAATCCCAGAAGAGCTTATCTCTGTATTGCATCTTGTTTCTCTGTTGGAGAACTTCTATGCTTGGGGAACCAGAGAGCTCCCACATGCCCCTGAGCCAGGCCCTGAGCTCCATGAGGATAGAAGCTCCTTTATTTGGGGCCTTGCGTTATATATCTCTTCATCTGGCTATTGACTTATATCCTTTATTAAACTGGTAAATAAGTGTTTTCCTGAGTTCTGTGAGCACTTTAGCAAATTAATGGAACCCAAGGGGGAATTCATGGGAACCTCCAGTCTGTAGCTGGTGGGTCAGAAGTGCAGGGAACTGCCTGGGGCTTGTGACTGGCGTCTGGAGTGGGTGGGTGGGGGGCACAGTCTTGTAGGACGGAGCCCTTAACCTGGGGATCTGGTGCTGTCTTTGGGAAGATAGCCTCAGAACTGAGTTGCGTTCTTGGACACCCTGCTGGTGTTTGAGAATGGCTTGGTGTTATTTGTGGGAAGACCCGCTCACACACACACTCACACACACACACACACTGGAACCGGGTTCAGGAACCCAAAAGGAATTGTACTATGCTGTATGGGAAAAAAACACATTTCATGTCAGAGGAGTGGGATTTCCTAGAATGGCCCTGGCTCATGGAAATATGTGTTGTTTTTTTTTTAAGGGAAACAAGGGGCAGCAGATGAGGAATCTCTGAAGCCTGGATGGCTACCCAGTCACCCATGGTATGAAAGAGCAGCTGAGCCACAATCAGTTACTAAAGGTAAAGGCTACCAGGGGAATTCAGAAATGGCAGCAGACCCATCTCCTAGGGAGTTGGCTCACTGGATAGGTAAGGAAATGCAAACTAATAAGAAGCAGGGTAAACTTACCATTCCGTGGTCATTGTTACCTGGAATAGCCAAAACGGAAACAAAGGAAAGCACTGGGTGAGGCCTTGATGCTGAACTAAGCTTGGGTTTGGGCCAATCTGAGCTTTGGCCATTAGCCTCAAGGCCACACAGAAAGAGAAAAATCATGTCAGACCAACAGGAAGTATCTCTAAGACCTATGGTCCCCCAGGAGGTAGTTAATGCATGGGTGGAGAAAACCAAGAAATAATTGAAACAAGGGGATACAGAGTGAAGGAACTGACTCCTTTTGTGGACCAGTATCACCAGCTTCCTGGAGAACCTTTACTAAAGTGAACTATGAGAGTAACCAGTCTGGGGGCTGTGTCTGGTTTTGGATGCTTCAGAGTAGAACTGATGCAGGACCCACAGCTCACTACTGAACAACCACAGATGGCTGAAAGTGATACAAACACACAGGAAGTTATTCCTGAGGGATTAGCCAGCCCAGTGGACTGGATAAAAGCCACTGTGAGGTCTGTTTATCCTGAGAAGGGGGACTGCCCCAATCCTCCCATAAATGCCAAGTGGAACACCCAAGATGGAGCAGCTCATATGCTGTGTAAGTAAGCAAAGTGGGACTGGCTTTATGATGATGGAGATACTCACCCACTGAATATTCCCATTACACAGGTTATGGTGAATGCTAAGATTAAGGGGGCCCCTGTTACCTGTGCATCCATATAACTTTACTGCTACAAAACTGAAGAAAGTTTGAGGAGCCTTATAGTTGTCACCTCAGCTTGGTCCCTTGCGCCTTACTGATACTAAGAACATTAAAGTAATTAAGAAAATGGAGACGGATGTAGGGGAGAGTCAAGGGACTTGACCCAACCGAGTGGAAGTCATCAGATGGTTATTGAAAAGTGGGATGAATAAAGCAGACACTGATGGGGTTGAAACAAAGGTGTTAATGTAGCACTACCAGAGATTGGGTGGGCCAGTGGGATCCCCTGTTGTGAACCCAATGTTACAGAGACCCAAACAAGTCTGCTCTATTTACCCCAGTTTGGAGGAATTTAAAAAGCCTGAAGGCCAAGTTTACAATGAGAAACCTGGCCAGGAATCCTGTGGGGCAGTGGTCAGGCAGGGTAATCAAGTTAAAGATTGACAAAAGGGCCAGGGTCTTCTGGCCACACCCCCAACCAGGGACCTAAGGCCATTTGCACATATATGGGTAAAATGGCCAGAGGAAGGGAAAGAAACTTTCCTGGGACTCCTTGATACTGGAGCCCAATGCACTGTGATTCCAAAACCTGTTGGTGAAGTCTTAACAGGGGCTAAGGTTAGATTGGGAAGATATGGAGATGCAACAATTGATGGGATTAAGGTGAAAATTTGGATGAAAATTGGTGTATCGAGCAAGTTTTGTGTGAGGTGGTTGCATCTGCTTTACTTGAATATATTATTGGGATGGATATTATTATGTCTGACTGGGGATTGCTTCCCTTCCCCAGAGCTGTAAACCAGAAGGCATGTAAGCCCTCCCTCAGGCCAGTTTTAATTGGACATGCTAATGAGAACCACTAGAACTGCCTGAGCCCACACTGGTGGTAAACTTGAAGCAATATAGAATACCTGATGGACAATGACAGATCACCACTTCAGTTAGTGACAGGCTGGAAGCTGGAGGGCTGGTGTCCACAAATTCACTGTACAAAAGTCCTGTGTGGCCTGAGCAAAGCTGGATGGCTCATGGGGACTAACAGTAGACTATTAAGACTTACAAAGTTGTACTGCCCACGGCCTCAGCAGTTCCAGACATGGTCTCAACCATACAGAAAATACAGCAGGCTGAAGAAAGCTGGTCCTCAGTGACTGACCTGGCAGATGCTTTCTGCTCCAATTCAGTCTCTGAGAAGAGCCAACCCCAGTTTCCCTTCCCGTGGGAAGGATCCTAGTTTACTTTTACTGTGTTGCCACAGAGGGATCTGAACTCACAGACTTATTGTCACAACTTGTCAGGAGGGATTTGGACCTGACGCAGGTGTCGAGTGTAGTAATACACTATATTGATGACATTATGATGATATCGGAACCAAGAGCAGGCTAGGACTGATTTGAACACGCTAGTGACACACATGACCAACTGGAGCTGGTTAATAAATCATCAAAGGGCCCAGGGCCTGATCAAACTGAATTTCTTAGGAATAATGTGGGCAGGAGCCACCCAGGATATTCCACAAGTGACTAAGAATGAACTGTTGTCACTACCCAGCCCCCCAGAACTAAACAAGAAACTTAACATTTGGTTGATCTGTTTGGATTTTGGACAATGCATATTTCACACATGGGAATATTGCTAGCTCTCATCTATAAGACTGCACAAAAGAAAGCTATATTTGAGTGGGGTCCTGAACAAAAGCAGGCCATGAATTACAAAACAAAAGCAGGTCTGAATTACAAAGGCAGTCATACTTTCAGCACCTTTGGGCTCTTATGACCCCCACTCAGATAGGGTTTTGGAAGTGTCTGCCACCCGGACCCACGCAGACGCAGCTTGTGGGAAAAGCCCATGAGCGCCTCCCAGCAGCGACCACGGGGATTCGGGACCAGCAAATTTTCAGCTGCTGCTGCCTGGTACACACCGGATGAAAGACAATCACTAACATGCTATTGGACATGAATTGAGACAGCCTCAGTGACTGAAGGACACAAAATAATCTTGAAACCTGAGATACCCATAATGTCTTGGGTGATGTCAGACAAATACTCTAACAAGGAAGTCAGTGTCCAGAAGAGTTCCATAATAAAATGGAAACGGTTCATACAGGAGCAGGCTGCAGGGGAACGCAAGCAGGCCCACACTGTATCCACGAGCAGGTGGACTCTTTTCCTCTGGGACCAACACTGGAGCCTCCTGATGAGCAGCCAGAACTGACGGCTCTGAGGGCTGTGCCCTGGGGACGGCTCTCAGCTGAAGGACAGAAAACCGCTGGGCTTACAGACGGCAGGTCCGAGATGATGGACAATATCCTGTGTGCAAACCTGCTGCATTAAGACTGGCAGATAGCAAGACTCTGGTTGAGGACGGTAAGAGCACATCAGGTCATGGGCTGTGGGATTAATATAGAACATCAAGTATAGAAATCAAATGTATAATCATATATGACTTGATTATTTTTCCTGTATTGCTGATAAGTGATTAAGAATAGAACAAACAGGACCAAAACAGTTTCTGTGACCTAATTGCCCTTGCTGTTGTTTTAATACCATGTAAGACATCACGCCCCAGGAGACTGGAGACTGCCGAGGATTAAGTTTAGAGTTAGTTAATGGTTGTCTGTTAAGTCCCCCCAACAGAATTCTATTGTTGTTAACATGTATTTGCTCAATAAATACGAAGGGTGCCCTCTCAGCTGGTCCTTTCAGATCTTCGATATCTCATCGTGTCTCCCCCCTTATCTGCGGGTCACAAGCAGGGAGGGACCGACAATGGGCTGAATTGCATGCTGTTTTGCTGGCAGTGACGGAAGAATTGAATAATGATAATATTGCTCTTCTGCTTGGATTCTTACTGACTCATGGGCTATAGCCAATGGCCTGGCTGTATGATCAGGTAGTGCACAATGGAAAACTGGACTACTGAAGGAATTCCCATATGGTGTGCAACCCTATGGGAATCACTCTAGGAATTTAAGGGCTGTGTTAGAGTAGGACATGTTGATGCCCATCAGAAGAACCCCCTTCCAGGATTGGAAGGTGATTGGAACCAAGTGGACCTGTTGGTGTGTTCCCTTGATGTGGCCACCTGGGTCCATGAAATGAGTGGACATGGGGGAGCCACAGCAATGCAGAGACAGGCTGAATTTAGACATGTTCTTCTTGCACCCTGTGAGACACAGAATGCCAACAAGAACTGTTCTGTCTGTCAACAAAAGAGACAAAGACTGCAGTCGGCTATGGAGAAAATCCCCCAGGGGGAAGGCCCCACACATAGCTAGCAAGTGGATTACCTTGGACCAATGTCAGTAGCCCCTGGGGCTATAAATGGGTCCTAACTGGAATAGACACTTACTCAACTGGGCTTTGCATACCCAGTGGTAGATGGGTGATAGATTCAAATGCCCAAAATACCATTAAAGGATTGGAACAAAAGATACTGTACCAGTTTGGACCACCAAGTTACATCTCTTCAGACCAAGGGACTCACTTCACAGCCCATGGTGTCCAGCAGTGGGCCAGGAGACACCCCATCAGATGGATGCACTGTGCTGCATATCATCCTCAGAGCAATGGTTCAACAGGAAATTGGAGTGGGCTGCTGAAACATCTGCTGTCCAAAACAGGGAGGTAAAGCCACAAGAGGCTTACACACCTTCCGGAGTGTGTGCTTGTACTTAACATGAGGGGGTCTAAAGGAGAGTCCCCACTGGATAGATTCCTCTGCTTTTCCAGGGGGTTCTGGGGAAGAGGGGGTAGGGGAGGATGCTGGTGCATCTATACAGTTCTTCCCCACATCACCGCAACTTTCTTTTTTCCTACCGGATGCAGTGGTCCCAGGACCAGGGCTGCAACTGCAGGTGCCAGAAGCAGGGCAGATCACTAAGGAAGAAACTGTACTTATACCCTTAACTCCTTATGTCAGAATTCCTAAGGGTGTCATGAGGTGGACCGTGCCTTCAACCCATCTGGCCAGGTCAGGGCTCACAGTGAGCACAGCTGTGCTTTCTAGTGACCAGGACGTCCCACTGGCTCTGCACCTGTGTAACCCTACCTTACATGAGTGGGAGTGAACTGTGGGGGAGGCACTTGCTAGACTAGTACTGCTCCCAGCAACCTGGACCATCACAGTAACCAGATCTAATGTCCCTTCCACAGGGGGAAAGTCTGGGTAAAGATAAATGACAAATGGAGAGGAGAAATGATAGCTGAGGATAAAGGGATGAATAAGTGGGTTATGTATGCAGTGAGGGAAATCCAACATTTTATGGATACCTCAAGAGAAGCTCAGAGCTAGAGAATCATATTAGCTCTAGCATAGGCAGACCAGATGCCCAGAAGGGTGAAGCTATATGTTTGCCAAGACCACCTCTGCATTTGGAACCTGACAAGATTGAATGACAGCCTGCAAACAGGAGTTATAGGGCTCTGGGAGAAACTCTTGTCATAAGATAATGTTGATGAACTGGACCAATATAAAAACTTTCATAATGACTTTATAGGACAAATGAGTTATCTTTTAGAATCTGTCCCCATATTGGCTTCTGCAAATGTCAGGTCTATTTGCATTGGTTCTATTCTATCTGTTGTATAAATGCTATACCAGATTAAGTGCTGTGATGGGCATGATCATTTGCTGTAAGGAATCTGTGTTTGAAGACCAGGGGGTGGCCTGCCATATAATGAGTTAAAAGAAAAACTTATTTAGTCATTCTATGACCAAATATATTCCCCAGGTATATCTGAAAACACTTCAGTGCCTTAATGGGGAAATAGGTGCCTTGTCATGTTAACGGTGACTTTTGGAACCCCCCCAAGCCCCCAAAGGCAGGGGCTGGAGGTTGAATTGGCCAATGGCCAATAATTTAGTTGATCGTGGCTATGCAATGAAGCCCTCACAAAACCCCTGAGAAGAGCTTGTCTCTGTCTTGGATCCTGCTTCTCTGTGGGTGAGATCTCCCACGCTTGGGAAAGCAGGAAGCTCCCACTGCGCTGCCACACCACGCCCCAAGCTCTACAAGGATAGAGGCTCCTTTATTTGGGATCTTGCCCTATGTATCTCTTCACCTGATTAACTTGCATCCTTCACAATATCCTTCATTAAACTGGAAACCATAAATGTTTTCCTGAGTTCTGTGAGTTCATGTGGGCAGGAGTGGGTGGCCCCGGATGAGTGGGAATGGGATATGATGGTCCTCTCGGAGGTCACTCAAGTCTCAGAGTTGTGGACTGATGTTCACGGAGGGATGGATGGTAAGGAAGCCGGGCCAGATGCTAAAATCCTCCACTCCTGAGCCTACAGCCGCGAGGCTGTCCAGAAATGCTGGAGGAAAGGTGGGTGGAGGCTGGGCTTGGGAGGGGCCCTGCCCGTGTCTCCCCAGGCAAGCTGGAGGGATCCGGGCGCGCGACCTCGGCAGGGAAGAGCTGGCAGGAAGGGCAGGGCTGCCCCGAAGGCAGGTGGGGGAAGGCAAGGGGAGGGAGGGGCGCGGTGCTGGTGACGCCCGCAGTTCCGGGGAACTCTCGGAGCAGGCGCCTGCGTGAGTCAGAGGGCACAGCCTGGGTCTGAGTCGCAAGAGCCGCGCACGGGCTCCGGGGCAGAGGGAGGGGAGCCGGGCCCCGGCAGGGCTCGCAACCGGGCTGGGAGCTGAGTTGCGCTGAGCGGAAATGGGGCTCCAAGACCCTGAAAGCCCCAGACAGGCCGGGCCTCCAAGAGCTTCTGTATGCCAGAGAGGCACATTCTGAGGGCAGCCTTGGCTCCTATGCGATCAACAACCTAAGTATAAGAGATAAAACTATTAAAATTATAGAAGGAAGCATAAGAGTAAATCTTTATGACGTTGGACTTGGCAATGGGTTCTTAGATCTATGGCACCAAAAGCCCAAGGCAAAAAAAACATAAAGCAAATACACTGGATTTCATCAAAATTAAATTTTTTTCTGTTTTACAAAGGATATTTTTAAGAAAGTGAAAGACGTTGGAAACCAAGCTTTAATTAAGGGCCAACCAAGATGCATGCAGACACAGATGCACTGTAACTACTGGGAGATTACTTTGCATCAGGTTAATGTTCTTTAAAGGTTTCTCCAGCCACTTCCGAGATTGAGTTCTTTCCGTGTTTTTCGCTGTTGGGTGTTGCCCTGCAAAGCTGAAAAGTAAGAGGGTACACAAAGCTACACTTCTCAGGAGACATTCAATTCTCAATCCTTTGGAAATAGACTCCATTTTTATAGGGTTTCTGGTTCTGGCTAGGTTTTTTTTTTTTTTTCATATTATGAAAAATTAATAACCTCCTACTTCCCTAAACCTCCCTTTTAATCATGAAAAAAATTGGCTTTATTAAACAATTCATGAATTGGTCAGCCTCCCATCTAGCAAGTACGGAGGTGCTCTACCTACTATAGAAAAGGAAGGTTTCTAAAGGCAAAGAGAAACATTTAAAAAGTAATTTATTAGCAATTGTTTATGCAAGACTGTCCTTTTAAGGGGGAAGGCTCTCCCAGGGGATTACCTCCAAGAAATTCCAGTTTGGCTGGTTAAAGATCACATTTTTAAGGCGAAGAAGCTGTAATTAGCTTAGGTATCATTATTATAATAGGTATATAATGATCTATAGACATATTATTATAGATACCTTGTAACAAAATCTTGGTTTATGGGGGGCCCTAACTTTAAGTGACCCATTATGGTCCTGTGATTTTTTTCCTTTTAACAAGTCCTGTCATTAATACTTATCTTTAATTCATTATCGTGGTTAAAAGATGGGCTCTGCAGAAGATGATCATCAAAAAACCCCAACAAAGGAAAATTTATCTTTGTCAGAGGAAGAATGCTTTTTAAAACAGTTCTTACGAGATTTGATGTAACTTAATTTTTCCTGGAAAGGAAATGTCTCGTCTCTGGTATGGGAAAAAAGGGAGAAGGCATCAACCAATTAATCATAAATATACTCTGATTACTACAAGGGAAGACATAAATTCAAAGCAGGTTGCTCCAGTGAAAGCAGACCTGGAGTCTGAATCTTTTCGACCAAACCTAAGTGATCCCAGTGAACTCTTACTGCCAGATCAAATTGAAAAGCTTACCAAGCATCTTCCACCAAGAACGATTGGCTATCCATGGACTCTTGTTTATGGTACTGGGAAGCATGGCACAAGCTTGAAGACCCTTTATCGAACAATGACAGGTTTAGATACCCCAGTGCTGATGGTGATTAAAGACAGTGATGGGCAGGTTTTTGGTGCATTAGCTTCTGAGCCATTTAAAATTAGTGATGGCTTTTATGGTACTGGAGAGACCTTTGTTTTTACATTCTGTCCAGAATTTGAGGTCTTTAAATGGACAGGAGATAATATGTTTTTTATCAAAGGAGACATGGATTCACTAGCTTTTGGAGGTGGAGGAGGAGAATTTGCCCTTTGGCTTGATGGTGATCTCTACCATGGAAGAAGCCATTCTTGTAAAACATTTGGGAATCATACACTTTCTAAGAAGGAAGATTTCTTTATCCAAGACATTGAAATCTGGGCTTTTGAATAAATACAATGCTCTCTGTCTTAGCAGGATAATGGCTCAAACCTGACATGAACAAACAATGTTTGGAAAGTTCAAGAAGCAATACAATGTAACATGTCACTCATGCTTCAAAATTAGTCCATATCATTTATTATAGCTATGATTTTGGAATTTATTTTTGAAATCATGTTTCCCAGAGTTCTTTAGGCTTAGACCATGGCATGGGTCTGTGTGTGTAACAGCTTGGGTTTTGTCAGAATTTTGGCAGCATTTTGATTGTTGTGACCACCTCATCTGCATCCTATGTTATCCTGGTCTCCTAATAGAATGGTGCTCTTTTTTTGAACATGTTTTGGTTTATTTTTAGAATTATATTGGTTTTATTAGAGCAGTCTAATGGGCATTGAGGGAATGAAGACTAGGTACTGCTCTCTGAGGTTGGCACAAATGACATTTGGACTTGCTTAACTTAGTCATTCTTAAAAAGAAAAAACACTTGCCAAATAGAACTTCATAGACCACTGAGTTCTGGTTTTAAATCATACTGTAATATTTTCTTTATTAATTTTTCAGGTATTCTCAGTAATTTTATTTAGTAAAAATGAAATACAAGAATTCTAGTTGTAGTAGACAGTGATACATGTGATCTGCAGGTTTGGGCATATGCTTTCATCATTGGATTATCCAATAGAGTTATAAAATGACAAAGGAGAATAAGAACTTGATGATTCAATGGGATTTAATATGTCAAGCAAGAAAATAGACTATTTACATATTTGTAGCTTAGCGCAGGGCATTATCATAAGTACAAAAACTATGAAACAGATGCATATTTCTTCAATATATTGTGTCAGGTGTACTGTTTTATAGTTATTTTGTTTTAGCCTTGTTGCACACCAACTCCCAAAATATAGGTTACTGTTCACAAGGAAAAGAATGATTTTTTTTTAGTGGTATATGTTATTAATTATTAGATTTTGCTGTAATAAAAGGACAATGATTATAGTAGACAATATTGTAACTCAGTAGTCTTGCTGAATATGCAAACTTATTGTGAAGTGGCCTCACAAAAAAATACAGAAAGGTAGAATATACTAGTAGTTCTTAATCTTCTTTTGTAGGAAACCAATAATAAGCCATTGTGGCAATAATTCATCAATTAATTTTAAAGCTTCATGTTATGCAAAAAAAAAATCCTGCTGTTATACATGTGTCAGTGACTTTGTGCTGAAATTTCAGCTCTTCCAGATAAACATTGTATATTATCTTGTAAATTAATGTTTAAAGGTAGTTTTGTTCTTATAGAAAGTGTTGATTGCCAGGTTGCTTACAGCACTTTAAATTATTCTAAAAATGAAATTATAAGCCAGATATGTTGGCTAAGTAGCTCTAGTTGTATAGCACTTGAATATATTTAGACCTTTTGAAAGTTCAGATAATTATCTAAAGAAAGCATAATGCTAATGGAAAAGAAAATCTGATGTTCTATTTAATATGCTATTGCTGAATATGAATAGAAATGCAGGCATCATTTCCTTGTCTGTGTAAAGCTCTTGTAAGTTAGTAACAGTTTATAGATTAAATGTTTACAATAAAGGGAATTGTAAATAAATATATTGTTTTTCCCCCCTTTGGTCTTCCACCAAAAAGCAGTATTATTGTCTTCGTGGAGTTGACTAATCATTTAAAAAAAAAAAATCCTGTATTGGATTTCAGTTACAATAAGGTTATAATGGTATATATATATATATATATATATCCAATAAACTTAAATATATAAACACACACAAAAACAAACAAACAAACAAACAAACAAACAAAAAAAAAACCCCAACAAAGATCCACGCACTGCTACAGCTGTAGATGCACTCATCCCACCAGCTCCTGGACTTGCCATGGGAATGAGGAAGGAGATATCTAAGCTGGCCTGTGCATACAGTAAAACAACAAATTTGACTGGATCTATACTGTTGGAACTCAACCAAGAATTTGGAGAAGTGCAAATTGTAGCGCTCCAAACTCTTACAACTACAGACTATTTACTGTTAAAAGAACATAAGGGATGTGAACATTCCCCAGGAATGGGTTGTTTTAATTTGTCTGATTTCTCTCAGACTGTTCAAGTTCAGTTGGACAATATCCACCATATCATAGATGGGTTTTCACAAATGCCTAGGGTGCCTAACTGGTTTTCTTGGTTTCACTGGAGATGGCTGGTAATTACAGGTATGCTTTGGTTATGTAGCTATACTCCTATTATGTTGATGTGTGTGCGCAGTTTAAGTAGTGGCTTGAAACCTATACATGCTGAGGTACTCTGCAGGAGGATATGTCAAAGAAATAATCAATCTTCCCATGTTTTCTTCCGCCTGCTACTTCTATGGCTTTTCTTCTTCCTTCCTAATTACAACCCTTAAATAGAATTCGTGCCTCATATCAAATTTGCCGAGTATCATGGTTCTTCCAAGTGGTGGAGATGCCTCGGGACGGATGCTGGGCATAGAAGCCACAGGGCATAAATATGCAAAGAAGTAAAAAGCTAACCTTTTCAAACAATAAGGCTTCCCTCTCACTTACCAACTTCACATTTCCCTGTATGGCCCCGGAAGATGACTGGTTAGCCAGAGACGGGTAAGATTCCTCAAGGGAGGAACAACCTAAGACAGGCACAGACTCAGGGGGGCCATCAGGTGAGAAATTGGGGATCAACAGAGGTGAGGCTTAGAACCTCACCCCCCCTGTTCTGAGAGAAATCTTCTGCATCCGTGGATGTTTTATTGCCCTGGTCTAGCTTGGATTGGCACATAGTCTACAGGCACAAACCTGATCATCTACATTTGCTCTCTTACAACACTAAACTATGTTTTCTACCTTTATCTTGTATCTACCTACCACTTCAGCATTTTATTAAAAATAATAATAATAAAGAGAGAAATGTGGTATCCACATATAAATCAAATATAAAAACCAAATGAGTATTCATATTTGAACTGACTGTCTATAGTTAATAATGCATGAGCAAAACCAAAAGTTTCTGTGATGACTGCCCTTGTACTGTTCACTATGTAACTTATTCACTATGTAAGAATTTGTTCTCCATGTAAGAACTTGTTTGTTATGCCTCAGAAGATTGGAGACTGACGAAAATTAGGCTTGGGGTGGATTAATGATTGTGCATTGAGCATTGACTCCCCTATACATAATTTTATTGTCGTTAACAACCATTTGATCAATAAATATGAGAGATGCCCTCACAAAAAAAAAAAAAAGGGGGGGGGGGTTAAGGCTCTTCCTGGAGGAGATGTGAAGTGTGTGAAAAGGGTCTGACAATGAGCTTTTCTGTTCTAGCTTTGAAGACAAAGGAGGCCACACGGTAAGGAATGCAGGTGGCCTCTATTTGCCGGGAGGGAGCGGCCACTAGTTAACGGCTAGCAAGGAAACAGGGACCATTATCCTACAAGGAATTGAATTCTGCCACAACTATGTGAGTCTGGGAGAGGCCCCCAGGCTCCAGATGAGAAGTCTGGCTAACATCCTAACTTCAGCATTTTGAGATATCTTAATAGAAAGCCCAGCCATGCTAGGCTTGGACTTCGGACCTATAGACCTGTGAACTAAATAAATGAGTGCTGTTTTAAGTCAAAAAAAAAAGAAATGGATCCTCCAGTCCCAGTTGAGCCTTCAGATGACCACAGCCCCAGCCAACATCTCACTACAGCCTCATGAAAAGTTCTCACAGTTCTTATCCCAAGCTAAGTCATTCTCAAATTTCTGATTAACAGAAATCCTAAGAGAAAATAAATATTTATTGGTATTTTATGTTGCTATGTTGTGGGGTAATTTGTTATACAGCCATATATAATTAATACACAACCTATATGTCTGTCAATAGGGAGCTATTTAAATATATTATAGCACATGCATATAATGAAATCCTTTGCAGCTGTTTAAAAAAAATGAGGAAACTATGTACTTACATGGAAAGTTCTCAAAGATAACTTAAGTGAAAAATGCAAAGTGCAGAATAGTATATAGAGGATACTACCATTTGTGAAAAAATTATGTTATGCGTATACATAAAGAGATGTATATATGGTACATATACATCCATAGAAAAAACACAGAAAAATACATAAAGAGAGAGATGTATATATGCGCCTATACATTTGTAGAAAAAACACCTGAATTTTATATATGTGTGTATATATACATGCATGCATATATATCTATGTGCAAAATATCTCTGGTAAGAAAATAAGACTTCAGTAATAGTGACTGCCTCTGGGTGTAGAGCTGGGTACCTAGAACAGAGGTGGGGAGATACCTTTGAAATTTTGAACCTTGTGAATATATTATTGCCTCAAAAATAAATAAAATCTGAAAGTTTCAAATAGTGAAAAAAAAAAAAAAAGATGGGCTCTGAAGTCAGACTATTTTGCATATTCACTAAACTCTGTACCTCAGTTTTCTCATCTGCAAAATGGAATAACAATAGAAAGAGCATTATGGTGCTGCTGTTAGATTAAAACAGTCATGTAAAGAACCTAGCATACTGCTAGTACACATAAGCACTCCACAAGTGTTCATTATTTCCAATAATTATCCAGAAATATTGTTTCTTCTTTAGTTTACCCTTGAAGAGCAGAGAATGCATAAGTCACATTTCCTCATCCTAGTTTCATTACTCTGAGTCACAAATAAAAGGAGAAGAAAAGTTATAGAACAGAAGTTTGACTTACTTATGTTTGCAATGCAAGTGGTTTAATCTTGAAAGTATCCTTTACTTCTAATTTTTTATCAAACTTTCACCATGATACACCAATATGTACAATGAGATCCTAATACTTCTAATCATACATGTTCTGATGTATTCGGTGAGTAAATACGGAGTTTGGTAGGGTCCACGTACATGCAGAAGTGATTTCTAAAGGTGTGCTGAATGTGCTAGTATTTGATTGTCACCTAAATCCTTAGTTAAAATATGAGAGGCCTGTGTTCTCATTTTTGAGTCATCAATTGTTCATGGTGTGGACATGTATAAAATTTCTGGATATGAGAGTCCCCAATTTTGAAGCTCCATTTTCCTTTCTAAAAATGAACTCTTGAACTGGGCCAGAATCAGTGATTGTTTTACCAGCAGTTGCTCATAAAATCCAACAGAACAACAAGCATTTGGACCATAAACTGTTTCTTAAAAATTAAATTATTATTGATATATAGTCTTATATTGGTTTCAAACATACAACACAGTGGGTCAACAGTTACCCACATTAATTCCTCACCCCAACTAGTGCAATTACTATCTGTCAACATAGAAAGGTGTTTCAGAATCACTAACTATATTCTTGACACTGTACTAATATTCCTGTGGCCAACTTATATTTTGATTGGGAATTTTTGTGACTCTTTGTCCCCCTCACACTCCCAACCCAGCCACTCTAACCCCTCCCCCATGGTAAC
This sequence comes from Manis pentadactyla, assembly GCF_030020395.1. NCBI lineage: Eukaryota > Metazoa > Chordata > Mammalia > Pholidota > Manidae > Manis > Manis pentadactyla. Next base: position 69,703,204 of record NC_080034.1, read on the forward strand.
CACTAGTCAATTCTCAGTGTCTATGAGTCTACTGCTTTTTTGTTCATTATGCTTTGTTTTGTTTTTATATTCCACAAGTAAGTGAAATCATATGGGATTTGTCTCTCTCCACCTGGCTTATTTCACTGAGCATAATCCATCTAGATCCATCCATGTTGTTGCAAATGGCAGGATTTATTTTTTATAGCTGAATAATATTCCATTGTGTATATGTACCACCTCTTCTTTATCCATTCATCTAATGATGACATTTAGATTGCTTCCATATCTTGGCTATTGTCAATAGTGCAGAGATAAATATAGAGGTGCATATATCTTTTTGAATCAGGGATTTTGTTTTCTTCAGGTAAATTTCTCATAGTGGAATTACTGGGTTGAATGGTATTTCTACTTCCAGCTTTTTGAGGAACCTTGATATTGCTTTCCACAGTGGCTGTAGCAATTTACATTCCCACAAACAGCATAGGAGAGTTTCCATTTCTCCACATCCTCACCAACACTTGTTATTTATTGTCTTTTGTACAGTGGCCATTCTAACTGGTGTGAGGTGATATCTCATTGTGCTGTTGATTTGCATTTCCCTGATGATTAGAAATGTGGAGCATCTTTTCATGTACCTGTTGGCCATCTGAATTTCTTCTTTGGAGAAATGTCTGTTCAGGTCCTCTGCCCATTTTTTAATGGATTTATTTGTTTTTTTGGTGTTAAGGTATATGACTTCTTTATATATTTTGGATGTTAACCTCTTATCAGAGGAATCATTTACAAATATATTCTCTTATATTGTATGTTGCCTTTTTGTTCTACTGATGATGTCCTTTGCTGTACAGAAGCTTTTTAGTTTGATGTAGTCCCACTTGTTCATTTTTTATTTGTTTCCTTTGCCTGAGGAGATGTGTCCAGGAAAAAATTGCTCATACTCATATTCAAGAGATTTTTGCCTATCTTTTCTTCTAAGAGTTTTATGGTTTCATGACTTACATTCAGGTCTTTGATCCATTTCAAGTTCACTTTTGTGTATGGAGTTAGACAGGAATCCAGTTTCATTCTCTTACATTTAGCTCTCCAGGTTTCCCAACACCATTATTGAAGAGGCTGACTTTTTCCCATTGTATATTCATGCTCCTTTATTATATAACAATTGACCTTATATGTGTGGGTTTATATCTGATCTCTCTAATCTGATCCATTGATCTATGGGTCTCTTCTTGTGCCAGTACCATACTGTTTTGATTACCATAACTTTGTAGTATAGTTTGAAGTCAGAGAGCATAATACCCCCAGCTTTGCTCTTCTTTCTCAAGATTGCTATGTCTATAATGAGTTTTCTGTGGTTCCATATGAATTTTAGAACTATTTGTTTTAGTTCATTGAAGAATACTGTTGGTATTTTGATAGGGATTGCACTGAATCTATAAATTGCTTTGGGCAGGATGGCCATTTTGACAGTGTTAATTCTTCTCTTCCATGAGCATGGGATAGATTTCCATTTATTTGTGTCTTCTTTAATTTCTCTCATGAGTGTCTTATGGTTTTCAGAGTACAGGTCTTTCACCTCCTTGGTTACGTTTACGCCTAGGCATTTTATTCTTTTTGATGCAATTTTAAATGGTATTGTTTTCCTGATTTCTCTTTATGCTAGTTCATTGTTAGTATATAGGAATGCAATAAATTTCTGTGTATTAATTTTGTATCCTTCAACTTTGCTGAATCCAGTTATTAGTAGTTTTTTGGTGGAGTCTTCAAGGTTTTCTAATTATAATTTCATGTCATCTGCACATAGTGAGAGTTTGACTTCTTCCTTACCAATGTGGATGTCTGATTGCCATGGCTGGACCTCCAGTACTATGTTAAATAAAAGTGGTGAGAGTGCACTTCCTTGTCTTGTTCCTAATCTTAAAGGAAAAAAATCTCAACTTTTCACCATTGAGTATGACATTAGCTATAGGTCTGCTGTATATGGCCTTTTTTATGTTGAGCTCCATTCCCTCTATACCCATTTCTTTGAGAGTTTCTATCACAAATGGATGTTGAATTTGATCAAATGGTGTTTCAGCACCTATTGAGATGATCATGTGGTTTTTTCCTTCTTTTTGTTAATGTGGTGTATGATAGATATTGACTAATGAATATTATACCATCCTTGCATCCCTGGAATAAATCCCACTTGGTTGTGAAGGATGACTCTTTTGACATAATTTTGAATTTAGTTTGCTAATATTTTGTTGAGGATTTTTGCATTTGTGTTCATCAGGGATATTAGGCTATAAATTTCTTTTTTTGTAGTGTCTTTGCCTGGTTTTGGTATTAGATTGATGCTGGCCTCATAGAATGAGTCTGGAAGTATTCCCTCCTCTTCTCTACCCATTAAGAAGTATGGGTATTAGCGCCTCTTTAAATGTTTTGTAGAATTAAGCTGTAAGCCATCTGGTAATGGAATTTGTTTGTTGGAAGTTTTTTGACTACCAATTCAATTTCATTGAAGGTAATTGGTCTGTTCAGATTTTATGTTTCTTCCTAGATCAGTCTTGGAAGGTTGTATTTTTCTAGGAATTTATCCATTTCTTCTAGGATGTCCAATTTATTGGCATGTAACTTTTCATAGAATTCTCTAATAATCCTTTGTATTTCTGTGTTTTACATTGTGACTATTCCTTTTCCATTTCTGATTTTGTTTATCTGTGTACTGTCTTTTTCTTAATAAGTCTGGCTAGAGGTTTATCTATTTTGTTTATTTTCTCAAAGAACTACCTCTTGGCTTCATTGATGTTTTTCTATTATTTTATTCTTCTCTATTTTATTTATTTCTGCTCTTATCTTTATTATGTCCCTCCTTCTATTAACTTTGTGTTTGATTTGTTATTTTTCTAGTTTATTTAATTGTGAATGTAAACTGTTTATTTGGGATTGTTCTTGTTTCTTAAGGTAGGCCTGTATTGCTATATACTTCCCTCTTAGAATTGCTTTTGAGACATCCCATAAATTTTGAACTGTTGAATTCTTGTTTTAATTTGTCCCATGCAGTGTTTGATTTCTGTTTTAATTTGCTCATTGATCCATTGGTTAATTAGAAGCATGTTGTTTAGCCTCCATGTGTTTGCAGGCTTTTTCATTTTCTTTGTGTTTATTTCTAGTTTCGTACCACTGTGGTCAGAAGTTGCTTGATGCAATTTCAATCCTTTTTAATTTACTGAGGCTCTGTTTGTGGCCTAGTATGTGATCTATTCTGCAGAACATTCCAAGTACACTTGAGAAAAATGTGCATCTTGATGCCTTTGGGTTGAGTGTTCTGTAGATATTTGTTAAGTCCATCTGATCTAATTATTGTTCAGTACCTCTTTCTCCTTATTCATTTTCTGTCTGGTTGATCTGTCTATTGATGTGACTGGTATGTTAAAGTCTCCTAAATGAATGTGTTACAATCTATTTCCCCCTTTAATCATGTTAATATTTGTTTTATATATTTAGGTACTGCTATGATGGGTGCCTAGATAGTTATAATGGTTATATCCTTTTGTTGGACTGACCCCTTTATCATTATGTAATGTCCTTCTTTGTCTCTTGTTACTTTCTTTGTTTTGAAATCTATTTTGTCTGATATAAGTATTGCTACTCCTGCTTTTTCTCCCTATTATTTGTATGAAATATCTTTTTCCATTTCTTCATTTTTAGTATCTGAATGTCTTTGGGTCTGAAATGAGTCTCTTGTATGAAGCATATAGATGGGTCTTGTTTTCTTATCCATTCTGCCACTCCGTGACTTTTGATGGGTGTATTAAGTCCACTTACATTTAATATAATTATTGATAGGTATGTATTTATTGCCATTTTATTAATTTTTTTCTTGCTGTTTTTATACTTTTTCTCTGTTCCTTTTTTCCTCTCTTATACTCTTCTTATTTGATGGTTTTCTTTAGTGCTGTGCTTAGATTCATCTTTTTAAATTTTTTGTGTATCTATGATGGGCTTTAGATTTGCAGCTACCATAAGGTTCAAAGAGAGCTTCCTGACTATATAACAGTCTATATGAAGTTGATCTACTTCAAACACAGTCTAAAAGTACTTTTTTTCCCTTTTTCTTCCAGATCCACACTTTTTGTATTAGATGTCATCATCTGCACTTTTTGTGTATCTCTTGACTGATTTTGTGTATAGTTGGTTTTACTACTTTTGTTTCACTTTAATTCCATACTTGCTTGGTAAGTAATTTGTCTACTACCTTTACTGTAGGTTTATTTTCACTGGTGAAAAGTACTTAGACTTAGGAACTTTTCCATCTATAGAAGTACCGTTAATATATCCTGTAATGGTGTTTTAGTGGTTATACATTCCTTGAGCTTTCATTTATCTGGGAAATGTTTAATCCCTCCTTCAAATTCGAATGATAATCCTGCTGGGTCGAGGATTCTTAGTTGAAGGTCCTTATGTTCCAGTACATTAAATATTTCATGCCACTTCCTTCTGGCCTGTAAAGTTTCTGCTGAGAAATCTGCTGATAACTTGATGGGATTTCCCTTATAAGTAATCTTTTCTCTCTCTCCGGATATTTTCAATACTCTCCCCTTATCCTTAGTCCTTGTAGTTTTAATTATTGTGTCTTAGTGTTGTCTTCCTGGGGTTCCTTTTCTTAGGGACTCTCTGCTTCCATGACATGGTGTCTATTTCCTTCCCCAGACTTGGGACATTTTCAATGATTATTTCCTCAAGGAGACCTTTTATCACTTTGTCTCTCTTCTTTTTTGTGGTGCCCCTGTTATGTGACTATTGTTTTGTTTAGATGGTCACACAGCTCTCTTGTAATTCTTTTTTCTCTCTTTTCCTCAGCTTAGTTGTGTTCCTGTTCTCTAATTTCCATCTGACTGATTGTCTCTTCTACTTGCAGCAATCTATTATTCATTCTATCCATTGTCTATTTCATTTCAGTCACTCTATTCTTCATTTTTGAGTGGCTCTTTTTCAACTCTTGTATCTCTTTGTTGAAGTCTTCCCTGAGTTCTTCAGTACTTTTCTGCAGATTTGTGGGCATATTTATGACTATCATTTTGAACTCTTTGTCAAGAAGATAGGTGATATCTGTTTCATTTAGCACTCTTTCTGATGTCTTATCCTGTTGTTTTATTTGGAACATTGTCCTCTGCCTCAAGGATTCTGTGTTTTGTCCTTTATATTAGATGGATCTGCTATGCTTTCCAGCCTAGAGAGCAATGACGTTAGGAAAAAGGTGTCCTATAGTGCCCAGAAGCTCAAGACTCTTTCCTCTCCAGTACCTGGTTCACCTTTGAGGTGCAACCCCATTGCTGTTGGTGGGCAATGGGTGGGGTCACCTTTCTGTCGCTGGCAGTGGTCTCTGTCTGCTATGGCTGGCAGTTTGTCTAGGCAACCCTTTGTGATCAGGGCAGTGGCTTCTGCTGGGATTGTGTGTGGGACTGCCCTGTGCCCTGCAGCGTTGATGGGCTGCAGGGTTTACAGGGTGTGAGGGGCAATTGTGCAGCTCTGGGGTGGTTGCTTGGCTCTGAAGCAGGTGTGCTGCACAGAGGGTTGGGTGCAGTGGCAGGGGGTATGGCATCAGTGGTGTCATGTCCCATGGTTGCCCCCTGGTGGCAGTGAGGCATGCAGCACTGGGCTTGGTCACCTGTGGGGATGAAGGAGCACTTGGAGCTGGCTCCTATAGGAGCCTACTTGGGCTGAAGCGAGGCTGAGAAAGCTGGAAAAGATTCCCTCTGCCTGCCAGGCTGTGAAGTCTGATGCTGCTGGGCTGAGTGGGCCAGCACACTGGCAGTACATGGGGAAGAGCCTCAGGCTGGGCCACCAGTGAGGGTGATGGAGCACCTCTGGCTCCTGAGAGTACCCAACCTGCTGGGCTGAGGGAGGGCTGGGGAGGTATCATCAACCCGCCCTTTGTCCTGAAGAGAGACCTCCATCTGACCCTCACCCCTCTGACACCCCTCCTGTTGCTGGGAAATCTTTCAAACTGCCACCTCTGTGTTGGGTCTCCGCAGGACCAGCAGAGCGTGCCTGTTCTCCACAAGTGGCTGGCATCTCAGCCTCCCAGAGCGCTCCAACTCTCCCTGGTGTCCAGCCCTGCTAATCACCAGAACCCAGTGTAATGTGGACTGGTGCTCCCAGAGCAGCTCTCCAGGGCCAGATGTGCAGAGTTCCTGAGCACCTATCCCCTCCCCACTCTGTTCCTCTTCCTCCTGCTGAGATGGGGGGAGGGTTGGGTCATGCTTGGTCATGGCTTTGCCACTTTACCCTTTTCTGTGTGGTCTTCTCTTCTTCACCAGGTGTGTGAAGTATACCAGACTGCTCTGCAGTCTTCAGGTCATTTTGTATTTGTTGTAGTTGTTTCCTTGGTGGGTGTGTGGGAGGAGGTGTCCACTTTGCCTTCCTTATCTGGCATCTTCCCTCCACTATAAAGTGTTGTTGATATAAACTCTATGATGACAGAATAGTTAATGCATACAAAGAATAGTTTTGTTTAAGCACATCAGTACAATCCATCAGAGGATAATCAAAAGTGACTCAACGTGTTAGCACCAAATTAGCAGTTTTTTTCCCTTTTCTATATCTAAATCCAGTACTTACTCACTTTCTTCTTTCTCATAAAAACCCCTTGCTTTCCCCACATGGGCAGGACACTGTTCTGGTTATGCCGGAATCTGTGCTTCCTGAACTGCAATTCTGAGACCTCAAATAAAAGGGCTCTGTTCTTTTTCAGTTTAGCCACCTTTCCTCAGTTTGACAATGATATGAATGGCTACTTAACATAAAAAAAAAGTATTTATTTGCAATAAGTTTTTTACTTGAATTTAGTCTCTAGATTATCATTTTGTTGGGATGGTACTCATGTAAGGCTTGTTAGGGCAAAAAAATAATTCATAACGTGTTTGCCATTAGAATTTTGCAATTCCACAGCTTTTGAAGAATGAAGACTGTTCACTCTTGTCAAGCAGCAGACCTTTCAAAGCACCACAGGGAGAAAAACTTCTCAAGAAACCGGGGGTTTTATAAAAAGATTAACATAATAGCTCATTTCCTAATGAAACCAGCAGGGTCAATGTCTTCTAGTTATGTGTGAGGAAAACCATTAGATTTCCTCACTAGATTTCAGAGTTTGGGTGATATTCAGTTGGAGGCAAATGACATCCTGAAAACAACACATCTGTTCACCCCAAAATGTCCAATGAAACCTGAAAATATTCAGAATTAGTGGCCTATTTATTGAGAAGAAAAAACTGCGCCTCCATCCCGCCCTCAAAGTCTATTTCTTGCAAACTCAGCAGCAAGGTAGACACAACGATCAAAGGAAATCTGAGGAACAATTAAAGAAAAAGAATATCTGGATAATTGCTTTTAGAGGAATAGGACCAAAAAAAAGTAAAAGACAACCTACAGAATGGGAGAAAACATTTGCAAATTATATATCTGATAATATCCAGAATATATAAAAAAACTCCTATAACTCAACCAAAAATAGAGAAAAAATCGAATTAAATAATGGGCAAAGTACTTGTGTAGACATTTCACTAAAGATACACAAATGGCCAATAAGCACATGAAACAATGTTCCATGTCATCAGTCACTAGGGAAATGCAAATTAAAATCACAATGTGATACTACTTCATACCTATTAGGATGGTTATATTAATAAAAGGAATATAATCAATGTTAGAATGTGGAGAAATCAGAGCTCTTGTTCATTGCTGGTAGGAATGTATACCGATGGGGCCACTTTGGAAAAGTTTGGCAGTTCTTCGAAACTTATACAAGATTACTGTAAGACCCTGCAGTGTCACTCATAGGTTCACCCAAAAGAATTGAAAACAGGGACTGAGGTACTTGCGCACCAATATTCACTGAAGCTTTATTCACAATAGCCACCAACCCAAGTATCCATCAACAGATGAATGGATAAACAAAATGTAGCATACATGTAAAATAGAATATTACTCAGCCTTAGAGAAGAGTCAGGTTCTGATATTTGCTAAAATACGAATGAACCTTGAAAGTGTTATGCTAAGTAGAATAAGCCAGACACAAAGGATTACATAGTGTATGATCCTAGTTGTTTGAAGTATAGGTTATTTACCAGGACCTGGGTGGAGGTGGGGAGCAGGGAGTGATTGCCTAAGGGTTACTGAGTTTCTTTTTGGGGTGATGAAAAATTTTGGGGAATAAATAGCAGTGATATATATTTATTTACTATAGAGGAGAGGGGGCGGAAGATGGCAGCGTGAGTAGAGCAGCGGAAATCTCCTCCCAAAACAACATATATCTATGAAAATATAACAAAGACAACCCTTCCTAGAATAAAGACCAGAGGACACAGGACAATATCCAGACCACATCCACACCTGAGAGAACCCAGCGCCTCGCGAAGGGGGTAAGATACAAGCCCCGGCCCCGCAGGAGCCGAGCGCCCCTCCCCCCAGCTCCCGGCGGGAGAAGAGCAGGCAGAGCGGGAGGGAGACGGAGCCCAGGACTGCCGAACACCCAGCCCCAGCCATCCGGGCCAGAGCGCAGGGCGCTCGATACTAGGAAAACAGGGCAGCAAGAACAGTGAGCAGGCACTGGAGGCTGGGCGACAGAGGACATAAGAAAAGCGCGCGACCATTTTTTTTATTTTTTATTTTTGCTTTTTTGCTGCTTTGTTTTGGCGAGCGCTTTTTGGAAGTCTTAAAGGGACAGGGACCCCAATATTAGGGAAACAGGGCAGAAAGACCGGTGAGCAGAGGCCTGAGGCTGGCACCGGAGAATAAAGAAAAACGAAAGACCACCTTTTTTTTTTTTAATTAAAAATTTTTTTTTTTAATTAAAAAAATTTTTTTTTCTTGTTTTTTTTTGTGGTCGTTGTTTTGTTTTGGCGGGTGCTTTTTGGAAGTCTTAAAGGGGCAGGGCGGGTCACTTAATCCAGAGGTAGGGAATCCGGGGTCTCTGGGCACCCTAACCCCTGGGCTGCAGGGAGCAGGGAGGCCCCTTACGGAGATAAATAGCCTCCCAGCAGCTCCTGCTCCAACGCGACTCCACCACTTTGGAGTAGCTGCCCGAGCCAGGCCACGCCCACAGCAACAGCGGAGATTAACTCCATAGCAGCCGGGCAGGAAGCAGAAACCCTGTCTGCGCGCAGCTGCGCAGCACAAGCCACTAGAGGTCGCTGTTCACCCAGGAGAGGAGGGCCACAAACCAACAAGAAAGGAAGTCCTTCCAGCCGTCACTCGTCCCAGTTCTGCAGACTATTCCTATCACCATGAAAAGGCAAAGCTACAGGCAGACAAAGATCACAGAGACAACACCAGAGAAGGAGACAGACCTAACCAGTCTTCCTGACAAAGAATTCAAAATAAGAATCATAAACATGCTGACAGAGATGCAGAGAAATACGCAAGAAAAATGGGATGAAGTCCGGAAAGAGATCACAGATGCCAGAAAGGAGATCGCAGAAATGAAACAAACTCTGGAAGGGTTTATAAGCAGAATGGATAGAATGCAAGAGGCCATTGATGGAATTGAAATAAGAGAACAGGAACGCATAGAAGCTGACATAGAGAGAGACAAAAGGATCTCCAGGAATGAAACAATATTAAGAGAACTGTGTGACCAATCTAAAAGGAGCAATATCCGTATTATAGGGGTCCCAGAAGAAGAAGAGAGAGGCAAAGAGATGGAAAGTATCTTAGAAGAAATAATTGCTGAAAACTTCCCCACACTGGGGGAGGAAGTAATCAAACAGACCACGGAAATACACAGAACCCCCAACAGAAAGGATCCAAGAAGGGCAACACCAAGACACATAATAATTAAAATGGCAAAGATCAAGGACAAGGAAAGAGTGTTAAAGGCGGCTAGAGAGAAAAAGGTCACCTATAAAGGGAAACCCATCAGGCTAACGTCAGATTTCTCAACAGAAACCCTACAGGCCAGAAGAGAATGGCATGATATATTTAATACAATGAAACAGAAGGGCCTTGAACCAAGGATACTGTATCCAGCACGACTATCATTCAAATATGACGGTGGGATTAAACAATTCCCAGACAAACAAAAGCTGAGGGAATTTGCTTTCCACAAACCACCTCTACAGAACATCTTACAGGGACTGCTCTAGATGGGAGCACTCCTAGAAAGAGCACAGCACAAAACACCCAACATATGAAGAATCGAGGAGGAGGAACAAGAAGGGAGAGAAGAAAAGAATCTCCAGATAGTGTATATAACAGCTCAATAAGCGAGCTAAGTTAGGCAGTAAGATACTAAAGAGGCTAACCTTGAACCTTTGGTAACCATGAATTTAAAGCCTGCAATGGCAATAAGTACATATCTTTCAATAGTCACCCTAAATGTTAATGGGTTGAATGCACCAATCAAAAGACACAGAGTAACAGAATGGATAAAAAAGCAAGACCCATCTATATGCTGCTTACAAGAAACTCACCTCAAACCCAAAGACATGTACAGACTAAAAGTCAAGGGATGGAAAAACATATTTCAAGCAAACAACAGTGAGAAGAAAGCAGGGGTTGCAGTACTAATATCAGACAAAATAGACTTCAAGACAAAGAAAGTAACAAGAGATAAAGAAGGACACTACATAATGATAAAGAGCTGAGTCCAACAAGAGGATATAACCATTCTAAATATATATGCACCCAACACAGGAGCACCAGCATATGTGAAACAAATACTAACAGAACTAAAGGGGGATATAGACTGCAATGCATTCATTCTAGGAGACTTCAACACACCACTCACCCCAAAGGATAGATCCACTGGGCAGAAAATAAGTAAGGACACGGAAGCACTGAACAACACAGTAGAGCAGATGGACCTAATAGACATCTATAGAACTCTACATCCAAAAGCAGCGGGATATACATTCTTCTCAAGTGCACATGGAACATTCTCCAGAATAGACCACATACTAGGCCACAAAAAGAGCCTCAGTAAATTCCAAAAGATTGAAATCCTACCAACCAACTTTTCAGACCACAAAGGCATAAAACTAGAAATAAACTGTACAAAGAAAGCAAAGAGGCTCACAAACACATGGAGGCTTAACAACACGCTCCTAAATAATCAATGGATCAATGACCAAATCAAAATGGAGATCCAGCAATATATGGAAACAAATGACAACAACAACACTAAGCCCCAACTTCTGTGGGACACAGCAAAAGCAGTCTTAAGAGGAAAGTATATAGCAATCCAAGCATATTTAAAAAAGGAAGAGCAATCCCAAATGAATGGTCTGATGTCACAATTATCGAAATTGGAAAAAGAAGAACAGATGAGGCCTAAGGTCAGCAGAAGGAGGGACATAATAAAGATCAGAGAAGAAATAAATAAAATTGAGAAGAATAAAACAATAGCAAAAATCAATGAAACCAAGAGCTGGTTCTTCGAGAAAATAAACAAAATAGATAAGCCTCTAGCCAGACTTATTAAGAAGAAAAGAGAATCAACACAAATCAACAGTATCAGAAACGAGAAAGGAAAAATCACGACGGACCCCACAGAAATGCAAAGAATTATTGGAGAATACTATGAAAACCTATATGCTAACAAGCTGGGAAACCTAGGAGAAATGGACAACTTCCTAGAAAAATATAACCTTCCAAGATTGACCCAGGAAGAAACAGAAAATCTAAACAGACCAATTACCAGCAACGAAATTGAAGAGGTAATCAAAAAACTACCAAAGAACAAAACCCCCGGGCCAGATGGATTTACCTCGGAATTTTATCAGACATACAGGGAAGACATAATACCCATTCTCCTTAAAGTTTTCCAAAAAATAGAGGAGGAGGGGATACTCCCAAACTCATTCTATGAAGCTAACATCACCCTAATACCAAAACCAGGCAAAGACCCCACCAAAAAAGAAAACTACAGACCAATATCCCTGATGAACGTAGATGCAAAAATACTCAACAAAATATTAGCAAACCGAATTCAAAAATACATCAAAAGGATCATACACCATGACCAAGTGGGATTCATCCCAGGGATGCAAGGATGGTACAACATTCGAAAGTCCATCAACATCATCCACCACATCAACAAAAAGAAAGACAAAAACCACATGATCATCTCCATAGATGCTGAAAAAGCATTTGACAAAGTTCAACATCCATTCATGTTAAAAACTCTCAGCAAAATGGGAATAGAGGGCAAGTACCTCAACATAATAAAGGCCATCTATGATAAACCCACAGCCAACATTATATTGAACAGCGAGAAGCTGAAAGCATTTCCTCTGAGATCGGGAACTAGACAGGGATGCCCACTCTCTCCACTGTTATTTAACATAGTACTGGAGGTCCTAGCCACGGCAATCAGACAAAATAAAGAAATACAAGGAATCCAGATTGGTAAAGAAGAAGTTAAACTGTCACTATTTGCAGATGACATGATACTGTACATAAAAAACCCTAAAGACTCCACCCCAAAACTACTAGAACTGATATCGGAATACAGCAAAGTTGCAGGATACAAAATCAACACACAGAAATCTGTGGCTTTCCTGTATACTAACAATGAACCAACAGAAAGAGAAATCAGGAAAACAACTCCATTCACAATTGCATCAAAAAAAATAAAATACCTAGGAATAAACCTAACCAAAGAAGTGAAAGACTTATACTCTGAAAACTACAAGTCACTCTTAAGAGAAATTAAAGGGGACACTAACAGATGGAAACTCATCCCATGCTCGTGGCTAGGAAGAATTAATATCGTTAAAATGGCCATCCTGCCCAAAGCAATATACAGATTTGATGCAATCCCTATGAAACTACCAGCAACATTCTTCAATGAACTGGAACAAACAATTCAAAAATTCATATGGAAACACCAAAGACCCCGAATAGCCAAAGCAATCCTGAGAAAGAAGAATAAAGTAGGGGGGATCTCACTCCCCAACTTCAAGCTCTACTATAAAGCCATAGTAATCAAGACAATTTGGTACTGGCACAAGAGCAGAGCCACAGACCAATGGAACAGACTAGAGAATCCAGACATTAACCCAGACATATATGGTCAATTAATATTTGATAAAGGAGCCATGGACATACAATGGCGAAATGACAGTCTCTTCAACAGGTGGTGCTGGCAAAACTGGACAGCTACATGTAGGAGAATGAAACTGGACCATTGTCTAACCCCATATACAAAAGTAAACTCAAAATGGATCAAAGACCTGAATGTAAGCCATGAAACCATTAAACTCTTGGAAGAAAACATAGGCGAAAACCTCTTAGACATAAACATGAGTGACCTCTTCTTGAACATATCTCCCCGGGCAAGGAAAACAACAGCAAAAATGAGTAAGTGGGACTATATTAAGCTGAAAAGCTTCTGTACAGCAAAAGACACCATCAATAGAACAAGAAGGATCCCTACAGTATGGGAGAATATATTTGAAAATGACACATCCGATAAAGGCTTGACGTCCAGAATATATAAGGAGCTCTCATGCCTCAACAAACAAAAAACAAATAACCCAATTAAAAAATGGGCAGAGGAACTGAACAGACAGTTCTCCAAAAAAGAAATACAGATGGCCAACAGACACATGAAAAGATGCTCCACATCGCTAATTATCAGAGAAATGCAAATTAAAACTACAATGAGGTATCACCTCACACCAGTAAGGATGGCTGCCATCCAAAAGACAAACAACAACAAATGTTGGCGAGGCTGTGGAGAAAGGGGAACCCTCCTACACTGCTGGTGGGAATGTAAGTTAGTTCAACCATTGTGGAAAGCAGTATGGAGGTACATCAAAATGCTCAAAACAGACTTACCATTTGACCCAGGAATTCCACTCCTAGGAATTTACCCTAAGAATGCAGCAATCAAGTTTGAGAAAGACAGATGCACCCCTATGTTTATTGCAGCACTATTTACAATAGCCAAGAATTGGAAGCAACCTAAATGTCCATCAATAGATGAATGGATAAAGAAGATGTGGTACATATACACAATGGAATACTACTCAGCTATAAGAAAAGGGCAAATCCAATCATTTGCAGCAACATGGATGGAGCTGGAGGGTATTATGCTCAGTGAAACAAGCCAAGCGGAGAAAGAGAAATACCAAATGATTTCACTTATCTGTGGAATATAAGAACAAAGGAAAAACTGAAGGAACAAAACAGTAGCAGAATCACAGAACTCAAGAATGGACTAACAGGTACCAAAGGGAAAGGGACTGGGGAGGATGGGTGGGTAGGGAGGGATAAGGGGGGGAGAAGTAGGGGGGTATTAAGATTAACATGCATGGGGGGTAGGAGAAAAGGGAGGGCTGTACAACACAGAGAAGGCAAGTAGTGATTCTACAACATTTTGCTATGCTGATGGACAGTGACTGTAAAGGGGTTTATAGGGGAGACCTGGTATAGGGGAGAGCCTAGTAAACATAATATTCGTCATGTAAGTGTAGATTAGTGATAGCAAAAAAAAAAAAAAAAAAAAAGGGCAGTTCCTGTGTGGTAACCTCCAACGAGTTCTACACAAGGGTATAAAGGGCATATAAAAGTGTAGGCAAAGGGTCTGTTTGTGTTTACACAAAGGATCAAAGCCTAATTCGGCTACCCCGAAAATGAACTAAGATACGATATGAAAAAGAACTTCCAACATCTGCACTCTCTGGAAGACTCATGCCAGAAGATGATCATCAAAAAACCCCAACAAAGATCCACGCACTGCTACAGCTGTAGATGCACTCATCCCACCAGCTCCTGGACTTGCCATGGGAATGAGGAAGGAGATATCTAAGCTGGCCTGTGCATACAGTAAAACAACAAAATTGGACTGGATCTATACTGTTGGAACTCAACCAAGAATTTGGAGAAGTGCAAATTGTAGCGCTCCAAAGTCTTACAACTACAAACTATTTATTGTTAAAAGAACATATGGCATGTGAACAGTCCCCAGGAATGGGTTGTTTTAATTTGTCTGATTTCTCTCAGACTGTTCAAGTTCATTTGGACAATATCCACCATATCATAGATAAGTTTTCACAAATGCCTAAGGTGCCTAACTGGTTTTCTTGGTTTCACTGCAGATGGCTGGTAATTACAGATATGCTTTGGTTATGTAACTATACTCCTATTATGTTAATGTGTGTGTGCAATTTAAGTAGTAGCTTAAAACCTATACATGCTGAAGTTACTCTACAAGAAGATATATCAAAGAAATAATCAATCTTCCCATGTTTTCTTCCGCCTGCTACTTCTATAGCTTTTCTTCTTCCTTCCTAATTACAACCCTTAAATAGAATTCGTGCCTCATATCAAATTTACCGAGTATCATAATTCTTCCAAGTGGTAAAGATACCTCAAGACAAATGCTGGGCATAGAAGCCACAGGGCATAAATATGCAAAGAAGTAAAAAGCTAACTTTTTCAAACAATAAGGCTTCTCTCTCACTTACCAACTTCACATTTCCCTGTATGGCCCCGGAAGATGACTGGTTAGCCAGAGACGGGTAAGATTCCTCAAGGGAGGAACAACCTAAGACAGGCACAGTCGCAGGGGGGCCATCAGGTGAGAAATTGGGGATCAACAGAGGTGAGGCTTAGAACCTCACCCCCCCGTTCTGAGAGAAATCTTCTGCATACGTGGATGTTTTATTGCCCTGGTCTAGCTTGGATTAACACATAGTCTACAGGCACACACCTGATCATCTACATGTGCTCTCTTACAACACTAAACTATGTTTTCTACCTTTATCTTGTATCTACCTACCACTTCAGCATTTTATTAAAAATAATAATAATAAAGAGAGAAATGTGGTATCCACATATAAATCAAGTATAAAAACCAAATGAGTATTCATATTTGAACTGACTGTTTATAGTTCATAATGCATGAGCAAAACCGAAAGTTTCTGTGATGACTGCCCTTGTACTGTTCATTATGTAACTTATTCATTATGTAAGAATTTGTTCTACATGTAAAAACTTGTTTGTTATGCCTCAGAAGATTGGAGACTGACAAAAATTAGGCTTGGGGTGGAATAATGATTGTGCATTGAGCATTGACTCCCCTATACAGAATTTTATTGTCGTTAACAACCATTTGATCAATAAATATGAGAGATGCCCTCACAAAAAAAAAAAAAAAAAAAAAAAAAAAAAAAAGGACAGACTTCCAATGGTAAAATAAATTAGTAACCAGGATGTAATGTATAGCATAAGGAATATAGTCAAGATATTGTAACAGCTTGGTAGGGTGATAGCTGGAACCTAGAATTATGTATATAAATGTTCTACCACTGTGTTGTACACTTGAAACTCATGTAATGTAATACTGTGTGTCAACTACCCTTCAATAAAAAATAATTATTATAAAAAAAAAAATAAATAAATAAAAAAATAAAAAAATAAAAAAATAAAAAAATAACTGTATGTTGTTAGGAAGAGTTTGTTTCCTGAAAAGGAGCTGCTGTTTGAAGAGGAAAAGAAAATTATTAAATAAAACTAAAAGTAACTCTAGGAGACAGTTTGAGCTACTTTGATTAGCCTTAAGGTAACCCTGGATGTTCATATTTGTCTGAGACACAGATATGAAGAGTTGGAGAGAAGAGGAGCAATGTAACTGGCTTAACCCCTTACCTAGAATGCCTAATCCTATTCGTGGATTTCTTCCTCATAAGGGGTGAAATGAGAATGAGAATACGGGATCAGAAGTGAGGTGCTAACTCTATTATCTTGTTTTAATAACACCACCCCCTTGTTAAACTCAGTATACAAATATGGTCACATCTTATTTGTTTGCAGTTGTTGGGAAGGAAAAATTTTCCTCTCCCCTTCAAGGTTCTTCTCACTGGTCTAGGAATCAAATTGACATGAGGCAGATTAACAGGAGAAAATCAAGTTTATTTTCATCTGTATGGGAAACCCACATACATGAGAGGTTCCAGGACAGAAAGGTCACATGAGGTCTGTGTGCCACCCTGAGCTGAGGAATGGGGTGGGGGCCTGGGGCTGCAAAGGGAGGAGGCAACTCACAGGAGGATAGGACAGATGTCTGATTATTAGATGTTTGCCAACCACGCAGCTAAGTCACTCAGATAAAATTTATCTCATAATAACCCTTATTTTAGGAAAGATCCCTATTTAGATTTTTCTAGGTAGTTAAGGGAGGGGCAAAATTTTCTCTTGAGCCTGCAGGGTCTCAACCTTCTTTGGCTCAAAATAGTCCACATGCCAAAGTGGCACATCTTCGGGAGGCTTGTTTGGAAACCTTCAATCCTGCCTTTGATTGTCCCACATTTCACTGAACCAGACTCAGTTCTCATGGAACCACTCTTGAGAATGGGCCAGTTCCAATCAACAGCTGCGTCTCATTTCAGAAGGTGATCTTGCAGGTGGAGTCCCGAAGTTATACCTATCTTGTCCAAGAAATCAAGTAATCAGTAAGAGGCATTTCTATGGAAACAAAAGAAAAGCAAAGGTTAATGACTGGATAATTATAATTTTGGATTATTATGTTTAATTTAATATAACATATATAATATAATTGGATTATATTATTAATTATAAACCCAGTGTCTGAATCCTGAGTGCTGCTGGTGAGAAGATTTCTAGTTGTCAGGCTTGAAGCATCTTCAAATGGAATGATGTGGGTAAAATGGGATGACGCGGGTAATGGATAGCTGACAGATTTTACTAGTTTGCAGTTTGAATGTCTCTGGTAATCTTTCTGAGCCCATACCACAATAGTTACAATGGCTGCCTACACATGGGTTGCTGGGGCAATTTATCTGAAGTTTATATCAAGACATCTAGCTTCAGTTTGTAGGGCTTCACAAGGAAGGGCATATTTAGTTGTCAATGATTCCAAGTTGAAAGGATGGGAGAAAACTGGAAATATTAGTCATAGACAGATATTTGAGAAAACCAGAAATCGGGATCCAATGCAGTTTACAGGCAAGCAAAACTTCTCAAAGGCAATCAGAACTAGAATCTAATATCCACAAAGGTATGTTACTGAAACATAAATTTTTCTCTCCAAAATCACCCTCATTTTTATCAAAGATAACCACAGCAAGACTAATTCATCTGCAAACCAAGTCTTATTGAACAAACTTGGCCTCATTATTTACATAAGTGCAGCAAGAATAGTGATTGACCATATAGGCTCTTTTAAATCTGCTTAAAACTAAAACAATCTTTTATAAGGAATCTCATATTGAACTTTTAAAGGCCTCATCAGTTCACGGAAGCCAAACTAAGGACTTGCTATCAGACTTAGCCTGCAATAACTATAGATTTGGGTGAATTCCTTCTTCTTGAGGTCCTCAAAGTACCCTGAGGTTCCTGCACCTGCCAGGAAGTGTCCTTCTTTACTCACCTAACTAAGCCAACAGGATCCCTGTAAGCAAGGTACAAGGCTGCTATTTCCGAGGAGCTTCATTGACTCCATGAAGTCAGCCTTAGTTACTTAAAGCTGTCTAGTCATGTCTGTGTCTATGTATGTTGAACTTATGCAGATAACTATATTACCATGAAAATAAGAATGCTCACTGAGAGTTTCTGAATTCTGAAGGGATTTGGTAGGGTGGAAAAGATAAAAGTTTCATATTGCTTGCAAAGGTGTCATTTACCAAATTGCTGTAAGTTAAAGATAACTTAAGAAAATGTACTTAAATCTGGAAAATCAAACATTAAAGAACCAACAATATTTTAAACAAGAGTCATAAAAATTATAATTATCCTCAGTTCATTCAGTGCCATGTTATTAATTCTTCTTCTGCTTGAATCCAGTTTTTCCACTAGTTGTGGAAATTCTTACCCAGTCCAAGTTTTATGACCTTAAGGTTATCAGAAACCTGTATATGTCAAAATTCCTTTCCATGAATCTCCTTGAAGATGAAACACTTTTGCTTTAGGAAAGCATCTGACTAAAACAATAACTGTAAATGACAAAAGGCTTAAAAATGGCAATGGTTAAAGATCTGATGAGAGTTCATTATAATGCAGTTGACAAAGAAATTTAGTTATTTCTGTAATATAACATTTCAATAATTATAAGATAACATACTAGGACAAATAAGATTTCTAGGAGTTTCATGTAATTCCTAGAATACATTTTAAAATAACAGTTTCTACACAAATATAATTTAAGAAGGTTTAGCATCATTTATTTGATAATGCTTCCCATGTAATTTAACACACCAAATAAATAAGCCTAATTAATTTAACAAATGTTCCAGCAGCCCTCTAGAAAAATTCTAAAGTGTCTTCTAGGTTAAAAAGATTTCATTTAGTTTTGGGAGGATTTTTAAAAATATATTTTTTTAATGGTTTTAAAGCACTTGCCTAAATAGGATCACAGGTCATTACGAAAATTAATAGTTAATTATCCATTTAACCAAAGTGACAATAAAGGATTTTAATGACAAGTACAATAGGTTACATAGTTGGGAGAAAAACTTAGCTCTTTTAAGATTAAGAAGACTCAGTTTTCTTCAGTATTCAAAGATCCGATGGTAAAGGAGGTATCATGAAACACAGGAAATTATGAAAACACAGAATTATATTTTCTAGGCAAATACTTGAAGGGCAAAGAAAAACCCTTCACAATCTCTTTGTCCTTCTAACAGAGAAATCCAAATTCCAATTTTGTACCAATGTACTTGATAGCAAAACACTCTTAAACAAACTTATTGTCTCAGCCATGCATAAAATTCCTTTCCAAAGATTCCTTTTCCCTAAACCTTTTATAACTCTCTTTTTGACATTCAGATTTTGTCCTAAGTTTTCGTTCTTTAAATAACAAACTTCATGTTAGGACAAAATTACTTTCTCAATAAAAATGCATGAACTTTTTTTTACCAAAGCATCCAACTTTTCGTGCATACAGAGATGTTTCTCTCATGACTTTTAGTAGCTTTAATTATACATACTAGAATTCTTAACTTCTAGAGAAAACTAAGAAATAAGAAACTATAAACTGTTACCCCAGCATTTTTTAGATCGGCAAATTTATGAATACACTTCATAATTTCTAGAAATGTGCTTTTTCATAGTACAATATTTTAGTAAGGCACAAAACATGTTTACCAAGAGACTGAAATTTGTCTTTAGTTTCTCTGTCATAAGGAGACAAAAGTAGGTAAACTTTGACTTGTTTAGAAATTAGTGTTTCAGTATTTTATCTTATTTGGAAATGACCTAGTCAATGGGTTTCCATCATTTAATTTTAACTTTGCAAAATTCTAAGGGTGGAAGTTACCAAGGAGATTTTTGGAAACTATTTAAGTAGACATACCATTAAATATAAATATTGCTGAAAAGTTCATTTATAAGCCTTTATCTTACATCTATTCAGTTTAATTGTTCTTAACTATGTTTAGATTATCTATAAAAACTTAATGAGACATCAGACAAAGTCAGGCATCCCAAGCTATTTTTTCAAATACATTTTGTAACAGAGATAACATCAAATTTTCAACTTTAAGTAAACCCAGTCAGAATAATAGTTTTCATTTTAATGTTGGTAGCTCTGAAGATACGTCTATTTTAATGCAACTAACAATCTTGAGTTGGCTTTAATACAGAATATTTTCCCAGGTAACATGAACCTGAAAAGCATTTGGGTTATTTTCTATCTTTCCGAGAGTTTTAGAATGTCCAATTCTTAGAAGCACATGTTTTCAAACCAACTAAATAGAGCCTTTTACAAATTTTAACAGTACCATCAAAGGCAGAATATCTCACATTCACAACATATACATGGGCATGCAGACACACAGATGCAAAGAAAAATCTTATAACTTTTGTTTTTAGTAATATTTGTGGAGGGAACATTAGAGGCCCAATTTCCAAATACTTCCCCTCTCTCTCAGTCTCTTTTCCCTCCTCATGAGCAACTACTCCCTAAAGTTTGTATTTCAAATAATGGCTTTTAGGTCCTACAGGAGATGAGAGTAGGAAATCTGTATTACAAAGACACAGAGAAAGCACCTAAGTTTCTCCAAGGAGGACTTTGGTTTCTTAAGGATGATACTTACAAGCCTTCTGAGGTAAAGAGGGAAGGTTTGGGGACTGGTAAAAAAAATAGTTTGACTTTGAAATGCTTCTGGAGTTGTATTTTCAGTTTTACAAAGATTTGTATGATAAACACAATAGCTTTTACTCCCTCGAGGAAATGCATTGCTACTTAAATAACATCATAAATTGATCTATATATCCAACTACTCTAGCCTCAATTTGCTTCTTTCCCTTTGGATACATAGTTTTATTTTAACTTGGGGAGGAGTAAGCCTTTAAAAAAAATTCCTATCAGGGCCTGAATACTAGCTTCTAATCTGGCCAAGAATAAATATTTCTGAAAGTATTATATTATACCCACCTTGGGTATAAAAGGGGTTCCCAAAGAGGGTGCAAAGGATACTACTTTTCTAGGATCCAGAGTTACTCCCAAAGATAGCCAAAAGAAAGATCTGACAACCTGCATGACCCAGCAGGCAGAAAACCCAGCCAAGTTCTTAGGATGCAAAATAACATAAGCAGGAAGGCCATAGCTATTTCCAGGAGAGAAAAGATCAATAACTAATGGGACTGGATTTGGAGAGGAAGAGACATAATGAAATTTTATTTTTTGCTTCATTCAGGCCCTCATCATTTGTAGGATTGCTTAGGAATGTTTTCTCTGGGGAGTGGGAGGATGTTCATGAATGGCTGCTAATCCAATTCTTCTTTAAATGTGCTAGAATCTTCGGAAAAGATCTGCTGCTCGCCAGGGGACATGAATTCTTTGGGTAGGGGTCTAAGATATATTCTCAAAGGACAGTACATAGAAAGGCCCAACGCTTGCAGAGTTTGATTACAAAGCCCAGAAAAACCCAGACAGCCCCACTTTTCATCCCAGGTGCTTCTGCTATATTCACTTCTGGCTTTCAGCATTTACATGAGTACCCTTCATATTCAAGGCCTAAGGTTTAGGCTGGAGTGGCCTCTATCCTCTATAAACCATGTAGGAAAAGGGAAGCTAAAACAGGCAGATGGGGCTGGATTTTGAGAAGGGGAATTTATATTGGAAATGGACGTTATTTTTTGTTTTAAGTCTAATTTCTATTCTTTTGTCAAGGGAATCTCTAAGGCTAGCCATTATAATAATAAGATAATTGAGGGCCCTGTAAACTGAATTTTTTTCTTCCAAACACAGCCAACTCAGAAGATCCATCATTTGGCCATTGATGAAGAGGAGGAGCTCTCTATAACAACTCAAACCAGTAAGTCTTTTTGTGGAAGGATCTCAAGATAACTTTCTCGGCTTAGAATACTGTCTTGCCTAAGGGTTTCAATCCAGGGTAAGTTCACTATGGATTCAGTGAGACCGAGAAATGACCATGGGACATTCTTGGGGTAAAAATAAATACCCAGCTTTATTCTCCCATCTATAGATGGAACACTAGAATCATGTCTGCATCCAGAAGTCTGCAGGTCCCTAATCCACCTCCATCTCTGCCTCCGCCCAGAGCACTGGGTGGAACTCTTTATATAGTGACTCAGTCAGTAATTGCCAATGGGTATGGAAGCATTAGCCTGAAGTAGGCCAAAATACTTCATCAACTAGTTTAGGGTCTGGTGAGGATCCTTCCATTGGATGGAAAATGGAGGAACTTCCATTTTCCCCATACCATCTCTAGCAGGAAAAAAAAACCAAGAGTATTCAACCAAATTTATCCAGAGTTACTAAATACAAGGAACTATTTCCAGCAATATCTTCTCTTACTAACCTAAATTTAGAGACAGAGAAATAATTCTCACCATTCTTGCTCCAATGGACTATGCAGAGAGATTCCAGGAGGCTGACACTGCAAGAAACCCTACCTTCTGCCAGCTACATGTCAGATATTCGAGAATATTCTGGCTCAGCAATACTGAGGTGAGCAATAGCCAGTGAGTTACAGGGTCCTGCCAATGACACCAAATGGTAGGGAGGAAAAATTCTCCTCTACCCTTCAAGGTTCTTCTCAGTGGTCTAAGAATCAAATTGACATGAGACAAACTAACAGGAGAAAAATCAAATTTATTTTCATCCCTATGGGAAACCCCACATACATGAGAGGTTCCAGGACAGAAAGGTCACGTGAGGCCTGTGTGCCACCCTGAGCTGAGGAATGGGGTGGGGGTCTGGGGCTGCAAAGGGAGGAGGCAACTCACAGGAGGACAGGAGGGCAGATGTTGGGGATTAATTTGCCTGCTCTGTGGATGGGTCACTCAGATAATAAAATTCATATCTTGTAATAACCCTTGTTTGGGGAAAGACCTCAATTTAGATTTTTCTAGGTAGTTCAGGGATGGGTAAAATTTTCTCTTGAGCCCTCAGGGTCTTGACTACCTTCAGCTCAAACTAGTCCACATGCCAAAGTGGCACGTTTGGGCAGACTTGTTAAATTCCTTCACAGTAAATACTCAGCCACCATCACCAGATTAGCAGGAAGTTCTGTTATTTCCTTTTTGTGGATGGGCTCCTATTAAATTATCCTAGAATCAACTGCCGCGGCTTCCACCATTCAGGCGCAGAGAATGAGGGCAGGCCAGCTCCCATTTCCAAGGGAATAAAATCCACATTCGTGATTGCTCCTCACTGCCACAAGATGGTGCTGTCGTCTCTGAGATGTCAAGTGCGGCTGCGTCCTCCCTGCACCTGTTGTCTTTCAGAGGGGAGGACGCATCTTGGTCTCAGAGCTCAGCTCTTCCAGTTTCCATACCAAGGACTAAGACGGCTGCAAGACTAGTTCCAGCACTTACTATTCCACAGTCCCTTTGTCCTCCTACGAGATCCACACTACCAAGATGTTTGGCTGTTTTTCCTTAGAAGTCCTCATAGGAATGGGATAGGGGCCTGGGGCTGCATCCAGAAGTCTGCAGGTCCCTAATCCACCTCCACCTCTGCCTCCGCCTACCTCTAATGAAGTATTTTGGTCTACTTCAGGCTAATGCTTCCATACCCCAGGACAAAAGACCTGAATGCAGGCCTGCCACTGGCCCATCAGGCTCACTTGCCCTCCTTGGAAGGAAGTCTACCTTCAGTTATTCCGCGGGGCCTGCACTTATCTTTCTTAGGATGACTCATTTACTTTCTGTGACACAAAGACGGTTTGAGGACATCCTCTAAGTGAGTCTCACCAGAAAGGGGGAAAGACAACCAATTTCATCTCTGGGGACATTCTAGTAGATTCGGAAATGCCTCATGCACTTTTTACTTTGATAAAGTAAATGAAAGCTGCCTCAGGATCTCCTGGGCTCACAAGACAAGATAGCTCCGTTCTCTGCTGGCACGAGAGGGGTCATATTCTCACTTCTGAATACAAGGAAAACATCAACAGCTGACAGACCATCCCCAACACTGGTCCGCAAACAATTGGTGCAGTTATTTTCATTAGGAATATTGTAAACATAGAGGAAAGCTTACTTTTGCTTTATAGGACCATCTTAGGACACAAGAAATCAACCAGTTTGGGGAGAGTCTTTAGGAAGGTTACAATGGCAGGTGGGCCACCAAATGAGGTAGCCCAAACCCAAAAGTGCTGGAAAAAGAAAAAGAGAGACAGTTAGACTGAACTGCTCACCAGCACCTCTCTCCCCCAATACACCCATACCTACAGACTCTGGTTTAGTACCTTTCTGCCAAGGAGATCTCGTTGGCCTTGAACCGTCTTTCTTTTTTTTTTATTAAGATTTTCCTTTGAGAAAATTATAGATTCATATGAAATGGTTAAGAAATAACAGGGACAACCCATGTTGCTCTTTATCCAGCGGCTCCCAGTGAAGACATCTGGCTAAACTACAGCACAGTGGCACAGCCAGGTTGCTGACACCCATACCGTCAGACACAGAGCATCTCCATTCCTACACGGGGCCTCCGGTTGCCCTCTTACAGCCACACCCACTCACTTCCTAAACCCTGGCAACCACTAATCGTTCTCCTTTCTATAATTTGTAACTTCAAGAATTTACCTACACGGAAACACACAGCAGGAAATCTTTGGGGATTGGCTTTTTTCACTCAGCATAATTCTCTGGAGATTCTCACAGGCTATTGGGTGTATCAATAGTTGGTTCCTTTCATGGCTAAGTGTTGGGCCAAGGACCTTCATTTTTTAACCTGGACACGTGCGTAGGGAGGGAGGAGGGAGGGGGCACACGCCGGAGGGCCTCCTTTTCCCGGCTTCGCTTTCCGCTGGCCACCAAGGGCCAGGAGCCAAACCAGGTCAGGTCCAAACGCCGGAGGTGCGGGGCGGGGCACCGGGCAGAGCCGCGAGGGGCCGGGGGCGGGGCCCGGCGCCGGGAGAGGGGCGGGGCGGGGCGGAGAGGGGGCGGGGCGGGGCGGCGAGGCCGCCGGGCGAGCCGCAGCCCACGCGGTGCGAGCCCCACAGAGCGCAGCCGCGGCGCTCCCGCCCTCGGTGTCCGCAGCGAGCGCCGGCGGTCCGACTGACCGCAGGGCGGACGGACGGCGGCCCGGACTCCCGAGGCTTCCCTCCCGGTGGCGGAGTCGGAGCCCCGCCGCTCCTTCGCTGGGGCGTGCGTGGGGCGGATGGTGAGTGCCTCCACCCGCAGGGGCCGGGGCCGGGGCACGGGAGGGACGTTTCCTGGGGCGCAGCTCCCGGCCCGAGCCGCGGGGAGGGAGAGGTTTCTGCCGGTTGCCGCTTCCCAGCCATACTGGGGCTCGTGGTCCCCCGGGTCCCGCACACCGCGGCCGCTGCCTGGCTCCACTATAGGCTTGTCCTTACCTCTCCCTGAGCCCCACCACGTGCTGGGCGACTCAGCGTGCCTAACAGAATGGGCCGGATCAGCCCGCCCTCGTGATGAAATCATGATGGGATGACTCGATTAAAATTTCGTGACGAATGAAACTGAGCTGCCCACGGTCAGTTTGTAAAGAGGTTACCACTGTTCACGCCCAGGGTGCTGCTGGGCTGCGAGACCGCCTGGGAGCCTCTATTTTGTATTTTGCCTCAGCCTTTCAAGGACTTTGAGGCCATTTGTAACAGTCTTAAAAAGTCAGCTTTTTAAACTTTTAGTCTCTGAAAATATAAGCCAAAAAAATGCATGAAAAGGAAGGTAAATAATACATTCTTCTTGCAGTTCTTTTTATAGTTGTGGAAAAAATGGGAATAACGTAAGTGCGCAGGAATAGAGAAATGGGCACAAATGGGCATGCAGAGGATGGTGTAGGTACACAGTGAAATGTTATCTGGCTGTTAGAACAGGCAGGGCCTGTCTCAAAGGGAAGAGGCATAGGCAACAGAGTGAAAACATCAAATAGCTTCTGGGTGCTCTTTAAGATGAAATAATATACATCAAAAATATCAGAGCCCACTTGTGGCATATATAGTTTAATAACCTGTTGACCTTGGAAAACAAAAGAGCCAGTTATTTTACCAGCAAAACAAGTTTAATTGGGAGGAGCAGAGGAGTTGTAACTCAGGACCTGCAAGCTATAGTTAACCACAGGCAAGTGTAGAGAACAAAGGAGAGGAACATTACTTTATTGAGAAAAAGGAGGACGTTGTGAGGGGCTGCTTTGGAGAAGTCTGTTGGAGGAAAGCCAGATCAGGGTGGTGGTGGTTTCCCATGGGCTGAGTTCTGGCAGTTTCTCAGTGACTAAGCTGTTGCTGGGAAGTAAAGTGAACCTCTTGCCCAAGATTGTGAAATAAGTGGCCATGGAAAGTTCTGGCATGAGAGTACCCCTTAAGAGCTTCTGGACTCTTTTCAATATAAGGGTTCCCTTTCCCTTTATTAATTTTCACGAACTACGTTTCTTTTTTCCTATTGACCTGGATAAGGAGGAAGCCATCACTGCCGTCAGCGAGGCCTTAGGGAAAGGGAGAGATGGGATGTGACCAGCACTGGATAGCTAGCTAATCAAGATCATGGTTTGAGTCTTTTCTCTTGTTTTGGACAAGTCACTCACTTCTTGGGCCTTAGTGTCTTATTCTGTGCAAGTAGAATTGGATGAGATGGGGAGTCACAAACTCTCATGTACTGAAGTGGCCAACCATGTGATATAAATATGTAAATGGGGTCAAGCAAAACCATAGGGAATGGGGAGGCCTAGGGATACAGACGAATTCATGCCCTGCTATAGGCCTTAAAATGAAAGCATTTCATCCAAACCAAAATGTCTTTGGACCCTCACCCTAGAAATCTCAGGATCAGGTGTTCCCTGAGTCCTTTCCCAAGGTGATCAGGCCCTGTCACTGTCCCACTTCAGAAACTCCTAAGGCTTTCTGTTAGGCTTAGATAGAATCCTTGCCCTTGTCCTACAGACCTCACTCAACCTCTTTGATTCCATCTCCCACCACCCAATTCTCATTTTTAAAGACTGGCCAGTCGCACAGGCTTCTTTGAGCCCTCCTGACCAGTTCCCACCGCAGGCCTTACAGTTGCTGGTCACCCTCTGCCTGAGCCCTGTTCTCCGAGATCTTGGTGTGACTGGGTCCATGGCATTCATGTTCTTGCTCTGCGACATTGGCCTGGGCCATCCTAAGATAGCAAACACAACCCTAGTTTTATGTGCCAAAGTACTTTATTTTAATATCACTGCCACTCACGTAACATTTCTTATTCTCAATACTTAAACCGTCTAGAATTCTGTGGTTGCTGTCTTTGCCCACTTGTTTTGTGCCTCCCCCCGCCCCACCCCCACCTGGAGTATAAAGTTTCATTCTCTTCCTGTCACGTTCACCACTGTAGCCTCAGCACCTGGTACAGCACCTGACCAGCAGGTGAGTCCTCTGGAAGCTGGGTCCCAGTTGCATAATGCATAGATTGGTTAGGAATTATGTCCCTCTCACTGCTGGTAGTGGAGAGCCACCGCCAACGGCTTAAACGCAATGCAGAACTGCGTCTCTCAGGTAAAGAAATCTGGAGGTTGGCAAACCAAAACCATCTCACAGCTCCAAGGAAGCGTCAGGAGCCCAGGTTCCTCCTGTATTTCTGCTCTACTGTCTGCAGTCCATATCCTGTACCCCCAGGGTAACAGTCAGCCCTAGCCATCATTCCACAGTCCAGCTCGGAAGAAGGCCAGTGGCAAGGGCCAAGCTTCTAGAGAGAGCTCATGTTTTTCCAGAGCCTTATTGTGTTTTTCCAGAGCTGCTGCATGTCGGGACTCTCTCTTATTAGCCATGCTAAGAAGAGACTTCGTAGACTGGTGGATGTGGCAGCTATGAATTTCTTCCCAACCCCCCACCCTCTGTCTGTTCAGCCATATTGGTGATCTTGGGGGAAAGCTTAGGGGAGGGAGGAAGGACCCCCACTTCCTACCTGATGTGTCATTTCCCAGGACCTCTTCTCTACAGCTGCCTCCACAGAAGGTTCAGCGTCCTCTTAAAAAAAAAGAAAAATTACTGGTTTTGACCCCTGCATGATTTGTCCTCTAGGCCTGAATCTCCAGGGGGCTCCTTGCCTCTCTCGAGAAGCCTTTTTTCCGGATCCATTTGCATGTCCCCCTGAAGCACCAGTGAGGCCTGGGTTGGTACGTGGCCCCCTGCCTCCCTCAAGTATTTGTTTTCTCTTTCAGGTTGCTGGTGTCACGGAGGAGAGCAGCCACACCTGAAAGCCTCCTTCTGTGCCCAGGATTAACAGCATACGCTGCTCTGGGCAGCATTAGAGGGACAGAATCCATCTTCCTAGACTATGGCAGGTGACTATTAGACATGGGGGAGTTAAACATGTTTAAAATAAAATTTTAATTAGAAATCAAATATGTTATAAAAAAAATCCAAGTCACACTGAAGTGTATTAAGTTTATTTTGTTTATGACATGAATTACTACCTGGCATTATCTCATTTTGTATTTTCTTACTTGTTTTATTGTTGATTTTAATACCTCCACAATATATCTCTCTCAGAAGTAAGGGCCCTGCTTGTCTCGTCTTTACTCTGCCTCTAATCTCGGGAATGATCCCTAGGACATAGTATGTACTCAATAAATAGTTATTGAGGGCCCAGTGAGTCCCTGGAGTAACCCTGGCTTAAAATTCACTCTAAGTTGAATTCTCTTGACACATACATGTAAACATACTATCCTACAACTTCTTTTTTCCTTTCAACAATATGACATGAAAGTCCTTTCATTTCAGAACATGAAAATCACCTTATTTTACACATCATAGTGTAGATTAGGGTTTCTCAACCTCAGCACTGCTGCCCATTGGGGCCAGTTGATCCTTTGTTGTGGGGCCGGCCTGTGCCTTGTAGGATGTCCTGTGGCATCCCTGGTCTCTGACCCCTCCCAGCAGTGACAACCACAAACTGTCTCTGCACGTTTGTGTATTGTCTCCAGGGAGGCAACACTGCCTCCAGTTGAGAACTACTGATGTAGATATGCATTTGTATCCATTCTCCAGTTAATCCCCAAAGAGTTCCTGTAAAACACACGAATCTGAGAAGTTAAAGTTAAAATGTTGATCATTAATCTAACTCATGGAATTCAACGCTTATACCTAGTTGAGTGCCTGGAAACTGTGTGCTTCAAACTAACATTTGCATTTTCTCCTTAAAGGCCTAAACTGAAATATTTACATTGAGAGTTAGAACATTTCAGTAAGACACAACCAGAGCAAATTTAAGCAAATACTGAAGCTGCCTCACGTGTCACGCAGTCTCACTGAGTCTTCTGAACGAGGAGTATGCTGCTTAAGGGGCCAGTGGTATAAATGACGCAGCCAGGACCTGTAAGCCCTGGCTTTCAGCACCCCTTTGTCATCAGCCACACTGCCAAAAGTGGGGCTCCGTGCAGGCCCTGCCTTCCCCACTGGACTGGAGTCTGATTTTTCATGTTTTAAGTGTCACATTCCAGCGGGCCTGGAGGGGAAGGATGCTGACCTGTGTGTCCGGACCTGACTCCTGCTGCTGTTGGCTTAGTGTGAAGGATGAGCTACTTTTTATTTTGCTATTAGGGAACAGGCTAAAACTTCTCATAGAGGATAACCAAAATAGATTGGCCTTTTAAAGAATTTAGTGGTATTATCTTTGAAGAATTGTAATTTGATCCATGGTATGTTTGTGCATTAGTAAACTCAAGTAATGTCATAGCTGGATTTTTAAGAAGGCTCATTATTTACAAACTGTCACCCATAAAAGAGGTTGATGTTTCTTACCAAATGTGTATTCTGAGATCAGCACCAATGCGTGTGTGTTGCAGTGACGGGGTTACACCAGGCAATTCTTGGATAAGAGAATTCAACTCAGTTCTGACAGTACCCACCCAGAGATAACGTTAGATGCCACACGTTGAGGGCCCAGTCCCACAAGATGCCCTTGCCCCCACACCCACCGGCACCCTCAGATGCTGGACTCCAGGCTCAAGCCCCAGGCTGCTGCCCAAGCTGTTGCCTGTGCTTCTGAGCCATGGGCTACACTTGGGACAGGTGTCTCAGGTTTGATTAATTTGCTAGAGTGGCTCACACAACTCAGGGAAACACATTCATCAGTTTATTAAATGATAGAATAGAGGATACAAAGCAATGGCCAGATGAAGAGATCACAGGGCAGGGCACAGGGAAGCGTGAGGAGATGGTCAGCTCTGAGCAGCCACTCTGCCCAACCCAGAAGTCTCCGAGCCCCTCCTTTTGGGATATTATGGTGGCTTCGTTACACAGGCACGATTCATTAAATCATTGGCCACTGGGAAATTTTCGACCTCCAGCCCTTCTGCCCTCCCTGGAGGTCAGGGTGGGACTGAAAGTTCCGATCCTCTATTCACATGGTCGGCTCCTTGGCGACCAGTCCCGGCCGGGCTGCTTTCCAGAGGCCGGGCATTAGCATAACAGAAGACGGTTGTTGCTCGTGTAACTTAGGAAATTCCAAGGGCCTAGTGGGCCCTGAGCCAGAAACAGGACGAACATAAAATATATATTCCTCATTATAAATCACAGTATCACTTCTGCCGCTGTGATGCACCTACATATTTTATGTTTGTCTTAGTCCTTGTGGAATTTTGACAGAGGAATTACTCTTCAAGAGAAATTGTTTCTTCTGATGTAGGTAAGAAAGTGCTCATCGTCTACGCGCACCAAGAACCCAGGTCTTTCAATGGATCCTTGAAGAAGGTGGCTGTGGATGAGCTGAGCAAGCAGGGCTGCACTGTCACCGTTTCTGATCTCTATGCCATGGACTTTGAGCCAAGGGCCACCAGGAGGGATATCACTGGTGAGTCATGGGTTAATTGCTCTTTTTAAAAAACCAAAAACAAAAAACTTTCCTTTTTTGTGCTGTTTTAATAAAAAAAAATGTTTTTAAAAAAGCTAATCATGGCACATGCTATACAGTTCTAAGTCAGAAGAGTCAGTAGTGCAAGTCATTTTCCCATCCTTGTCCCCCAGCCACCTGGTTCTCTGGACCCAGGGTCACCAGTGCACCCAATTTCTCCATATCCTTCCAGAGAGAGTCTGTGCTACACAAAACAATTGCAGGTGTATTCGCCATTTTCTCCACTTTTAAAACACATGGTAGCATATTTTACATATCTCTATATATCTATTTATAATTATTTAATTGCTTTCTTTTTTACAGCTGCAAAGTATTCCATTTTGTGGAGATGTCCTATTTTAAGGAGCCCCTACTAAAGGGCATTTTAGGTCGTTTCTGGTCTTTTGCTGTTATAAACACTGCTGCAAGGAATAATCATGGCACTGTCTACATGTGCAAGTGTATCTAGGAGTGGAATTGCTGGCTAGGGAATGTACATTTTTAATTTTCATAGGTAATACCAAATTGCTTACTAGTTTACACTCCTGGAATGTTTGCAAGTACTCGTTTCTTCTGTTACCAGAGGCATTACTGATTTTTTTATTATTGTCAGTCTGACAGGTGAAAAAGTGGTCTCTGAGTATAGTTCTAATTTGCCTTTCTCTCGTGATAAATAAGCTTTACTATCTTGTACATATTTAAAAAGCATTTTCTTTTTTTCCCAGCATTATTGAGATGTGACCGACAACTAAAACTTGTGTATATTTGAGGTATACAACATGTTTTGAAGGCATTTTTCTTAAATATTCTTTTTGAAAAGCTACTTTCAGCTTTTTATTCATATAAATATTTTATATTATATCCATAAATGTTAATATGTTTGTAAGGTACTAAGTATTTTCTTTCCTATGAATTATTCCTATCCCTTGCTCATTTTTCTGGTAGGTCTTTTTCTTGCTGATTTTAAAGAATTCTTTATGTATTAAATAAGCCTAGAATGTGGGATTTTTACCTGATTTGTGTTTTGTTTCGGCTTTGCTTATGTTTTTTTCCCCATGCAGGGTTTTATTTCCTTTTACATAGTTGGCTTTTGACCAGTCTTTTTTCTGTGACCTCTTGATTTGGTGTTACACTTATATGAGTGCTGATTTTTTTTTTTTTAGGTTTCAGAAAAAAAGCTTTTCTTCTAGTATTTGATAGGTTCCACTTTTAAAAAATACTTTGCCTACGTAGGATTTATTTTGGCCTATGATGTTAGAAATGGGTCTTTTTTCCCAGTGCCCACCTGGTTGCCTGATCACTGCATTTTGCCTGACCCAGCAGTTTACCTGCATTTAAAATGCCCCCTTCCTTGTGATCTCAATCCCCACGTATGTCTGCTTCCATTCTGTACTTTGTATTTTTTACCCCCATCCATGACTCTGTACCATGTGGCTTTAATTATTTGGACAATTTAATATCTGATCAAACTAGGTCACCCTTGTTTTCCCTTTTTTTTTAACTTTCCTAGCTATTTTTATGTTACTTTTCCATAAAGTCTTTTGAATTAGTTTTCCAGTTTCAAAGGATAACCAGATCTTTTTATTGAGATCCCATTAAATTTACAGAGGAACTTTTATGATGCTGATTCTTTGTATCCAGAGAAAGGATCCACAGAGGAATGGCTTTTCACTTAACTCCTGTCTTCTTTACAACCCTCCGGACTGATTTACAAGTTCCTTCACACAGATCTTTTGTAATTCTTATTAACTGATTTATGTTTCTCTGTATGAATAAGATTAATCTGTGTGTGTGTGCTTGTGCTCGGATGCTATTAGTTTTCTTACTTTTTGTAGTTTTTAGCTGATTCTCTGGGGCTTTCCCAGTACACCTCAGATCATCTGCAAATAATGATAATTTCACCTCCACCTTTACATTATTCCATACCTTGAATTACCTTCTGTTTGTAATTGTGTTAATGAGATCCCTGAATTTAGTATTATCAATGATGGTAATAGCTGACATCCTTGTCTTTTCTTGTGTTTCTTCCCTTTTAATAAATCAATCAACTTAATGCACAACAGAAATAGGGAACATTATGTTAAGGAGCCACTGGTTATTAAGTGAATAAAGTAATACAAGCTTATTATAACAAATACTTTAAAACATAGGTGAACCAAGAGAACCCAGAGTGAAAAGTACAAGGTCTTTTTCACATACACCAGGCAGTCCTGCACTGCACCCAGAGACTGACAGGCTGAACTTTTTGGTGTGGATGGTTGTAGATCATAGATAAGTATCAACAAGAGTACTTCTCCCCCACCCCCCTCGCTGTAGGGTGGAGCGCCCCACCTCTGCTGCTACGTGGGACCCCGAGGCAGGATAGTTTTGAAACTCTGTAGATACAGGTGTACGTGCGGATTTGGCTTTATTCGTTTAGAGCTTTCAGAAGTCTTTTTAATGGTCACGTAGCCCTCCATGACATGTACCTTGTTTATATATGTGTGGTGTACAGCTTTGATTTCAGCCACGTGTCCGCCTTTCTTCTGTAGCTCTGGATTTCCTGTCTTGCTCGGAAAGGCCTTTCCACACCCACACTTATAAAAATATTATTATCTTCCTGGGGTACTTGGATGCTTTTGCTTTGATATTTACTTTTTGAATTTAGAGTATGCCTGGCCTGTGCCTATTTTATTGACTTTGTTTACCATTATCAAAACCAGCCTGAGTCTACTCTAGGGTCACATACTGTGGGTGGCCAAAACCCTACCTGGTGCCTGCCCAAGAGGGCTTGGCCTCTTGCCAACAGCAGTTAACCCCTAGGGTTTCCAGTCAGTTCAGAACCCTGTACATAGAAGGCACGCCATGTGGCCTTTATTAATGGAAGTCAAACACAAGTTGGTTCAAAGCAGAAGCAAAGACCCTGAGGTGGTTTTGGTGATGAATCTATGGCAGGACATGGGCCCAGCTCCTTCCGGCTCTTCACCCAGTGGCCAGGCCCAGCCGCTGCTCTGCAGATGACCGTCCCCCCGCCCACCCTTGTAGGCTGGGTCACACCTCTGCTGCCATGTGGGACCCTGAGGCATGGACCTAGGCTAGGCCTCTCTGAGGTCCCGGTTTCCTCTTTGGTAGATGGGGAATCCCACCTATCTCAGCAGTTGTTAGGAAGGTAGAAAAGGTGTGTGTAGAACACATCCCTGACAGGTACAAGTCCTCGATGAACGATGGCCTATTGGTAATAATGATCATGCCTTTGGATGAATCATTTTATTGACAAGAACCCAGTTAAAGGTGTAGATGAGAAGAGCTCACTTTGCGTTTTAGTCGCCTTGCCTAGGGCTGTGAGCTCCAGCCCTGAAGCACCGCTCCTGCCTGCGTTCACCTCCCCTTACTGGGCACACACTCGAGTCACTGCTGCAGCATGAGCTTTTCAAACCCAAACCAAAGCAGGAATTTTTCCTGCCTAAACCGTATGGCTCCCCACATGCAGAAAAAGTCTAGCCTCCTAGCAAGTCTTACATAACCTACTGTTTCTCTGATCACATCACCTACAGCCCTCCTGGCCTTTCACCCTGTTTCCTCAGTTGTGTCCCTAGTGGCCCTTTCTGGGCTGGCCAGTTGCCCGACATCCTGCCCTCTCTGCCTCTTTTGCTCAGAATGTTCCCGCCCTTCCCTCCAGTGCTCTAGGCTGCCTGGTGAACTCCTGCTCTGTCTTCAAAACCCAGTTCACAAAGCTCATCCCCAGGGGTAGCTTGCAGCCTACCCAAGAAGAGCTAGTCACTGGCCCTTTTGCACACTCTGGGCATCTTGACAGTGGGGTGTGAGGCTTACGTGGCCACAGCATTAAACTGAGCTGGCTGAACAATCATGTTTTGTATGTTACTCATTTGGTCTTTTATCGATTTTGAGTCCCTTGAAGGTAAGGGCAGTAGCTTCCTCTCTTTTTATTTCTGTAGCCTGACCCCAGGGCCCAGCACCTGGTCGAGGCTCACTGCATGTCTGGCGATGGTGACTTGTTTGGGGAGTGCAGGTAACGGTGACACTAGTGGGAGTGGCCGGGGCGGGCCGTGGACACTCACCTGACGGAGAACATTTGGTCTCTTTGCTTCCAGGCACTCTCTGTAATCCTGAGTTCTTCAATTATGGGGTGGAAGCATATGAAGCCTGCAAGACGAGGTCTCTGACCAGTGACATAATTGACGAGCAGAAAAAGGTTCTGGAAGCTGATCTAGTGATATTTCAGGTTTATTTTTCTTCTATTTATTATAGTGAATTAGATTGATTCTACATGCAAAGTCTTTCCAAATAGTGAGTTTCATGTTCCTGGAATCGGTATTGCCTTTAGCGTATTTGCACACCTATTTATGTCTAGTTGGGTACCAAGATCCACATAGCCAGTATCACTCATCCAAAATCTTGACCCCCAAGGAAATAGTAAGGCTTTTCCCTTTACCCACTGATATCCAAGAAACATCTGAATCATGCAGGTCATGGTACCTTAATTCCCCTTTCATCCGCACCCCCAGATGTGCAGGTGCTCTTTTATGTTTATCAAGGTAATTTAGGCCAACATGCAACTCCTGCCTTAAATATCCTGATCACAAACTGGAAAGACACCTCTTGTTTCCTTCTTCTCACTGGTTGCCTCACCCACCCGTTATCTTCCATATATCTTTCACAAATTATCTCAGGGCATGGTTCCCAGCAGAAAGTTGCTGCCAGGAGCCGGCTTTCCTGGGCTCTGATTTATCAAGCCGCTCCAGGTAGGCAGCTGTGCAGTCACGGAGGTCACCATAGCTTGGCAGCTAAATGAGCATTCGGCTTTTAGGGGGCCATTGGGCTGATGGAAATCCAAGTCAAACTAGAAAAAAAGGTATTTGTTCTAAGGGTCCTGGTCACTTGGGGCTCCTGGAACCTGAGGACAGACTGTGGCTGGGCCTCAGGTACAGTGGGCACTGGGCGCGTGACGCCTGTTCTCTCCTCCTCCGAGTCTCACCTGCCTCTCTGCAAGCTGTCTCTCTCCTCCTCTCCCCTGCCCACCAGGACTGCAAGTGTCTAGGTCCAGAACCTCCAGGGTAGAGCTGCTTGGTTCTGATTGTTCCTGATGGTCTTGCTTGAGGACGGGGAGTGGGTGGGAGAACACGGCCACTATTCTCATCATGGGTGCTGAGCCCCTCATGTGGGTAGAGGGGCTTGAATGTGACCACTTTCCAGACAGAACGTGTCCACAAAGGCAAAGTTACCAACCTTTCATGAAATAACTGCACACGTGGGCGGAGGGAACACTGCCCCTTCTCTTCCGCTCAGGCTGCCTCTGTCCACCCCTTCTGGCATCATATGGCACTTTTTTGCCAGGCAACTAGAGCAGCTAATCTGGTCAAAGTGCAGGCTGTTCTTTCATCCTAATTACACATGGGTGGATAACCATGCCATAGACCCAGGTGGCTGGATGGTTTATCATCCAGGTAATGGTAGTCGTGCCAGGACGATGGCGCTGTGTCAAGACAGCCCAGCAGTCTGTTGGAGTCCAAGCACAGTTCCACTCAGCTCTTGCTCTTCTCTTCCTGTCTCCCTGGGGTCAGCTAAGTGTGTGGAGCCCATTTCTCCTTTCTCCCCCTCCCCCACTGATGACATTGAACAGCTAGTGCAAGCCAGGGCCTGTTCTGTTCACAGTCTTCCTTTTCTCCTACTCGATTTCACATCTCGTCTCCCTCCACCTTCCCTCTTTTCCTGGTACATTGCCCAGAAGGTCCTCTTGAGTTGATTCTTTTCATTCAACTCCTGCTACTTCTATTAGCATAACTCGCCCTTGCTCAGTGTTTACTCTGTTCTGGGCACTGTAACATGCTATTGAATCCTTGCCATGATGCTGTGAGCTAGGAACTTGTAGTAGCCCTATTTGCAAATCAGGAAAAGGAGGCACAGAAAGGTTAAGTAACTTGCCAACATCACACAGCGATGTATTATAGAGCTTGGATTTCAGTGCCAGATCCCAAGTTAGATTACTAGTGAAAGTTTTCGCTGATGATATTGCTGGGTACAGTGTTAGGGCTTCAGTGGGAACCAGAGTGGACTAAGGGAGACCTTAGTGCTGGTGTGTGGAGTCTGGGGGTAAGGCTTTAGTTTGTTTCAAAATCCAAAGCTTCTTAGAACCTAACTGCCTGCATGGAGAGGGGCAAGCTCTTTTCCACACCCTTCCTCTGTCCCCTTGACTGGATTGGTCACAGAGACCGCTGGCTCAGAACCAGTGTCCAGGACAATTTCCAGTGCCTCCCTGCCTCAGGCACCAGCATAAGGGAGCTGCGACTGGGGGTGCAGAGCCAGGACCATTGTCAGCCTGTCCCGCCTCATGCACCAGCACCATGTCCACATCCTGCCTCCGAGCCAAAGGGAAGAATCCTCCCCACCCAGGCTGCCCCTGTGGGTTATGTGCACCTGCCCAGCCACCTGGGCAGAGGAGAGCGGGTTTCCTTCTGGATGGCCAGCTCCACTAAATCCGAAACCTGAGACAGCCCACAGCATTTGTTTCTCCTTGGTGTTGCACCCCCAGTTCCCGCTGTACTGGTTCAGCGTGCCGGCTATCCTGAAGGGCTGGATGGACAGGGTGCTGTGCCAGGGGTTTGCCTTCGACATCCCAGGATTCTATGATTCTGGTTTCCTCAAGGTACGTGCTCTGGGCTGAGCCAGCTGTCAGCTGGGGGAGAGGGGCCACGTGCTGTACTTGGGTGAGGAGAGCAGCCTTTCTGACGTCATGGGCTTCTGTCTAGTGAGAGGTACAGACACGTCCCCAGCATGGCCAAGAAGAGCCCGTGCCAGTGTTGGGGAGGGCTGGGGAGGGCCCGGGCCATCAGCCCTGCCCCCGGGCCTCTGCTCCCTGACCAGGGGGTCAAGCCCTGGCCTTGTGCTGTTCACCTTCTAGAGCTTCATGTGCTGACCTTGAGAAACAAGAAAACGTGATGCCTCCGTCCCATGGAGCCTGGTGGATGCACAGTACATAGTAGCTATGAATTTCTCATGAAAATGGTTTCTTACTAAAATTAGTGATGTCTGAGGGCCTCAGAAAATAAATGCAGATAAGGACAATACTGTGCCACAGAGGTCTGGCTTGTGCCATGAAGTAGTGCTGCATTTACGAAGTGGTCCCACGTGCTAGGACTGCTGGCCGCCCAGGTCACACCCGGGCCTTCCCCACTTCACACCGAGCTCTTGGATGCCTGCTGTCTCCAGAAGTTGGGGGTCAGAGCTCTGTGCTTGCTGGGCCCGTTCCTTGATTGTCCCTGCCTCTCACTGGCTGGAGCTGTTACTTGAGCTCAGCTTGACAGGAGAATGTTACACTTGTCCATCCCCAGAGGGAACTGACCTCAGATTTCCCTCCCGGTCATTGGAAACCTTCGTGCTGGAGTCACAGTGACACCTTTTGTCTCTGTGGTGTCCACACAAAAACGTTTGCTTTCTCGACAGAATAAACTGGCCCTCCTTTCGTTTACCACGGGGGGCACGGCTGAGATGTACACGAAAAATGGAGTCAGCGGAGACTTCCGCTACTTCCTGTGGCCCCTCCAGGTACTGGCTGCACCCCCCCAGCCCCTTTGCATCCCCAGGTGTGAAATGAGACATCTCCGAAGCCTGAGACCCAGACCATTTGACTCCACCTGTATGAAGGAAATTATATTTTGCACTCTTTTTTTACTTAGCACTGAAAAGGTTGGCCAATAGCAAAGACATATTATAATGCTAGCCGTTAATATTATCTGGGCAGAAGCCAAGCCAG
Organism: Manis pentadactyla; assembly: GCF_030020395.1. Lineage (NCBI taxonomy): Eukaryota > Metazoa > Chordata > Mammalia > Pholidota > Manidae > Manis > Manis pentadactyla. The sequence goes on from NC_080034.1 coordinate 69,742,169, forward strand.
GCCTGCCCAGCCGAGTCTGCTCTGTGGTAAATGGAATCGCCCCAAGGTGGCCCTGTGTGTGGACTGAGCATTGGGGAGGGATTGAGCCACCCACACTGGGTCTGGCAGTGCTCTGTGAAGGCAGCCCTACCCTCAAACCCGGGCAAAAGGTGCCTGGGTCCTGGCTCTCCAGATAGCCTTATGCCCACCATGGAGCCAGTGGCTGTGCCCCCTCCCGAGAGCCCCAAGCCCACTCCAGGCACCCAGGACTTGGGGCCTGCTCTCCCACGTGGACCCTGGGCTGCCTGTGTGTGCTTCCCTGGGCCTGGGGCCACCAAGGGTGGCTGTCTGCAAGGGAAAAGCAGTGAGCAGAGCATGCTCAAGCAGGCTGGGAATCCACATACAGAGCTCCCCTGGTGGTGGACAGCTGGGGTAGGGAGAAAAGGGAATAGGCTATGTATGGGTCAGGCTGCCACGGCTGGGTAAGAGATCCCGGGAGACCCAGAATCCTAAGTGAGAACTGCTCTTCCGGGTTGTTATAAAGGCATATTCTTCGAGGGAGGAGTTCACATATTTAATGATGTGTGAGCTTGCTTTAGAAATGTGGACACTGGTGTACAGGCCTCTTGCTCTCTGACCTGCACCTGATAGGGCTGCCTGGACAAGGGTATGGGGTCTGAAGGGAAGGAAAGCAGAGGGTGGAAGGTGCTATTTCTAGAAATATTCTTTGAAAGGAGAGAGGATACTGATTGCATTTAGTGATGCTCTGCTAAAGAAAGTGGTAATTTACGTGCCTGACCTTCCTTCTCCATAGGCCAACTGGCCTCTTCAGTATCATTAGCCAAGCTTAAATTCTTGTTAAAAAAAATCTTTACACTTTGTTCAGTTTGTTAAATAGATACTATAGAAAAAAATGAGACTGTAACATATAAAAATAAAAGTCCTCTTAATCTCCCCTTAAGAATAATCATGCTTAATAATTGGATGTATTATATATACATGGACTATAGCCCATATATATTTTTACATATATATTTTTTATTATTATCTTTATTATTACATATTTTTTCACAAAAATGGTGCACCACAAATTCGGCTTCAAAGCTCTTGTTTTCATTTAGCACATACCTTGAACAGCCTTCCATGGTGGTACATTATAGCTAGAATGGTCTCATTCTGGAATAATCCATGGTATGAATATACCATAATTTGCCTAATCAGTCAAAACCAGAAAGTTCAGTGTCTGAATCTGTAGCAGAGATTACAGATTAATTGCAGTTATCAGAATAGGATGGGGAACTTCTGGCTGCCAGGTCCCTCACCCCACTGGGAAAGGCCAGCACCCAGAGCTCATAGGCAGCTGAGTTATTTCGAGTTACCTCGTAGCATGGACATTACTGTATCACTTTCTGAAGATCAGTGTCCTACCATTTCTCCTTTTCACTAATTAACTGAATGGTTTTTTTCTTCCTCTGCGGCTGTAGCATGGTGCGTTGCACTTCTGTGGATTTAAAGTCCTCGCCCCTCAGATCAGTTTTGCTCCTGAGCTTGTGTCAGAAGAAGAAAAAGGGGGGATGGTAGCCTCCTGGGCCCAGAGGCTGAGAAATATCTGGAAGGAAGAGCCCATCCACTGCACACCCTCTTGGTACTTTGGACAGTAGCACTGTGTGCCACATATCCATCCCACGAGCAACACTAGGAGGTGAAGCACGTGGAAACAGAAGATAGCACTGTAATAAAATATAAGGACAGCAAAGGTGGCTGGATCCATTTAATGCGTGTGAGTGGTGCTCGGCGTTTTTTACAGCCAGATCCAGTATTCACTAATCAGCTGGTTCAACTGACTTCTACCCTGGCATCATTCACCAGGCTTCCTTTCCTTTCTAATCATGGATAGTATTGTTTTCAGACAGTTCTCTTGAAATGGAGCTGGAGTTGTTAGTTTTGTTTCATCTCATTACTCAAGAGTTTCTGTTTTTTTTCATAGGAAAGTCTAATCTTTTCATAGCTAGTGTTTTAGTGCTGTGTTTGGATTTCTTACATCATCTTTGTTTTTTTTTTAACCTCCATTGTAACTATGACGTTTTAGTTGAACTCCACTTAACATATATTTAAAATCACTGATTGCCAATTATAATGGAAATTTCCACATTAGTCAGTGGCATCCTGTGCACTTGTTCTTGTCACACCAATTACCCCAAACATAGGCACATGCAGGTGGAGGCGTCTCCCTAAAAACAAGCTTAAGAGAGCAAACCTCCCCCTCCTCCTCCTTGTAACTGAGGATGAGCAGCCGCCTGCGGACCAGGCCTTCTGGAACATTCCCCACACTCCCTGGGCACCTTCTCACAGACTCCCCGGGCACCTCTCACCAAGAACCTGCTGGAATCGTCCTGGAACAGCCGTTCACCCACCTCACTTTCCTCCCCTTCTTCAGCATCTTCAGACCCTTTTCCATCTGCATTTTCTTTCTCCTCTTTTTCATCGTTTGCATCATCAATACTTCTTCATAGGCATCTTCATCCTTCTCGCCTGCATCTCCACACTCCCCAAGCCAAACACTCAGTCAGCCTGGAGTTGTGATTTTCCAAGGTCATTTCTTCCAACCCTTTGTTCAACACCGTTTTTTTTTTTTTAGCTGTCTTCGCACTGTTTTTCAGAGCAGTCTTCAGATTCTCTTCCCATGAATTCTTCCTCAGACACTCTTTGGGGCTGTCCTCTTCGGGTTCCCTTTCAGGGTAACCTTCAAACTCTTTTCAAAGCCGTTCTCTGGATTTTTTTGAGGCTCTTTGTAGGTTCTCTTTCACGACCATTCTCTTCAGACTTTGGGAACTGCCTTCAGGTTTCTGGAGCCATGTTCTTTAGTGTCTTTTTCTCAAGCATCTTCTTCAAAATCTTAATTTTTTCAAATCCTTCCATGTATAGATTCTTTAAGTGCCACCTAAGCTATGCCTTGAGCATTACCCTGGATGCGCCGGGGTGCGCTGGGGTGCTCCGGAAATGCCTGCCTTTACAAGGCCCTGCTCTTTGACACGAAGACGGAATTTAAGCTCTGAAGCCTCTGTTGACCTCGGGACATTCCCAGCCATTCCTCCCTTTGTTCTGGGGCCTCCGTGGCCCGTCATGTGTGGCCCCAGCCCACGCTTGAACAAAGATTCGGTGGCTACCAAACTACCTTCCATCCAGGGTTTGAGTACAATGACCAGCGTCCTCAGGGACAGTCACTGCACCTTCTGGGCATATCAGAGAAGAACCCTCCTTACTGGGCTTTGAGCACTGTCCTCGTTCAGCACCAGTGGCCCATCCTCAAGCCACAGGGTGAAACATCTTTGACGATGGCAGCTCTCATGGCGCACTCGGCAGGGCCCAGCTGTCCAGCTGCCCGTGTTGCAGGGACGGCTGCTTCCTGTGGAGCCGGGTCCTGCTCGAAGCCTCCTTCCCTTCCAGTGAGACTCAGCCATCTCAGTATGAGACAACAAGCTTCCGTTACTTCATTCAAAAGTATCAATGAAAAATCCACAGATTCCCTCTTCAAATAACTGCAAAGCCCATCTCCTTGAAGATTTCTTTGGTTATCTTTGTAAAACTTGACCTTAAATTCCATCTGAGAATCTCATAATCATGCCAAATTAGATAGAAGTTATTTAGATGCCTCCACTGTAATGTGTGGTGGCAAGCCACTCACATATGCCTGTATATTTCTGCCTTTAATATGAAGCCGTTCTTTTTTCTCCTTTAAGATCAGTAGGTTTACTGATCTTTAGTGGGGGCTTCTTTGTAGAGGCTTCTTAACATTCTTAGCACCATCTTCCATGTGTGCAGTAAAGCAGACATGCCATCACTAAGAAGCCATCATTAGCCTGACAATGATAAAATCTTCAGTGATCTTTGGGAGCTAGGCCTTCTTGTCCAGGGGTACCAGCCAGCTGCTTCCTGAAAGATTGGCTTGTCCACCAGGATTCTCCCGGGTGTCTCTGCACAGTTCTTGCATTCACAGCTGCTCATCCGATTCTTCGTTCCCATCCAAGTGGTTGCTGCCCATGTTTCCTGCCCAGCCCAGGAGCTTTGGTCCAGGGGCCGAGGCCCACCATCTGTTTTGTATTTTCACCATGGTCTGCCTTCTCTTGGGGCAGTATTTCCAAATGTGCCTTGGGCTGCTGTCTCCCAATCAGTCTGTCTGGAATCCCTCAGTTTCTGATCCTTAAAGAATTCTACTTGACTGTCTTTGGCACCCTAGATCCAACATCACCAGTTGGGTTCATCCTTGTACTTCCCACACCTGTCACTGTCCCTTATTTCAGTAAGTGGCAGAAATATTCACACAAGGCTCAAGCCTAAAACCTGGGCCTCACTGTGACTCACATCCAGCCAAGCTTCATGTCTTGCTGAATCTGCCTTGTACCTGTGTTTAGTTTTCCCACTATTTACAAGTCTTCCATGCTATTGCAAGATCCTGCCTTATATATGCCTGGATTATTGCAACAACCTCTTGAATAATTTTCCCACATGCTCTTCTGCCCCTTACAACCTATTTTCTACAAATGTTTAGAGTAATCTTTAAGCTCACACACATGTCCTGCCACTCTTGAGGCTAATTAATTCTGTGAGGGGTTCTCATGCTGCTAGGAAATGTCCAGAATCTCCAGTCTGTGAGCTGGTCTGGAGGTGCAGCATGGGACCTTATGTCCTGTCTAAGCCCTCTGGCTGCTCTGTGTCTACACCCCGGCTGTAGCTGACTTCCTCCCATTCCTGCGAAGGCCCCCATCCGTCCTGGTGCAGGGCCTCAGTCCAGGCTGTTCTGTCCCTCAGGAATGCTCACCCCATCTCATAATCTCATGGCTCTTCATGCCACCTGCCTTGTCACTTGATTCAGGTGGAGTTGGATGTCCTGTCCTATGCCCTGTACTTCTGGCTTAGAAGAAATCTCTCTGGGATTTTATGTACGCAGGAAACACATGAGGGCATTCCTGTACCTCTCGAGCGCTGGGTACACCTGGGTAACGTCTGTCTCCCTCACTAGACTGTTGACTCCATGAAAGTGGGGCTAGGGCCAGCCAGTCTTGTCCAAGCTTTGTCAGTGTGGGGCAGTGCCCCCTTCCCCCAGGAAGTGTTCCCTAAATACATGTGGGGTAAGTGAGGTCTGCACCCCACACACCACCCAGGGTCCCAGGCAACTGTGTGGCTCCCAGCAAGACTAGCCTCCCTGTTCCCGAGTGTGCGTCCCTATGAGCAGCAGGTGGAAGGAAACCATGGACATCTGACTGACCTTATTGCTTGCTCCCTGGGGTCTCTCCTGCTCCTGGCTTGCTGAAAGTGGCCTCTGGCTCCTGATGGGGGATGGCAGTTTGGGTGGGACATGCAAGGACAGGCGGCTGCAGGAGCAGCTCCCTGGAAGAGCCGCCTTTCCACTGATGACTCAGGAATGCGTTCTGGGCAGCATGAATGAACTTGGCTTCTCATGTTCAGTGGGCTGCAGCTGCAGCAGATGAGGCATGTGGACAGGGAGCAGCACCAGTCTGTAGAGACCCATCCTGTGGTCCTCGCTGGACCCCAGAACCTCTTGCAGCAGAAGGACACCTTACTCCCCATGAGGTCACTAACTCTAAATGTCAGAAGGGTGGATTCTCTAACCAGCCAGGGACACTGTCTCTTCCCAAGAGGGGTTGAGAGGACTGGGAAGTTCAAGGGGAAGCCTCCTCACTGCCCTCCCAGATTCCCCAAGTCCACTTCCCTGAGACAGCTTGGCCTTGCACATGCCAAGGATGCTCAGTCTGCCTTCTGAGCAAAATTATTAGCATCTCGAGGACTGGGACCTTGTTATGTCTCGTTAGCTCCCATAACACCAGCACCGTTACACTGACTGCTGATTTTTAACATCTTAGGGCTAAAAGCCATAACAGAGGAATTGCTGTAAAAAGAAGAAAATGAAGGAAATGACTGCAATCACGTCTGTGTTCTAAAGCAGCAACAACATTTTTCTTAGGACCATGGGACCTTTTGGATTCAGAAAGGTCTTTGGTTAAGCAGTTAGGTCCCTGAGCCTAGTTTGGATGGAAGGTGGCAAAAAGAGGGAGAAAGATTGATGTTGCTCAATATAAGAAAAGTGTAATTTTGGCAGCTGGAAAGCCTGGGAGAGGGAAATAGTCACAGGTCTCACAAAGGGGGACGTGAGCCCCAGAAGACAGCGGCTAGATGGGGCTGCAGGAGAGAGGTGGCATATGAGCAGTTCAGTGGAAGGGAAAATGCAGGAACTGTGGGGCAGCCCGGCCACTCCCAGCGCCCTCTGTGTGGTGGAGGTGTGCTCTGGTGGTTTTGCCCTTCAAGAAAAGGGATCATTTGGGTTTCACTAATTTCATCACTTTGCCTATTATGCTATTACTTGGCTTGGTACTGTCAAGAGCGATCTGACAATAAATAACAACAGATATAAACACAGCTGGACTTTTTGACCAGGCAATACCACCTACAGGAATGTATTTTAAGGAGATACATAGAAAGTGAAAGTAATTTCCTAAATTATTTTAATTTAAAAAGTTTTTTAAGCAATGCTAATTATAATGAATTATAATAGCTGACAGGTATTGGATGCTTAATATGTCCCAGGAGCTGGTATAAATTTTCCATATGTATTATTAGCTCACTCATTCCTTATAACACCTCCATCGACAAGTATTATTGCTGTCCCCACCTTACAGATGAGAAAACGGAGGCAAAGGTACGTTAATAAGACTCTTGCCCCAAGGTCGCAGCTGTAGAAAGGCATATGTTGGATGTGAACCCAGAACACCTGGTTCTACTCTGGAAGCAGTCTAAGTGCCTGTGATCAGAGTAATGATGGGAAATGCCACCCGCAGGGCTAAGATGGCAGGTGTTATAAAAGGTCATCTTTGCCTGTCCCATGTCTACCATGTCTACTCCATTCCTTCTGGTGGCAACACCCTGATCTTTCTTTGGGAATCATGCCCTTTTGCCAAGCCATGAGGTTTTCATAGGGATGAAACCTCAGTACCCAGGAGTGGCACCTGACTGACCCGACCAGTGTTCATGCCCCAGAAAACCCAACCCAGGCAATGAGATTAAACTCAGGAGTTTACTGATCTTTTGGGAAAGAGGGGGCTTTTCTTGCTTCTGGACTTGGAACACTGTACCTTGGGCAGGGGCCATGACATAGAGAGCATTGACCTGCAAATGAAGCCAACATGGAGGAAAGCTCATCTAAGCTGTGTAAAGAGGCAGCTTCCTGGGAACACCTGGATGCATCCTTGCCTGAAGCTGGATTTATTCTTCGGTTCTTCAGTCATGTGAGGTAATACATTGCATTTTTTTTGCTTAAGTGTTTTATAGCAATTGCAACTAGAGCAATCCCAAGTAATTCAAGAAGCATAGTTAGTATCTACATGGAAATATGAAATACTACAGTGAAATCAAAACATTAATTTTGGAGTTTGATTATAAGGATAAAAATCCATAGAGGTATGTAAAATTATAACAAAATTAGTAATAATGTATCAAATTCTTTTCTTCACCAAATGGGTAAGTATATCGTGTCTAATGAACTAAGAAGGTGAAGAACCTGCCATGTGAAGACCCAAAGGAGGCAGCAGAGGGCGGTACAGAGTTCAGAGTTCAGTCCCAGTTCTTCCAGTACCTGACTGAGTGGCCTTCAACAGGCTGATCAATCTCTTTGGGCCTCAGTTTTCCCACCTATGAAATAAGGGGAATCTGGCTCTCCATAGTTAACCTACTTAATGGGCAAGGTTCCAGTAGGCCTGAGGTCCTGTCGTGTTGTAATCCTTTCCATAAATGCCCAGAAACAATCTGAAATACTGTGTGGGATCCCCAGGAGTCCTGATCCTGACTCGAGTTGTACATGCTGGTATGTTTGATTTCTACTTGCCTCTCACTGTTTCTTTCTGTAAAGTAGGATGGATACATTGAAATGTAAATTCATTCACTCATTTTTTTCATTAAAATGTATTAAGGACAGGGTTTACCCAGAATCAGATCATGTGTCATGTGAACATCTGACTCACTGATGTTGATTTCTCCCAGCATGAGCTGTCTGTCTGTAAGATTTTATTATTATCTCCACTTTACAGTTGGTAAACTGAGGTTTAAAAAGGTGAAGTAATTGACTAGAGTCCCACCACTACGAGTGGCAGAGCTGAGGCTCAAACCAAGGCAGCCTTTCCTAGCTTGTGCTCTGAACCACAGAGGTTAGGGAGCCCTGTCAGGGTGGGTTGGGACAGCACTGAACAGACCATTTTTAAGAAATGACCCTTAAAGAGACCCTATAGTGAGTTCATAGTGGGAAAAGTCAAATTCTAGCTGGGGCCACCTGCTCAGCCAGGGTCTAATGTTTTGTGGGTCAAATTATCACAAAATGCAGTCCTTCCATCAGTGAGTCAGGAATTTAAGTGGCACATGATCTAATTCCTGATAAACTTTGTCCTTAATACATTTTATTGAAACAAATGACTGGATAAAGGATTCTTTTGCAGAGTATCTGGTTGAGGAAAACCCCCCTAAGACTTTCATTTCCTGCTCTGCAGTAGATAAGATTTCTGAAAGGGCTTCCTGCAGCCAAAGTTCTAGAGGCCAGATAAATCACAGTACACATGCTTTTAAATGTATGGCTGAGATTGTAAGAAACTATGGGAAATAGCCAAGCTTATCCCCCAACCCTTTCTCTCCCACTCCCTACCCACCAACCTTGCCCCACAACCTTATCCTCAACAATCAAAACGTGAGCTAGTTGCTGACAGCAGAGGTAAACAAATGTGGACCTTTTGGCTGCCTCCATATTGATATTAGTTGATGCCGATATTAACACAGGTAAAAAGGAGCAAGAGGCCAGACCCGGGTCTGTGCAATGTGGGCAGCAGATCTGAGACCTTGCAGAGAGGGGGATGCCCTCCTGAGAAGGTGGGTGGAAAATAACAACTTCCCTCAAAAAGAGACCAGAAGCTACCCTATCTCCACCACAGCTCTGGGTACAAAAATCCCTCCTGTAACATAGGATCTTGGAATGGAAATTATTCTACCTATTTAAGGGGAAATATAAGGAAATTAAATGGCTCTAAATGATGACAATCCTCAGTACAGGAAGAAGTAAATATAAATTTTCTCTGGAGAAAAACATTACCTCTTCCCTATCAAGATACCCCTGATTAAGATCAGCCTCATATAAGTCCTGCCAAACTACCAAACACATGAGAAAACACATCATGACTGGGATAAGCAGAAACACCAAGCAATAGGTTTTATCAATCATGAGCTCCAAATATCAGCATGTGCAATATATAACACAAAATGATGCACAAAATGTTGAAAGAAATAAAAATGGAATCAAACACTGAGTAACATACAAGAGACATTTAAAAGTGAACAGATAGATTTGACAGATGAAGAAAGAATTAGTGAACTGAAAGAGATCTGAACAAATAAGAAATGAAATGAGATTAAGATCAATAGATAATAAAGTAAAAAGGGCTATTATATTTTTAATTGGATTTCTAGAATGAGAAAATGCAGGAGTGCCATATTTCAAGAAAATATAATAGCTGGGAATTTCCCAGAATATGTGAAAGATTAGTAATCAGATTTAATAAGTTCCACATATCTAAGCAAGATAAAGGACAGAAACCCCATATCCAGATGTAGCCTAGTGTCTTGACACAAAAGAAAAATGGGAAGAACAGACAGATTACCTAAAAAAAGAACAATTTCATGGACAACTGATTTTTCAACAGCAATAATGGAAACCAGAAAACAGTGGAATAGTAGTATCCACATGTTCCAAAAAAGAAAACTATAAATTAGACCTTTTAATTATTAGAACAAAACAAAGACATTTCATAAAGTCAAATAATACAATTTGCTATGAATAGACATTTGCAAAGGAATTTCTAAAGGTTGTATTTCTTTTAGAAGGGCAATGATTCCAGATGGAAGGAAGGTATGAAATATAATAGGAAACGGGAAGCAAGGAAAATGGTAAACATTGATGAATCTAAACAATGTTTATATAAAACAATAGCAAAACAGTCTGATTCATAGGGTTAAAAAGCAGGTAGAACCAAAATACTGGACTAGAATAATCTAAATGAAAACAGCCAATTCTTTTCAAGGAAGAGACAAAGTGAATATCTAATTTTAGCTTTTTAAGTGAAATATGTTTATTCAACTTTCTAAGTAAGAATTAAAATAATGGAAATTGAGATACAAGTTAGAATGGAGTGAGAAAAATGCAATCACCCAAAATAAAATAAGAGTAGAGAAAAGAAATAAGCAGTAAGATGACAAACTGAAGGAACAAATTATTATGGTGAAAAATATCCTAATATATCTGTAATCACAAAAAATGTAAATGTACAAAAACATCATTTAAAAGGCAATCAAACTAGATAAAAATATTAAATTTAGTTTTTAGATGTCTACTGTTTATGAGAGATATATAAAAACAAAAATATGGGAAGATTAATAGTAAAATAAGATATGCAACGCAAATATCTAAAGAAGGTGGAATGGCAGTATTTAATGTCAAACAAAAAAAGATGATAGGCCAAAACCATTACTAGGGATAAAGAAGGCTTCTGTGTTGTGATAAAAGTTTCAATTCAACATGAAGTTACAGCAATTCCACACTTGTATATATTTAATAAACAGCTTTGAATATATAAAGTAATATTGAATTGAAAAAATAAATTGTCAAGTCTACTAGCAGAGTGGGAGATTTCAGCACACACCTTCTAGTAACTGGTAGGTCAAACAGACAAAATTCAATAAAGATTTGAATAAAGTTGATTGAATACTTATATAAAAATCACTGTACCCTGTAATAGGATAATCCATGTTTTTCTCAGACATTCAAGGAAAAATCTTAAAAATTGATCAACAAATTTCAAACACTTTGTAACATACACAGGACATTTTCTGACCAAAATATAATTAAATCAGAAATTAAAATATAAAGATAACCAAAGAAAACACATCATCTGAAATTTGACAACCCTTTGTCCAGTAATTCGTGGTTCAACATTGAAATTATAATGGACAGATTGGCTTAAAGATGGAGGCATGAGGGGTGAGACAGAAACCTTCCAAAATCACATATAATATGAAAATATAGCAAATACAGATAATCCTGTAAAAGCAACAGGAAAGAAGACTGTGGCAGATTGTCTACACCTGGTGAAAAGAGCAGACCTCACGGAAAAGGGTAAAGTATCTGGTGGGATCTAAGCCTTCCCCCACTCCAGCTCGCTGGCAGGAGGAAGAGAAACAGAGCGGGGAGGGGGTGGAGGCCTAAGACTGCTGAACACCCAGCCCTGGAAATCTGTTTGGGGAGCACAAACCTACATTACGTGGTGTTCTGGAGATTAGTGGAGTTGGAAAGCTAAGACAGGAGAGAGAGATTTCAGCCACTTCTGGAGAATGGATACCCACAACCAGCTGTTCTGGGACAAAAGAAAGGTGGGCAGTCTGAGAGATGTCCTAAGAGTGAGAGGGCTGCTAAAGGTGCAAGGATTACACAGAGCTTCCTGCTCAGGAGAAAGGACAGGTGGACAAAATTGTTCTGGTGCACTTGGCTCAACATGTTGGGAACATTCAGGAGCTTCAGGTGCTCCATCCTCCTGGCCGGCAATGCATCTATGAGGCCCCTCTCTGTAATATGCAGCCTGCTGCTCCTTCCTCCAAGTCAGCACTGGCTCACAAACCAGCTGCCCCTGCCATTGTGCCAGCCTGGCAGAGGGCAGCTGCACCTACAGGAGCTACAAGTGAATAGCATAGAGGCTCTTCCCTGTGCATTTGGCCCACTGGCCCTGGCAGTCAGGCAGGCACTGCGGCCAGGAAGCATAAAAGAACTCTCCTCCAGACAGGCACCAGCATCACTTGTCTGTGACCCTCGCCATCATCCCAGGGGCTGAGCAGCTTCAGCTTCCAGGCAATAGAGGGTGCCACATACAAACATGAAACATCAAATGAACCTGGTTCAAACCCAAATCCCACAAACACCAGAAAGAGGGCCAAGTGAAACGGAACTCACTGATCTTCCTGAAAGAGATTTTAAAACAAAATCATAAACATGCTCATGGAGCAACAGAAAAATATTCAAAAACTCAGGGAGGAATTCAAGAATAAGATAGACACTTTGAAAAAAAAAAACAGTATCCAAAAGGAAGCTTACAATGGAGGGATTTAAAAGCAGATTAGATGAAGTAGAGGAGAAGGTAAATGAAGTAGATATTAGAGAAGAGGAATACAAAGAAGCTGAGGCACAGAGAGAAAAAGGATCTCTAGGAATGAAAGAATATTGAGAGAACTTTGTGACCAACACAAATGGAACAACATTCGCACTACAGGGGTACCAGAAGAAAAAGGGAGAGAGAAAGGGATGGAAAGTGCCTTTGAGGAGGTGCTGAAAACTTCCCCAATCTGGGAAAGTAGATAGTCTCTCAGGCCATGGAGGTGCACACATCTCCCAAAACAAGGGACCCAAGGAAGACAACACCAAGACATATAAAAATTAAAATGGCTAAGATCAAAGATAAGGACAGACTTTTAAAATCAGCTAGAGAGAGAAAAAAGATCACTCACAAAGGAAAACCCATCAGACTTCTCAGCAGATACCCTACAGTCCAGAAGGGAGTGGCATGATATATTTAATGCAATGAAACAAAAGGACCTCAAACCAAGAATACTCTACCTGGCAAGACTACCATTTAAATTTCAAGGAGGGATTAAAAAATTTCCAGATAAGCAAAAGTTGAAAGAATTTATCTCACACAAACCATCTCTACACTGTATTTTAGAGGAACTGCTATAGATGGAAGTGTTCTAAGCCTAAATAGCTGTCACAAGAGAAAATAAACCGCAGTAAAGAAAGTTGAACAATTAATTACTAAGCAAATGCAAAATTAAATCAACTACCCCAAAAGTCAGTCAAAGGATAGACAAAGAGTACAGAATATGATACCTAATATATAAAGAAGAAAGGAGGAAGAAAAGGGAGGATAAAAAAAAAACCTTTAGATTGTTTGAAATAGCATAATAAGTGAGTTAAATTAGACTGTTAGATAGTAAAGAAGTTACCCTTGAACCTTTGGTAACCACGAATCTAAAGCCTGCAATGGCGATATGTACATATCTATTGATAATCACCCTAAATGTAAATGGTATGAATGCACTTATCAAAAGACATAGAGTCACTGAATGGATAAAAAAACAAGACCTGTCTATATGCTGCCTTCAAGAGACTCACTTTAAACCAAAAGATACACACAGACTAAAAGTGAAGGGATGGAAAAAGATATTTCATTGCAACTAAAAGGGAGAAAAAATCAGGAGTTGCAGTACTTGTATCAGACAAAATAGACTCCAAAACAAAGAAAGTCACAAGAGACAAAGAAAGACATTACATAATGATAAAGGAGTCAGTCCAACAAGAGGATATAATCGTAAATATCTATGTACTCAACATAGGAGCACCCACATATGTGAAACAAGTACTAACCGAAAAGGGGAAATAGAATGCAATGCATTCACTTTAGGAGACTTCAGCACTCCTCTCACTCCAAAAGACAGATCAACCAGACAGAAAATAAGTAAGGACACAGAGGCACTGAACAACACATTAGAACAGATGGATGTAACAGACATCTACAGAACACTCCACCCAAAAGCAGCAGAATACACATTCTTCTCAAGTGCACATGGAACATTTTCAAGAATAGATCATATACTATGATACAAAAAGAGCCTCAGTAAATTCCAAAATATTGAAATTGAACCAACTAGCTCTCAGAACACAAAGGTATGAAACTAGAAGTAAATTATGCAAAGAAAACAAAAAAGCCCACAAACACCTGGAGGCTTAATAACATGGTCATAAAGAATCAATGGATCAATGACCAAATAAAAACAGATCAAGCAATATATGGAGACAAATAACAACAACTCAACACCACAAAATCTGTGGAATGCAGCAAAGGCCATGCTAAGAGGGAAGTATATTGCAATACAGGCTTACCTCAGGAAAGAAGAACAATCTCATATGAATAGTCTAAAGTCACAATTAATGAAACTAGAAAAAGAAAAACAAATGAAGCCCAAATTCAGTAGAAAGAGGGACATAATAAAGATTACAGCACAGATAAATAAAATTGAGAAGAATAAAACAATAGAATCAATGAAAGTAGGAGCTGGTTCTTTGAGAAAATTAGTGGAATAGATAAACCTCTAGCCAGACTTATTAAGAAAAAAGAGTCTACACACATAAACAGAATCAGAAATGAGAAAGGAAAAATCACTATGGACACCAAAGAAATACAAAGAATTATTAGAGAATACTATGAAAAATTATATGTTAACAAACTGGATAGCCTAGAAGAAATGGACAACTTTATAGAAAAATACAACCATCCAAGGCTGACCAAGGAAGAAACAGAAAATCTGAACAGACCAATTACCAGCAACAAATTAAATTGGTAATAAAAAAACTACTTAAGCATAAAACTGCTGGACCGGACAGTTTCACTGCTGAATTTTATCAAACATTTATTGAAGACCTAATACCCATCCTCCTTAAGCTTTTCCAAAGTGTAAAAGAGGAGGGAACACTTCCAAACTCATTCTATGAAGCCAGCATCACTCTAATACCAAAACCAGGCAAAGACCCCACAAAAAAAGAAAATTACAGACCAATATCCCTGATGAAAATAGATGCAAAAATACTCAACAAAATATTAGCAAACCAAATTCAAAAGTACATCAAGAAGATCATACATTATGATCAAATAGGATTTATTCCAGGGATGCAAGGATGGTACAATATTCAAAAATCCTTCAACATCATCCACCACATCAACAAAAAGGACCAAAACCACATGATCATCTTCATAGATGCTGAAAAAGCATTCAACAAAATTCAACATCCATTCTTGATAAATAGTCTCAACAAAATGGGTATAAAGGGCAAGTACCTTAACATAATAAAGCTGATATATGACAAACCCACAGCCAACACCATACTTAACAGTGAGAAGCTGAAAGCTTTTCCTTTAAGATCGGGAACAAGACAAGGATGCCCACTCTCTCCACTTTTATTCAACATAGTACTGGAGGCCCTAGCCATGGCAATAAGACAACACAAAGAAAAGCATCCATATTGTTAAGGAGGAAGTTAAGCAGTCATTGTTTAAAGATGACAAAATATTGTACATAAAAAACCCTAAAAAATCCACCCCAAAACTACTACAGCTAATAACTGAATTAAGCAAAGCTGCAGTATACAAAATCAATACACAGAAATCTGTTGCATTCCTATATACTAGTGATGAACTAGCAGAAAGAGAAATCAGGAAAACAATTCCATTCACAATTGCATCAAAAAGAATAAAATACCTAGGAATAAACCTAACCAAGGAAATGAAAGATTTATACCCTGAAAACTACAAGACACTCATGAGAGAAATTAAAGAAGACATCAATAAATGGAAATAAATTCTATGCTCATGGATAGGAAGAATTAATATTGTCAAAATGGCCATCCTGCCTAAAGCAATCTACAGATTCAATGCAATCCCTGTCAAAATACCAATGGCATTCTTCAAACAACTAGAGCAAATAGTTCTAAAATTCATATGGAACCACAAAATACCCCAAGCAGCCAAAGCAATCCTGAGAAAGAAGAATAAAGCTAGGGGGACTACACTCCCCAACATCAATCTCTACTACAAAGCCACAGTAATCAAGACAATTTGGTACTGGCACAAGAACAGACCCATAGATCAACAGAATAGAATAGAGAGCCCAGATATAACCAAAGCATATATGGTCAATTCATATACAATAAAGGAGCCATGGATATACAATGGGAAAATGGCAGCCTCTTCAACAGCTGGTGTTGGCAAAACTGAACAGCTGCATGTAAGAGAATGAAACTGGGTTATTGTCTAACCCCATACAAAAAGTAAACTTGAAATGGATCAAAGACCTGACTGTAAGTCACGGAACCATAAAACTCTTAGAAGAAAACAAAGGCAAAAATCTCTTGAATATAAATGAGCAAGTTTTTCCTGAACGCATCTCCTTGGGCAAGGGAAACAAAAGCAAAAATGAACAAATGGGACTACATCAAACTGAAAAGCTTCTGTACAGCAAAGGACACCATCAGTAGAACAAAAAGCATCCTGCAGTATGGGAGAATATATTTGTAAATGACATATCCGACAAGGGGTTAACATCCAAAATACATAAAGAACTCACATGCCTCAACACCCAAAAAGCAAATAACCCAATTAAAATATGGGCGGAGGATATGAACAGACAATTCTCCAAAGAAGAAATTCTGATGGCCAATGGGCACATGAAAAGATGCTCCACATTGCTACTTATAAAAGAAATGCAAATTAAAACCACAGTGAGATATCAGCTCACATCAGTTAGGATGGCAAATATCAAAAAGACTAGAAACAACAAATGCTGGCAAGGATGTGGAGAAAGGGGAACCCTCCTACACTGCTGGTGTGAATGTAAATTAGTTCAACCATTGTGGAAAGCAATATGGAGATTCCTCAAAAAACTAAAAATAGAAATACCATTTGACCCAGGAATTCCACTCCTAGGAATTTACCCAAGGAAACAAGTTCTCAGATTCAAAAAGACAGATGCACCCCTATGTTTATCGCAGCACTATTTACAATAGCCAAGAAATGGAAGCAACCTAAGTGTCCATCAGTAGATGAATGGATAAAGAAGATGTGGTACATATACACAATGTTATATTATTCAACCATTAGGAGAAAACAAATCCTACCATTTGCAACAATATTGTTGGAGCTAGAGGGTATTATGCTCAATGTAATAAGCCAGGTGGAGAAAGACAAGTACTAAATGGTTCCCCTCATTTGTGGAGTATAACAATGAAGCAAAACTGAAGGAACAAAACAGCAGCAGACTCACAGACTCTAAGAAGGGACTTGCAGTTACCAAAGGGGAGGGATATGGGAGGGTAGGTTGGGAGGGAGGGAGAAGGGGATTGAGGGATATTATGTTTGGTATACATGGTGTGTGTGGGGGGTCATGGGGAATACGGGGTAGCACAGAGAAGACAAGTAGTGACTCTGTGACATCTTACTACACTGATGGACAGTGACCTCAATGGGGTGTGTGCGGGGGACTTGATAATATGAGTTAATGTAATAACCACAATGTTTTTCATGTGAAACCTTCATAAGAGTGTATATCAATGATACCTTAGTAAAAAATAAATAAATTCTAATGGAAATTTTAAAAAGAATTTAGAACTGAACAATAATTAAAATTATCAATATTTGTGGGTTGCAGCTCAAATAGTATTTACTCGTTACCAAAGAATAAGGACTGAAAATGAGTAAGCTAAATGTCAAACATAAGATAGTAAAAGAACACAACGTGTGCACACATTTCCACACACAGAAATGGAAGACATTACATGGAAGAGAATGAACGCCTGGCTAAAGAACATAAGAAAAAACATTGACTTAACTATGAAAGAGAAATTCACATTAAGTGAGCAGTGCTATACTATTTTATACCCACCAGACTAGCATGAATATAAAAGTTTAGATAGTAGCAAGTGTTACTGAGAATGGGATCAACAGGAAAACATACACCCTGCCGGTTGCCATATTAGTGCAACAACTTTAAAAAATTCACTGTGTAGAACTGAGCATTTACAAATTTTACTACCCAGTAAAAAATAATTATACATACGTCAAGGTGTATACATTTCATAATTATATGGTTGAGTGGGGGTAATAACAAGTCACAGAATACCATGTAGACTAAATGTGAAAATATGTTAATAAATCATTTGGGGATACATACTGATGTGGCAAAATTATAATGAAATATTCAGCACAGTAATGTGATGGGAGGGTGCAAACAGGTCTTTAAAGGTATATTAATGCTCTATTTCTTAAACTAGATGGTGGGTACTAGAAGTCTGTTAAGTCATATTTATATAACATTTACTTTTATATATGTGAAATTTGTTGGTTTTATGAAAGTAAAATAAAGTAAATCTAGATACTTACTGCTTTAAAAACCTAGATGCCAACTGTCCAGTCAAAATTCTCCCTTTGGGGACAATGGCTGAATGAATGTGAGTTCAAAGAGTTGTCCCTTTGGAGCCCACTGTGGAGGTATCTGGGGGCTGTGAGGGCTTAGAACCATCTAGGGCATGAATATCCCAGCAGACCAATGTCCACGAGACTATGCAGGCTGTAAACTTGACAGTGACCACAGAAGCCGGGGTCAAAAGCACCAGTGCTGATGTACAGATTATACTATCCAAATTTCTCACATCTCAAGGTTTGGAAGCAAAAACCCTGTGAGAAGTCCCAGGGTTCTTGAGCAATTAAGGGTAGAAACAGGGATCCCAGCTAATAAGGGCATTTAGGGACCCATGGA
This sequence comes from Manis pentadactyla, assembly GCF_030020395.1. Lineage (NCBI taxonomy): Eukaryota > Metazoa > Chordata > Mammalia > Pholidota > Manidae > Manis > Manis pentadactyla. The sequence continues at coordinate 69,760,604 of NC_080034.1, forward strand.
ATTAACTGGAAGAAAATTAAGGCTTTGTGCCCCATGCTGGTGCAGTAGATGACTCAGGGTGCGTTTGAGGTAGTGCCCCCCTGCAAGCTTGGGCAGCAGCTGGAGGGGGCCCTGCCACAACCTCCAGCCTTTTCCCATGGAGAATGGCCCTGTCCTGCGCCAAAGCCACCTCAAGGTTCAGGAAGATATTCCAGAGCTATCAAGGATCCTCCTTTTTGCAATATCCAAATTGGACCCATAAATAAAATCTTTAGGAAAAAACAAGACAACTTTCCAAGACATGGCAGGTTTTCTTACATAGGCTTTGGGAGATTAAGATAAAAACCTTAACAATAACATTGCTTGATTCTTAAATTCCTATTCTTGGTAGAATGACCTAAAACAGATTATTTTAGCATTATGTACATATTCTCTTTTTAGGACCTGAATAGATCATTCAAAATAAAAACTTTATCATTTTAACTGTAGCTGCTCTGGCTCACACTTCAGCACTTGGCCTTCATTGCAACCCCTGTGGCACAGGGGGTGTTTGCCGTTTTACCTTCAGGAGAATGAAAGCCTTATGGGGACTTTGGAAATAACAGTGCTCCACACCAGGGTTGGGTGAGGTGTAAGAAATAAGGAAGACTTTGATGTCACCAGTTCTGGATTTCTCTCTGTTTCCTTTATTACCACCAAAGCGTGCTGGGTCCCAGGCTTGTGGGATCTCAGGCCAGGCCTTTCTGCTGTGGGTTGAGTATGGGCTTGAGGGAGAGGAAAACCTAACTCCGTTCTTAGAATCAGATTGATATTTGTCGGGGTCGTCAGACTGAGGGCAGAAGTCCGTGTCCCCATCACTCAGTGTACAGTGGGAACTATTTTTATTTTCACAAGAACAGGGTTAAAACGTCTCACCTAGAATAACCAAATTATGTAAGGCTTTTGATAAAGTTTGCTTGTTTCATCCCAAGAGGATATGATTTGTGCCACTGTGTTTTCTAATTGTAAAATCAAGTAAAGTGAGCCTTGCAAATTAACACTTAAAACAATGTAAGAGGATCACCATTTTAAGAGTATCCACTAAAAATCTTATTTCTCAGCTTTGAATGTGGTGATATGTTTAAATATTTGCTAAAGGTTTTCTTCTTCCTTGGATTATGACCAAGAGGAATCTTTTTTTCCCCAGAAAGATTCTTTTCCTTTCCTTATATAGGTAAGAAAGTGCTCACCCTCTCTGACCCATATGGCACGGACTTCGCGCTGAGGGCCACCAGTAACTGGTGAGTTACTGAAGAACAAGGTGGCAAAGTTAAAAAATCCAGGACACCAGGACAGATTTTTTGCCGACTCTGGACAAACCAGTATTTGTAAACTCTTAAACAGACACACTGGAGCTTTGGTCTCCAAAGCTGTACAGATTTGGGTTTGAGTCCCTGTTCTGCTACTGGCTCTGTGACATCAGGCAAGTTATCTATCTTCTCAGCACCTCAGTTTCTTCCTTGGTAAGATGGAGATGACAGTGACCTCACAGGGGTTATGAGTATTACTTAAATATTTTTATGCCAAAGATGTTTAGTGTAGTATACTGCCTGGCAAATAGAATATGCTCAGTAAACACTAACTCTGTGATTAACTTTCAAGATCACATGTGCGTTCAGGGAATAAGTCAAAGCAGTCCTCCTTTTAGTCACTACGACACTCCAGCTTGCTAGTCCGCGGGAAGGTGGCCTGTTGGTACTTCCCTGGAACATCTGGCCCAGCCGTCGTCAATTTCCACCCCATTACGGGGCTTGAGTGTGGGTCACTGTCATCTCACCTCGAGTACCCCAACTATGATGGAGGTGAGTCATTAGCATCTAAGCCTCTTTTTCACAGAAGGATTTATCTTCACCCTCAAAGCTTTCCACCAGCCTCCAAGCAGAGCACAGACCTTGTCAGGCGAGTTCCCAGGTTCCTGTGGTACAAAGAAGGGAGGATGGGAAGGAGAGAGGCCAGGTGGGCTGAAGGTGGGAAGAACTGGCTTTGGAGGGTGCGAGGCTCTACAGTGGAGTCAAAAAATACTCATACAGCACTTGTTAAACTCCAAATGCTGTTCTAAAAGCTATGGATACAAGAATCAGCAGGATAGACAGAGTCCCTACTCTCCAGTTGCCCCCATTTGGGGAATGTGGATTTTGCTGACAAGGAAAAATTTCTAAAATGTGTCGCTCTATGCTTTGAATTCTATTTCCCTTTAACACTTTTCAGAAGCATAAGGAAAGACTGGAATTGTTTTCTTAATAACTTCTAGCTGTTCTGTTTTTTCCCTTAAAATATGAAACCCTGATGAGGCTGGGCCACATGGTGCCCTCAAATTTTTTATAATTATGCAGTCATTCCCTAACTGGTCGCCTAACCTCCAACCTTGCCCTTTCTACATTACTACCAAAGGATCTCTCTAAAACACATATCTGGTCATGTTCTAAGTTAACCTTCCAGCTTAAATACTTTCCATTGCTTCCAGAATGAAGTCCAAGCCTTCCTAGTCCTAGTCTGCTTGTCAGGACTGCCTGCTTCTCCCTTGGCTGCCACAAACCCCGCCTGGCATGGTCCAGCCCTGGCACACACAGACTTCAGGCTCCAGTGGAGACCTCTCAGTGAGGTCAAGTGCTTGCCCACAGTGCCCTTGTTCCTGCCATGTCTTGAACTCTCCTAAGAAATCCCAGGCATCCTTCAAAATCTCATTCAAGAACGTCCTGTCTGGGAAGTCTTCCTGACAGACCCTAAATGGTGCTAATTTCTCCACCCTCCTCCACTTGCTGTACCCCTTCAGTACATATATGATTGCCTTGGACCTTATTGATTGTGAATGATTCTGGTTGAAATCTGTTTTCTAGGGTTGACTGGACAGATTTAGCTCCTTTCTCCTACATTGCTCTATATATTTTGGTTCCTTTTTTATCTGTCATGTTCCCCTAATATACTGTGCACACCATGAAAGTGGGGATGAGGTCTGGAACCCCCATGGTGCCCAGCACATACTAGAACTCCAGTGAACTCATGGGGAATTGAAGAGACAGGATTATTCTCTCCCTGTTTAAAGGGATGATCTCTGACTTGCTTGGGATGCCCCCTGGGCTTGGGGTGACATACATAGGTGTGGCATATTTTTCTCCAGGAACTCTCCACATCCCAGATTTTTCAGTTATGAGTTAGAAGCATCTAGAGGCCAAAAGAAGGGGTCTCTGGCCATAGATATAATTGAGGAGCAAGAGAAGTTTCAGGAAACTAATCTGGTGATATTTCAGGTTTGTTTTTCCTCCTATTAAGTATTTTTAATATTTCTTAATATAAGCTGGGTACCTTCAGATTGCAGTGTAGTACAAGTACCACACACACACTTCGTGAAGCACATCAAGAAACAGTACTCACGGATCTGACTGCTGAAGCCAGAACCACAAGAATTACAAAACTTAAATTCTGAGTCTCCAGGCTAAATAGGGCTACAGGGCCCTTTGTGCCCTGTGGCGGCTCAAGAATACCCTCCTCATGTCACCTCTGCTCCTTCTGTGGCCCAGGCTGCAGGCCAGGTGCGACCTGGCATGGCCAAGCTGAAATTATCAGGGTCATTTAGGCTCAAAACAAGCCATCTGCCTGACACAGTGGGAGAATTTAAGGAGAATCCTCATTGTCTGTGTTTACCCTGATCATTATTATCACACGCTCCTGTTTTTGTTTTTCCCTAGTTCACAAATGGTAAGCGGCCTGAGTGAGTCAACACCTTCTCCAGGGCAGGTATGGATTCTAATCCCATGGCTTGGCCGGTTGTTAGTGGTGAAGCCGCTTAGTGAATACTGCAGTATCCTAGGGTGTTGTGTGCGTGTGCCTGCAGAAAAGTGCCTGGGCCCTCTGGACCCAAACTGACAGAGTGCGGTACATAGGCCTGACAGGTTGACGCTCCCAAGTACTGTGGGTGTGACTGGCGTGCGCAGAGACAGCAGGCTCACGGTGTCTGCTTCCCTCTGGTGGCAGGTCCTGGCGTGAGCCACGGGTTCATGGCGAGCCCAGGCCAGTTCATTTAAGGGAGCCTGTTTCTCCTCTTAAATCCGGGTGAATGAATGCCTCCTAACTCCACTCCCAGACTGTTCCTAGACACTTAGCCGAGAAGGTAAGCTCATTTTTCACTGAACACTGATCATACATACCGATGGCTAAAGTTAACAGAAGGCTCACCGTGTGCAGTGCAGTGCGCTACGAACTTCACATGACGAGCGTCCTTAGAACAAGCTCTGATGTGGGCATCATTAGTGGTATTCTTGTAGAGAGATGGTGTGGGAGCATGCTTGAGAGCAAGAATATGGCCTAGCTGGTGAGTTATGGAGCTGAGACTGAACCCCAGATCTGCTGCCTTCAAAGTCCACACTCTTTGCCTCTGCACTACACTGCCTCCCACACAAAAGGGGAATCTGATAGATGTTCAGATCCATCCACATGGCCCCACCTTGGAGACAGAGGACAATGCATGGCCTCCCCCCGAGTACTGAAGGTGTAGATATTAACCCACAGGTGAGGCGTCTGTGAGCATACAAAAAAATCTCATGCAGGTATCTAAGTCCAGTGCAGGAACCCAGCCTTTAGCATGATCAAAATCTGCAACACTTTAGAACCTTACCCAGATCAAGTCCAAGATGGCCAGCAGCATATTACCCCAGGCCTGGGGAAGGGAGACCGTTTTCCCCCTCACTCACGGGTTCTCCCTTGTCTGGGTCCTGGATTTGCCCCGTGTGTGAGAGGAGAGTGACGCCTGCTGGGCTGGTGCCCCCAGTAGTGACCAACGGGCTTCCTTGGCCATGTTAGAGGGTCTTGGTAGGGGATCCCACTACTGCAGCCGCATCAGATGTGGCCCACATCGGATAGGAGGAGGGAAATAGCCCAGTTCATGTCAACGTGTCTGATCTGCTTGTGGAAGAGGATGGCTGCATTGATTGCCAGTCATTATCGGTTCATCTTTAGATAGAATAAAGATGAGCTCTGGGCACAGGATTTCCCACCAAACTCAACTGTTCATTTCTTTTTGTCTAACTGGGCCTCCTTGGAGTTGCCACCCCCAGTTCTCACTGTGCTGGTTCAGCGTGCAGATACCCTGAGGGGCTGGACAGACAGGATGCTTGCGAAGGATTTTCTTTTGAGCCATCAAAATGCTATGAAGATGGCTTCCTTCAGGTTCGTTCTCAGGAATAGATGTCTTGGGTTCATTTAGAAGTTTCATAAAACTTGAGAATTCCTATAGTTTATTCCATCATATTAACAGACTTCCAATCTATTAGATATGTTCATTTTTATTCGATAAATGTTTATTAGGCAATTATGTGCAATGCTGGGTACCTTGAAGAAAAAAGATGAAGAAAATATGGGCCACATTCTAAATGAATTATTAAACAGAGGGGACACAGATACACACACAAATAACTACAATATGTGGCAGGAAATGTCATATTTGTTTCTATCCCCGGAGGGTTTGACTTGCATTTTCCTTCCTAGGTTATTATAAACTCTTTGTGCCGGATTTCACTTCTGCTCTTCACCCAATTGCTATCTTTTCCCAGGATAATTAGCGCTCCTCCTCCTTCCATTCACCAGGAGGGGCAAGCAGATGCCTTGGGGATTAGCATCGCTTCCTGTGGCCTCTGCAGGTATGTAAGCTGTGGGTTTATCTCTTAGCTGTGTGTCAGTGCATCCAACATGCCCTGCACCTCCTGCCCACCTCTGAGAGAAGTAGTAGCCACTGGGTCCTTGATGACCAATTACTGGTTATTAAGAGCTCATTCTGAATATAGAGATAAAGCAAGGACTCGGAGATGATAGCCTGCTGTGCCCTAATCATTCTCTCTAGCATTGTGTGACAAGCTGGATGGCCAGCTGACAGTGGCTGCTAATGAGGTCCTCTGGGAGTTGACTACTTGAATCCTTTGGGATGAAGTCGATGGCAAACCTTCCACACTGCATTTTCTGCTGTGCGGCACGTTGGGTACACCCTTGCTGTGCTTGCAACATAGGTGATAAATGCCAAGAAAAATCCAGTGTCTCGGGGTATCTAAACAAAGTGCAGTTATCCTAGAATTGCTTCATGAAGAATGGTCTTAAAGAAACCCCAAGTAAAAGAGAAGCATCCTTTCTAGGAGGAAGATGTGTCTACTTAGAAAGAAGATTGGTCAGTGGTTCTAAGAACTGAAATTCTGAAGGAAGTGCTTCCAGCTTCTATCACCACAGGAAACCGCCTTCTCTTTACTGATACACCACAGTGTGCCTCCGCCACCATCAGAAATCAGAAAAATTGTAGGTATCCGAATTACAGGAAAAATTGTATATCCTGTGCACTTTGCTCTTGTATTGAGGGGAAGTTTGTTTTTAGCTAACTAAAAAGATATTCACTCCTTCTTAAAGGGCTTTGGGGTGCTTGCTTCTCTGAGGAAGTGTACGGGGGCAATTTCTAACCAGTGATTTTCTGCCTGTGTGACTCTGGCACTGTGTGCTGCACTTCTGTGGATCTGAAGTCCTTGCCCCTCGGCTGAGTTTTGCTCCTGAGGCCACATGAGACACAGACAGGCAGGCAATGGTGGCACCGTGAGTCCACCCTCTGCAGCTTCCTTGGTACTTGGGACAATAACATGCAACACACTTAGCCCACCAGAGTGGGCATATAGGACTGTGGTTCAATAAAACATACAGAATAGTTGGCTGAATATACTTAGTGTGTCACCTATCAATTTATTGCCTCTGGGCCCTGAAACCTACTTTCAATATTTGCTGAGTGATGAAGAATTTCTTTATGCATTTCTTCTTTAAAGTATGCACGACATTGTTTCCTTGGTGGGGGCTCTCTAGGGACAGGCCAGGCTGGTGTGAGGGCTCTGGGGCAGTGCGCAGTGAGGGCCAGAGTCATGAGGTAGTGTTAGGACCCCCAGTAGACCCTGCATAGCTACGGAATACCAACTTGCAGACTCTGAGTGCAGGCCTCTTTACAGGGGAACCAGAGCCCCTGGCCGGCAATAGGCACCTGTGACCTGGAGGGAGGGTCCGCACAGCTGCCGCGCCCTTAGGCCCTCCCTCTGCCCACCTGGTGCCCCCTTTGGTGGATGCTGCTCCTTGCCCCGCACTCCCCAGGGAGGCCTATTGCTTACCCCACAGCTCCTGACCAGATCCAGCCTGAGCAAACCAGCGAATTTCTCTGTCTTCTGCATGAATGGGCTGTACTTCTCCAACAGGCCTGAATCCTTACAGGATTTGTTCTGCTGTGGTACTCTCCCTCAACCCAGAGGAGCCTGGTAGAGTTTACATTCTTTCATGATAGTTAGTAATTCTTTGTATTAAACTGCTGTTTAACTTACTGCGTGATTCTAGTCTGGATTGTTCTCAGACTGCTACATTTAATGATATGCATAAAGGTTTTATGATAAATAACCCAAAGGGTAAATAATTTTCATTATTTAGTATGTTTAATATTTTATGCAACAAAATCAAATATGTCTTTGATTTTGAAAATACCTGGATTCATATCCCCATGAGACAATCTGTTCATTCATGGAACATACTCTCCACTTATGATATTTAATCATAGATTGATCATAGAGCTACATTTTCTTCTATTATTATTACTTTTTTCTTTCAGGAAGTATTTTATGAAGAAAATATTCATTACATTTAATACTTTAACTTCATTCTTGAGAATTTATCCTAAGAAATTATTTAAAAATCACCAAGTCATAAATTTTTTTAAAAATGAAGAAAAGAATCCTAAATGTGGACTTGATTAACAAATCATGTTGCATCACTTTGATGTAACAGAATAAACACAATAGAAAAAAAATAAGCACAACCTATAAAACCTGGTCATGAAAAGTATTGCACATAAGAAATATGTAAACCAAGACTATACAAGTGTCAAGAACTGAGCAGGTTCTAGGATTTTACTGTACTTTCAAGCTAACAAGTTAGCCTGTTATATCCTATTTCACGGATGCTGGCAGAAGACATGAGACTTCTTGGTCAGAGACAAAGGACTTTATTATTCACAGTAAAAGAAAAACTCATCATATCTTTTGTGTTGGTTCCCAATGCCCCCCAAGATCCAGGGAGGCAATGCAAAAGACCTATCATGGACCCCTTCAGTGCAGAGGGTTACAATTCAAGGGAGAAACATTGAGCATGGGGGAGTCACTACTACAGAAAGCAGAAGCAAGCCTGCTATTTCCTGGGGAGGGATGCAAACTCATCCACTGAGGCTGCCCACTGCAAACACAACCCTGAGAAACAGCCTAGGTAAGGGGCACGCAGGCACTCCTGACATACTCAGCAAGAACTTGCAGGGAGCAGCACCCTTGGTAGGTTGTCTTTACCAATAACAAAGTAAAAACTAGGCATAAGGCAAGGAGACTGAAAACAGGCATGAAAAAATAAACATAATTTTGTTAGTGTGCTAATATTTTCTCTAGCATTATTCTTTGCTCTTGTCATCTATGTATGTATGTACATACATATATTTATATACAAGCATTAGGCAGAAAACACCATTCAATAACAGTTTACAGAAAACTAAGGAAAGGAATTCTTTCCTCTTTCTGCTGCTACCATCTCTACTGCTTCCCATTGTCACAGGGGCCCCCCAGACTCTCCCTGTCCTTCCTACGGATCACGAGGAGTGTGTGTTCAGCTCCGAATGTTCCATGCTCTGTACCTCTCCATGGAAACCCCCTGAGCTCCCAGGTTTCTGGCCTCCATTGTCTGCTAGGCTTCATTCACCTGTGAATAATGATAGTTTCTTTCTTCTTTTTCAACTCTTGTCCTCTTTCCTCTTTTTGTATTTTTAGGGAAACCTCCTTTACAATAGGTGGGTACCCTTACCTTGTTATTAATCTTAACATAAAAGCTTTTAAGGATTCACCATTAGTATGAGGAATAGTTGAAGTTATGAAATATTTGTGTTCATATGTTGAGATACTGTTTTAAGCTTTAATCTGATGATACAGTAAATTTTAGTGATTGTCTTCCTAATTTTAAATGAACCTAGCATTCCTCAGAAACTTACTTTGGCCATTTATAGTATTATCATTTTTATATCCTGATGAATTCTGTGTGCTAATACTTGGTTTAAAAGTTTTACATTTATGGTGATGAGTTAGATTAGCCTGTAATTTTCTTTCTTCTCTTGTCCTTGTGAGATTTTAATATGAAACTTAACCTCAAAAAATGAGCTGGGAGTTCACCCTCTTTCTGTGTACTCTGGATTAACTTGATTAAGAATGAAATCATTTACCAATATTCCTGATGAACATAGATGCAAAAATACTCAACAAAATATTAGGAAACTGAATTCAGAAATACATCAAGAGGATCATACACCATGACCAAGTGGGATTCATCCCAGGTATGCAAGGATGGCACAACATTCAAAAATCCATCAACATCATCCACTACATCAACAAAAAGAAGGGCAAAAACCACATGATCATTTCCACAGATGCTTTAAAAGCATTCGACAAAATTCAACATCCATTCATGATAAAAACTCTCAACAAAATGGGTTTAGAGGGCAAGAACCTCAGCATAATAAAGGCCATATATGACAAACCCACAGCCAACATTATACTTAACAGAGAGAAGCTGAAAGCTTTTCCTCTAAGATCGGGAACAAGACAAGGATGCCCACTCTCCCTGCTTTTATTCAACATAGTACTGGAGGTCCTAGGCACAGCAATCAGACAACACAAAGAAATAAAAGGCATCCACATTGGTAAGGAAGAAGTTAAACTGTCCCTGTTTGCAGTTGACATGATATTGTACATAAAAAACCCTGCAGAATCCACTCCAAAACTACTACATCTAATATCTGAATTCAGCAAAGTTGCAAGATACAAAATTAATACACACAAATCTGTTGCATTCCTACATATTAACAATGAACTAGCAGAAAGAGAAATCAGGAAAACAATTTCATTCACAATTGCATCAAAAAGAATAAAATACCTAGGAATAAACCTAACCAAGGAAGTGAAAGACCTATACCCTGAAAACTACAAGACACTCCTAAGAGAAACTGAAGAAGATACCTATAAATGCAAACACTTCCCATGCTCATGGATAGGAAGAATTAATATTGTTAAAATGGCCATCCCGCCTAAAGCAATTTGCATATTCAATGCAATCCCTATCAAAATACAGTATTCTTCAACAAACTGAAACAAATAGTTCTAAAATTCACATGGAACCACAAAAGACCCTGAATAGCCAAAGTAATCCTGAGAAGGAAGAATAAAGCTGGGAGGATCTCGCTTTCCAACTTCAAGCTCTACTACAAAGCCACAGTAATCAAAACAATTTGGTACTGGCACAAGAACAGACCCATAGACCAGTGGAACAGAATAGGGGGTCCAGAAATTAACCCAAGCATATATGGTCAATTAATATATGATAGAGAAGCCATGGATATACAATGGGGAAATGACAGCCTCTTCAACAGCTGGTGTTGGCAAAACTGGACAGCTACATGCAAGAGAATGAAACTGGATTACTGTCTAACTCCATACACAAAAGTAAACTCAAAATGATAAAAGACCTGAATGTAAGCCATGAAACCATAAAACTCTTAAAAGAAAATATAGGCAAAACTCTCTTGAATATAAACATGAGCAACTTCTTCATGAACATGTCTCCATGAGCAAGGGAAACAAAAGCAAAAATGAACAAGTGGGACTATATCAAACTAAAAAGCTTCTGTACAGCAAAGGACACCATCAGTAGAACAAAATGGCATCTTACAGTATGGGAGAATATATTCATAAATGACATATCCAATAAGGGGTTGACATCCTAAATATACAAAGAACTCATGCACCTCAAGAAACAAAAAGCAAATAACCCAATTAAAAAATGGGCAGAGGATCTGAACAGACATTTCTCCAAAGAAGAAATTCATATGGCCAACAGGCACATGAAAAGATGCTTCATATTGCTAATTATCAGAGAAATGAAAATTAAAGCCACAATGAGATACCACCTCACACCAGTAAGGATGGCCAGCATTGAAAAGACTAAGAACAACAAATGCTGGTGATGATGTGGAGAAAGGGGAACCCTCCTACACTGCTGGTGGGAATGTAAATTCATTCAGCCTCTGTGGAAAGCTGTATGGAGGTTCCTCAAAAAACTAAAAATAGCAATAGCACTTGACCCAGGAATTCCTCTCCTAGGAATTTATGCTAAGAATGCAGGAGCCCACTTTGAAAAAAACATATGCACCCCTATGTTTATCGCAGCACTATTTACAATAGCCAGGAAATGGAAGGAACCTAAGTGTTCATCAGTAGATGAATGGATAAAGAAAATGTGGTACATATACACAGTGGAGTATTATTCAGCCATAAGAAGAAAAAAAATCCTACCATTTTCAACAACATGGATGTATCTAGAGGGTATTATGCTCAGTGAAATAAGCCAGGCGGAGAAAGACAAGTATCAAATGATTTCACTCATCTGTGGAGTATAAGAACAAAGAAAAAACTGAAGGAACAGAACAGCAGCAGAATCACAGAACCCAAGAATGGACTAACAGTTACCAAAGGGAAAGGGACTGGGGAGGATGGGTGGGAAGGGAGGGAGAAGGGGAAAAAGGGGCATTATGATCAGCACACATAAATGTAGGTGGGGAGCACAGGGAAGGCAGTATAGCACAGAGAAGACATGCAGTGACTCTACAGCATCTCACTACGGTGATGGACAGTGACTGTAATGGGGTGTGTGGTGGGGACTTGATAATGGGGGGAATCTAGTAACCACAATGTTGTTCATATAAGTGTATATTAATGAGACTACAAAAAAAATAAAAGAATGAAATCATTTACATCTTGGATGTTTAGTAGAACTCTCCAGTAAACCCATCAGGACACAAGGTTTTGTTTTGTTTTTATGGTTCTGTATTAGGTAAAATAAACACAATCCACCCTGTCTCTGCCACAGAGTGCAGCTATAAAGACTGGAAAAATGCTCAGAGCAGCTTTTACTGTAGTCTAAAAAGTAAATAGTATCAGGTAGATTGGGGGAGACCAGAATTCAAAGTACCACCAACAGAGCAATGAGTTTACTTTTTCACACTCCTTATCACCCAGCCTGTACTCAACACAGCACCAAATCCTAAAGCAGGCATAGCTTGGAGACAGAATTATCTCCAGGAGAAGCCCTCTACTTCTGGCTTGAATGGCAAGAATGGAAACTGCTAATGCTCAGGGAACGTGTGAGATGTTTCTTTTCTTTTTTCTGTGGTAATCCAGTATACAGGCAATTCTGCAGTGGCAAAAAAAATGGAGCCTGTAATAAGCCAAAACCATGAAGAAATAAAACCTTCCTTTCCAATCAGTGACACTGTGGTCCCAAGAAATTGGGACCAAATTCTGTGGCTTGCTTTCTATGTCCTCTCATTTCCTGCCTCCAGACAGCAGTGCACTCGGAGAAGTATGTGGGAAAATGAGGCAATTTAAGCCCCAGTTTTCTGTCTGCAGACTGAAATAAAAGTCCTGTAGAACCAGAAAGTACTGGAGAGATCACGGAGGGGGAGAGAGGAGCACAGGAAAATCATACCATAAAGCTGTGTTTGAACTCCTGAGCTCAGATGTGTGGTTCTGATTCCAATCATCAGACGAAAGACTTTGAGACATGAACAAAAAAATAGATTTGCTTGGGTTACAGACTGGCCACTGGGTGGCATACACACAAGACACACCCAACAGCACTGCAAAGGCTCTGAGGACTGAACTGACATGGGACCTACAGTCCACCTGAAGTGTATTGGAACTAGTGGCCTGAACCTAACCAGGTTGAGTACTTGGTAAAACACAAACAACAGCATTTTATGTGAAATTTAAATAAGACTAGAGTTTCATAACATAATATTCAAAATAACCAGAATACAACCCCAAATTACTTGGTGTTCAAAGAACCAGGAAAATCCCAACTTGCATGGGAAAATAAAATTGAGATGCTAACACCAGGATGACACAGACGTTGGTATGTTCTGACAAATACTTCACAGTAGCTGTTACAAAACTGCTTCCATAATCAGTTACAAATACTCCAGAAACCAATGGAAAAGTAAAGTCTCTGTAAATAAATACAAGATATATAAAAAAGAAACAAATGGAAATTTTAAAACTGAAAAACACAATAATCAAAATACTATCTTGGTGGAAGAATGGAGAAGACAGGGAAAAAAGCCCGTGAACTTGAGGATAGATCAATAGAAATGATCCAATCTGAATAACAGAGAAAAAAGATAGAAAAAAAATGAACATAGCCTCAGGGACCTGTGGCACAATAACAAAAGGTCTGAGATTGGTATCACTGGAGTCCCAGGAGAGGAAAATGAGTGTACTGTTGGAAAAAATTTGGAGAAGTAATGACTAAAAACTTCCCAAATTTAGTTAAGGAAATAAATCTACCCCAAACAGCATAACTGCAATTCACACCAGATATACCATAATGAAACTATTGAAAACTAAAGACAAGAAAAATTATTGAAAGTGGCCAAAGGAAAAAAATGTATTACCTATAGGGGAATAACCTTTCAAATGACTGCAAATTTCTCATCGGAAATCATTTATTTCAGTAATAGAACTAGAGACACAAAATCAGCAAGGAGATGAGATAACTGAAAATATCATCAGCCAACTGGTTCTACTTGACACATATATAAAAGTCCGTCAAACAAAGGCAGAATATACATTATTTTAAAGTAAGCACAGAACAGTCGCTGAAATAGACCATAACATGAGTCATAACATATTTAAAAGAATTGAAATCATACAAAATATGTTCTCTGACCATCATGGAATTAAACTAGAAATCAACAGATGAAAGACAATAGAAAAATCACTACATACTTGGAAACTAAACAACATACTTAGAAATAATCCGTGGGTCAAAGAGGAGGTCTGAGAGAAATTAGAAACTATTTTGAACTGAGTGAAAAATGGAAATACAGCATATGAAAATTTGTGAGACTCAGCTAAAGAAGTGCTTAGAGGGAGATTTTAGCATTCAGTGTTTATAATAGATAAGAAGAAAGATCTGAATGAATAAGATTCCACCTTAAGAAATAAGAAAAAAAAGAGCAAAATACACCCAACAGAAACAGAAAGAAAGAATGATAAAGATAGGAGCAGAAATCAATGAAATTGAAAACAATAAAATAGAGAAAATAAACTCAAGGCTGGTTCTTTGAAAAGATCAGTGAAATTGTTAAACCTATAAAAAGACTGACAAAGCAAAGGAGACACAAAGTATCAATAAAATTACAATCCCGCAGATATTAAAAAGCTGATAAGTCAATAAAATACAAACATTTCTACACAAATAAACTTTAGATGAAACAGACCAATTCCTTGAAAACTACAAACTACTTAAATGTGTCCCAGCTGAAATAAACATGAATAGTCCTATGACTATTAAAGAAATTGAATTTATAGTTAAAAGTCTTCTAAAATAGAAATCTCTAGGCTCATATGGTTTTACTGATGAGTTATACCAAATATTTAAAAGAGGAAAAACATCAATTCTATACAATCTCTTCCAGAAAACAGAAGAAAGAACACTTCTCAATTCATTTCATGAAGTTAGCATTATCATACTAGCACAAATGCAGACAGTATAAAAATTTATAATTTCATGCCACTGCGCCTGTAAACCACTATAACACTATTTTTTTACATAAATGCAAAAATCCTCAACAAAAAATTAGCAACTCAAATCTAACAGTGTATAAATAGCATGACAAAGTGAGGCTTATTCTAGGCATGCAAATCTGGTTCAATATTTGAATATCAATCACGTTATCAGTATTTGAATATCAGGGAAGAAAAAACACATGGTTGTATTAATTGATGCAGAAAAAGCATTGACAGAATTCAATGTCCATACATCAAAAACAAAAACAAAAACTTCTCAGCCAGCTTTGAGTAGAAAGAAATGTTCTCAATCTTGTAAAGATCATCTAAAAATCTATGGTTATATGTTTCCCATAAAATTAGGAATAAGGCAAAGATGTCCAGTCCCATCACTCCTATTCAGCATCACACTGGAAGATTTAGTCAGTGCAATAAGGTAATAAAAAGAAATAATAGCTCTATACATTGGAAATAAATAAAATTGTCCCTATTTGCAGATTATATGATTGTCTACAAAGAAAATGTCAAAGAACCTACAAAGAACAAACAAAAAATCTAGAATTAATAATAGAAGCTTAGGAAGGTCACAATAATACAAGGTCAATGAGCAAAGGAAAATTGTATTTTTATATACTAGCAAATGTACAGTTGGAAGTCAAAATTAAAACAATACAATTTATGATAGATATGAAAATGAAATAATCTGACAAAACATATATATATAATCTCTATGCTGAAAACTACAAACAGTAGGTAAAAAATTAATGTGGATTCTAAATAAATAGAGAAACACACCATATTCATGGATTAGAAGAATCAATATTGTAAAGATGTCAATTCTTCCCATTTGAACATATGTTTAATACAATTCAAATAAAAATCTCAGAGAATTTTTGGCTGGTGCAGACATATTGATTCTAAAATTTATAGAGAAAGGCAAAAAAGCTAGAATAATTAAAACAATTTTAGAAAAGCATACAGTTGGGTCCACATTGCCCAATTTTAAGACTTTTTCTAAAGTTGCAGTAATGAGCACAGTGTGGTAGAGCAAAGGTATAGATACAAGATCAACGAAAGAATAGAGACCCACACAAGTACAGCTGATTTTTGTTAGCCTTTAAAAAATAGTCTTTATTTAAAAACAATAGTTTAAATTTATAGAAAAATTTAACAGTATGGAGTTTCCATATACTTCATTGACACAGTTCCCCCTATTATTGTCTTACAATTAATGGATCAATATTGATACATTATTATTAACTAAAGTCCATAGTTTGTTCAGATTACACTGGTTTTTACCTAAAATCTTTTACTGTTTCAGGATCTCACCCATGATACATGTTGCATTTAGTTTTTATGTTTTCTCAGGCACCTTTTATCTGTGACAATTTCTCAGAGATACTTGAGAAAAAACCTTGACAGTTTTGAAGGATACTGGTCAGGATTCATTAATTCATTAGAAGGACTGTCCCTCTACTGGAATGTGCCTGCTTTTTCTCTCATGATTGGACTTTCTAATCATGAAGTTATGGCTTTGGGGAGGAAAATCACAGGGGGAAAGTGACATTTTCATCACATCATACCAAGGATACATACTATCAATGTGTCTTATGACTGTTGATATTGAACTCAATCAGCTGGCTGACGTACAGTTGACCCTTGAACAATGTGTGGGTTAGAGGCACCAACCACCCACAGTCAAAAATCTGCATAAAAATTTTGACTCCAAAACTCAACTCCTCAGAGCCTACTGTTGACTGGAAGCCTTACTGATAACATAAACACTTGATTAACACATATTTAGTGTATATATTTTATACTGCATTTTTACAATAAAACTAGATGAAAGAAAATGTTTTTTCAAATTGCTGCAAATCTCCAAAATTTTTTCTGGTATACTTATTGGAAAAAATCTGTATGTAAGTGGACCCACACAATTTAAATCTGTGTTGTTCAGGGGTCAGCTGTAGTTGTATTCTATTTTCCCCATTCCATGTTATATTATTTGGAAAGAAGTCACTCTATGGAGTCCACATTTAAAGACTGGAAGTCATGCGCCCCCTCCTTTAGAGTGTAATATCCACATATTTATTTGGAATTCTTCTGTATAGGAGATTTGTCTCTTCTTCTCCATCTTTTTATTTATTCAGTCATTTATTTGTATCACTATGCACTCATGGGTATTATTTTATATTTTAGCTTACCTTCCAATGCTACTTTATTAAATAATTTTCTGCTTAAAGTGTTCCAGCTTTGGCCATTGGGAATCCTTATAGAAACCAAATCTGGCACTGGGTGTGGCTGTTTCTATTGTATAGTGTGATTTCTTTCAGGCTGTCTAACTGGTAAAGGAATATGTATGTGCATACCAACCCATGTATATACATGTCTATAAATATTTGTATATGTAGCCATTTGTATCTATATTAAGTTCTTACTCTTCACCTCTATTCCTTCTACATATATTAATCTCCTTCCAATGCTTACCTAAAGTTTGACTCCAATGACAAGAAACCTGGCTTCCACTACTCATTATCCATTTTATTCAAATGTTCATTTCCAATATATATGTAAAGTAGTATCAAAATTGTTAACTTGTACACCATGGGAATAAACCTTATCAACTGGAGTATAGAACTTATGTGCAGTCCCTTTGTTTTTAGTCTTACAGACTCCATTCATTTCCCAAGTAACTTAGGTCATTGCCTTCTCCCTACTCTCTTCAGTGAGGTGGTTTCATACATTTGTAATTTGTAACACAGTTAGATTCTCTTGTCACAGTCTACATTTTTTGGAGTCTAAGTTTGGAGTCTGGGATCTCCAGAACTCTTTTATTATTATTACTAAATTTGCATACATTCAAGATCACTCTGTGTGATAAAGTTCTATAGGTTTTGACAAATATATGATGCTAGGTATCCACCATTACAGTATCAGATGGAATCATTTTGCTGTACTAAAATTCCCTATTCCGCACCTATTTATCCCTTCCCTCCTACACTAAACCCCTGGAAACCATGGATCTTTTACTATATCTACAGTTTTGCCTTTCCCAAAATGTCATATTATTGGAATTAAACAATATGTAGTCCTTACAGACTGGCTTTTTCACTTAGAAATATGCATTTGAGGTTCCTCCATGTTTCTTTGGCTTGAAAGCTCATTTCTTCTTATAGCTGAATAATATTCCATTGCATGGATGTGTATTATAGTTATTTTTCACCTGTTGAAGGGCATCTTGGCAATTACGAATAAAGCTGCTATAAATATTCATGTGCAGTTTTTTGTGTGGATATTAGTCTTCAATTCATTTGTGTAAATGAGTAAGATTGATGGATCATAGACTGTTTTAGTTTAAGAAACTGCCAGACTTTCTTTCACAGTGGATGTACCATTTTACATTCCCACCAGCAAGGAATGAGTTACTTTTTCCTCACATCCTTGCTGCAATTGATATTGTCAGTTTTTTGGACTTCAGCTATTATAATAGGTGTGTAGCAATAACTATAAGAGTAAATAACTCATTATTTTAATCTGCAATTCCTCAATGACAGATTATGTTAAGCACCTTTTCATATGTTTGTCATCTGTATTTCATCTTCAGTGAGATGTCCAGATATTTTGTCTATTTCTTTATTGGGTTGGTTATTTTTGTATTGCGTTTAAGAGTTTTTAAAAAAATATTTTGAGTAGAAATCCTTTATCAGATATGTGCTTTGTAAATATTTCCTCCCAGTATGTGAAATCACTTTTTGTTTTCTTAAAAATTTTTTCAGCACAGAAGTTTTTCATTTTAACAGAGTCTAACATCAAATTTTCTACTATGGATCATGCTTTTGGTATTATATCTAAAAACTCACTGCCAAACCTAAAGTTATTTAGGTTTTCACTATAAGCTTTATTGTACTGCACTTTAAATTTATATCTAATTCTTAGTTAATTTTTGTGAAAGGTATAAGTTCTATATCTAGATTCATTTTTTTGCATATGAATGTCCAATTATTGCACTACTATTTATTGGAAAGACTCTCTGTTGCGCCTTTGCTCCTCTGTCAAAGATCAGTCAACTATATTTACGTGGGTCTATTTCTGGGTGCTCAATTATGTTACATTGATCTGTTTTCTCTCAACAATACCATATGGTCTTGATCATTGTAGCAATATAGCGTTTTGAAGTCGGTCTTCCAACTTTGTTCTCCTTCTCCAGTATTGTGTTGCCTATTCTGAGTTTTTCATCTTTCCATATTAACTTTAGAATCAGTTTATTAATATCCACAACATAGCTTTACTGGGATTTTCATTGGTATTGCACTGAATCTATAGATAAGTTGGGAAGAACTGACACCTTAACAATATTTATTCTTCCATTCCATGAATTTAGAGTATCTGCCCATTTATTTAGATCTTTTTTTATTTCATTCAACAGAATTTTGCAGTTTTCAACATGTAAACTCAGTGCATATTTTGTTAGATTTATACCTATTTCATTTTCTGATGCTAAAACAAATGGTTTTGTTTTAAATTTCAGTTGTTCATTGCTAGAATAAAGGAAAATGATTTTTGTGTATTAACCTTATATCCTGCAACCTTGCTAAAATTACTAATTAGATCAAGGAGTTTTGTTATTGTTACTGTTTTTTGCTAATTGTTTGAGATATTCTACATAGAGAATAATGTCATCTGTGAACAAAGGTAGTTTCATTTTTCTCTTCCCAATCTGTATACTTTTTCCTTTCTTGTCTTGTTTTACTGCATTAGCTGACTTCCAGCACAGTGGTGAACAGTAGTGAGAGGAGACTAACCTTGGTCCTATTCTTAGGGGAAAGCATCCAACTTCCTAGGTAAGATGTTACTTGAAGGATTTTATAGATGTCTTTAATCAGTGTAAGGAAGCTTTATTCCTAGTTTGCTGAGAGTTTATCATGAATGGGTGCTGCATTTTCTCAAATGCTATTTCTGTGTCAGTTGATATGATCATGATTTTTCTTCTTTAGCTTGTTAATGTGTAGATTACATTAATTGATTTTCTAATGTGATAATGCCTTGCACATCAAATAAATTCCAATAGATTATGATGTATATTCTTCTTATGCATTGTTGGATTGGGATTTGCAGATACTTTGAGCAATTTTGCATTTATGTTTATAAGAGAGATTGTTGCTTCCTTTCCTTGTAATGTCTTAATCTGACTTTGGTATTAGGCTAATGCTGACCTCATAAAATGAGTTAGGATGTAATCTCTCTGCTCCTACATTTTGGAAGAGATTGTAGAGAATTGGTATTTCTTTTTGAAATGGAATTCACCTATGAAACTATCTGGACACTATTACTTTTTCAAAATTTTAATAGGCATCTATTCAGGTTACTATTTCTCCTTTTGAGTTTCAGTAGTTTGTGTCCTTCAATAAATTGGTCCATTTCATCTGAGTTATTAAGTTTGTGGATATAAGAGTTGTTCATAATATTCCTTTTTACCCTTTTAATATCTGTAAAATCAGTAGTGATGACCTCTTTTTGATTGCTGAAATTAGCGCTTTCTCTCTTTCTTGGCTAGCTTGGCTAGAGTTTATCAATATGATGATTTTTTTCAAAGAACAAGCTTCTGATTTCATTAATTTTCTCTATTCATTTCCTGCTTTCAAGTCATTGAATTTTTCCTCTAAATTTTTATTATTTTTCTTCTAGCTTTAGGCTTACACAACTTTTCTATTTCTAGTTCCTTAGTATGGAACCTTGTATTACTGAACTTAGATTTCTCTTCTTTTCTAATATATGCAATTTTAATACTATACATTTCCCCTTATGCACTGCGTTTAACTACATCCCACAAGTGTTGATAAGTTCTATTTTATTTAGTTGAAATATTTAAAAAATTTCTACTGAGACCTTTTTTTGACTCATGTTATTTAGGAGTGTGTTCTTTAATCTCCAAATATCCTGGGATTTTCCAGCTATCTTTCTGCTATTTATTTCTATTTTAATTCCATTTCATTCCAAGCATGATTTGTATTATTTCCATTCCTTAAAATTTAAGATATTTATTATGATCTACAATGTGGTCTATGTTGGTGAATATTCCATGTGAGCCTGGGAAAAATGTGTATACTAATGCTTTTGGATGAAATATTCTACAAATGTCAATGAAATCCAGTTAGTTATGGGGCTGTTCAGTTCAAACACATTCTTACTGATTTTCTGCATGCTGAATCTATCCATTATCAAAGGAAGTATCATAATCTCAACTTATAATACTGAATTTGTCTATTTCTCCTCAAAGATCTATCAGTTTTTGTTTCACACATTTTGATGCTCTGTTGTGAATTATATATAAATAAAAGATTGTTTTATCTTCTTAGAGATTGATCATTTTACCATTATGCAATGCCCCTCTTTATTCTTGATAATTTTCCTGGCTCTAAAGTATGCTTTGTGTGAAATTAATATAGCTATTTTAGCTTTCTTTCCATTACTGTTAGTATGGTATATCTTTCTTGGTCCTTTTACTTTTAACCTGTGTCTTTACACTTAAAGTGAGGTTCCTGTAGAACAACAGATGGTTGGGTCTTGTTTTACTGTACACCTGACAGTCCTTGTCTTTCAGTTAGTGCATTTAGACCATGCACATTTAAAGTGATTATTGATAGAGTTAAATAAATATCTGCCTTGTTTGTAACTATTTTATATTTGTTGCATTTGTTGTTTCTTAAAAAAAAAGAAAACCCCTTCCCTTCTTTTTCTGCTTTCTCTGGCTTTAACTGAACATTAAACATCTCTACTATTAACATACCAATTATACTTAATTTAAAAATATTTTAGTGGTTGCCTTACAATATATAATATAATATAAAATTTCTGACTTACCTTAATCTACTTTCAAATAACACTACACTGCCTCACAGGTAATGCTGGTACCTTACAATAAAGTATTTCTAATTCTTCCTTTTAATAATGCTTTATAACATTGCTATCATTCATTATGCTGTAATCAGTGAATACATTACTTTGAACATTTATATACAGTACTTATTTATATATATTATCTATATATATTACTTTGAACATGTACTACTAGATCAATTAAGAATGGTAAAATATTTTTTCATTCATTTACTCTTATTCTAATACTCTTTCTTCCATTATGTAAATCTGAATTTCTGACACATACCACTTTCCTTTTTTCTGAAGAACTTCTTTTAACATTTTTCACAGGACATCCCTTCTAGTGACAAATTCTGTTTCTCAGAACATTTTTATTTCCCCATTTTTAAAGGATAGTATCAATGTATATAGAATTCCAAGTGGGTGTTTTGTTTCTTCATTCCCCTCTTGAGTATGGTTTTCTATGAGAAGTCAGATGTAATTCTTTGGCAGGAAGATTAAAAAGTTTTATAGAGGTATAATAGACATGCAATAAGTAAGTAGTATATGAGTACAATTTGATAAGAATTGACCATACACTCATGAATATGCCAAAATCACAGTATTGAAAATATTCATCTTCTCAAAAGACTCCTGTGTCCTCCTGTCGGTTCTTTAGCTCGTCCCTTCCTCTCTCATCACCAAGACACCAATGATCTGCTTCCTGCCACTAGGGATTAGTCTGCATTTTCTGGTTTTATATAAATGAAACCATTTTGTATGTACTTTTTCATCCTCTCTGGCTTATTTCATTGAGCATAATTACTTTGATATTCGTCCACATCACTGCACAATTTATTCTTTTTATTGCTGAGTGGAAATCTGTTTTATGGCATATCACAACACTCACATGTTCACAGACATTTGGGTTGATAACAGCTTTGGACTATTACAAACAAAGTTGCTATGAGCATTTGTGTACATTACTTTTTATGGATACATGCTCTCTTTTCTCTTAGGTAAATGCATAGAAGTTGATTGACTGGATCAAATAGTAGGTGTATGTTTAACTTTTTAAGAAACTGACAAAGTGGTTGACTACATTCTCACCATCAGGTTTCCATGCTTTTATATTTTACTGTGGTAAAAAATACATAACATTAAATATAAGAATACCATTTTAACCACTTTTAAGTATACAATCCAGTGGCATTAGTAATACTCACAATGTTGTGCAATCATTATCAGTATCTGTTTTCAAAATTTTTCATCATCCTTAAAACAGAAGTAACCATGAAGGAATAACTCTGCATGCCTCCTTCTCCGTTCCCTGATGACGTCTAATCGATTTTCTTTTTTTACTGAAGTATATTGATATACAACATTATATTGGTTTCAAGTATACAACACAGTGGTTCAACAGTTACCTATATTATTAAATCCTCACCCCCACTAGTGCAGTTACTATCTATCAACATAGGAAGATGTCACAGAATCACTCGCTGTATTCCCCATGCTGCATTCCATCCCCATGACCAACTTATGATCGAGAATTTTTGTGCCCCTTTTATCCTCTCCTCCTCACCAACCCACCTGAACGCCTAATCATGGTGACAAGTCATTTCTCAGTGTCTATGAGTCTACTGCTATGTTGTTCATTTTCTTTAGCTTTGCTTTTAGATTCCACAAATAAGTGAAATCATATGGTATTTGTCTTTCTCTGCCTGGTTTAGTTCACTGAGCATAATGCCCTCTAAGTCCATCCATATTGTCACAATGGCAGGATTTCCTTTTTTAAAGCCAAATAATATTCCATTGTGTATATGTACCTCTTCTTTATCCATTCATCTACTGATGGACACTTTAGCTGCTTCCATACCTTGGCTATTGTAAATAATGTGGCAAGAAACAGAGGGGTGAATATATCTTTTTGAATCAGGGATTTTGTTTTCTTCAGGTAAATTCCTAGAAGTGGAATTACTGAGTCGAATGATATTTCTATTGTTAGTTTTTTGAGGAACCTCCATACTGCTGTCCACAGTGGCTGCACCAATTTACATTCCCACAAACAGTGTAGGAGGGTTTCCTTTTCTCCACATCCTCACCAATGCTTTTTATTTCTTGTCTTTTGGAGAGTGGCCATTCTGACTGGCATGAGGTGATATCTCATTGTGGTTTTGATTTGCATTTCCTAGATGATTAGCGATGTGGAGCATCTTTTCATGTGCCTGTTGGCCATCTGTATTTCTTCTTTGGAGAAATGTGTGTTCAGGTTCTTTGACAGTTTTTTAATGGGATTATTTGTTTTTCTGGTGTTAAGTTTTATGAGTTCTTTATATTTGGATGTTAACCCCTTATTTGATAAATAATTTATGAATATATTCTTCCATACTGTAGGTTGCCTTTTTGTTCTGTTGATTGTGTACTTTGCTGTACAGAAGCTTTTTAGTTTGATGTAGTCCCACTTGTTCATTTTTTACTTTGTTTCCCATGCCTGAGAAAATGTGTCCAGGAAAAAATTGCTCATGCTTATGTTCAAGAGATTTTTGCCTATGTTTTCTTCTAAGAGTTTTATGGTTTCATTCTTACATTTAGGACTTTAATCCACTGTAAGTTTACCTTTGTGTGTGGAGTTAGACAGTAATCCAGTTTCATTCTCTTGCATGTAGCTGTCCAGTGTTTCCAATGCTAGTTACTGAAGAGACTCTCTTTTCCTCATTGTATATTCATGCCTCCTTTATCATTAATTGACCATATATACATGGGCTTATATCTGGGCTCTCTATTCTTTTCTGTTGATCTATGGGTACTTCTGTTTTCTAACTCTACGAATTTTCCTATTCTGGATAGTCAGATAAATGGAATCATAGAAAATTTGTCCTTTTGTGACTGATTTATTTCACTTAACATTATGTTCACAGGGTTCATCCATGTTGTATCTGTTGTATAATAACTTCATTCCTTTTTATGACTGAATAAAAGTCCATTGTATGTATATACCACATTTTATTTAGGCATTCATATATTGAAAGACATTTGAGTTGTTTTGGCTATTGTAAATAAAATGAAAATGAATACTGGTATACTAGTGTCTGAATAACTGGTTTCAGTTCTTTCAGATATATACCTATGAGTGGAATTTCTAAGGCATAAGATAATTCTATGTTTAGCTTTTTGAGGAAGTGCCAAAGTGAGTTCCACAGCAGCTAAACCATTTCACATTTCCACAAGCAATGTACAATGGTTCCAATTTCTCCACATCCTCATCATAGTTTTGATTTGCATTTCCCTGATGATTAGTTATGTGGAGAAATTGCTATTTTCCATTTCTTTTTCTTCACATTTTTCTATTTTTAAAAAATTTTTTGTGAAGAGTAATACGATAAGCTGTCATCTTTTTGTAGTTTTATTGAGGAATAACTGACATACATCGTTGTATAAGTTCAGGGCTTACAGCATTATGGTTTGATTTACATATATTGTGAAATGACACCACAATGGGTTCAGCTAACATTCATCTTCTCAAATAGTTACAATAAAAAGAAAACAGGGAAATAAATTTCTTCTTGTGATGAGAACTCATAGGATTTACACAAATTAGTATTTTTCAACCTTTTATGCCTATGACACTTGAAAATATCAAAACTTTTGGCAGCAGGAAAAAGGTTTAGAAGTAACAATGATAATTGACTAAAGTTTGGAATTCACACTTTCTCTGGTCAGTTTCATCCAGTCCCATGGGCCCTACTCCTGCTAGGGTGAAATGCTTACCTGTATCTAGAAACTGGCCAGAGAGCTGACTTCACTCCACAGTTAATTAATTCTATGCAACCAAACTAGATCTGAAACTCCCCTAGAAATGGACTGCTCAGTTAATAGCAAAATCATCAGAGAGAAAGGAAGGAATTACTCTTAAAATATGTTTCACTTATTACATACATGTACACAAATTTAGGAGTTTGGATATTATCCTAGTTAACACATCTTTTTCACTTCCTCAGCACTGCAGTAAATATGTGATTGGCCATTCTAATACTACAGATTATAAGCAACACTTCAGTTTGGCATGTAATTGTGAGATAATACCAGTTAAATTTTTTAATGTTTATTTATTTATTTATTGTTTATTTATTTTGGTATCATTAATATACAATTACATGAGCAACATTGTGGTTACTAGATTCCCCCCATTACCAACTGCCCCCCACATGCCCCATTAGTCACTGTCCATCACCATAGTAAGATGTTAAAGAGCCACTACTTGTCTTCTCTGTGCTAACCTGCCTTCCCCATCCTCCCCCACTATATTATGTGGGTGAAATATAATGCCCTTTATTCCCCTTCCCTCCCTCCCCACCTACCCCCTTCCAGTCCCTTTCCCTTTGGTAACTGTTAGTCCATTCTTGGGTTCTGTGCTTCTGCTGCTGTTTTGTTCCTTCAGTTTTTTCTTTGTTCTTATACTCCACATATGAGTGAAATCATTTGGTACTTGTCTTTCTCCACCTGGCTTATTTCACTGAGCATAATATCCTCCAGCTCCATCCATGTTTCTGCAAATGGTAGGATCTATTTCCTTCTTTTGGCTGAATAATATTCCATTGTGTATATGTACCACCTCTTCTTTATCCATTCATCTACTGATGGACACTTAGCTTGCTTCCATATCTTGGCTATTGTAAATAGTGCTGCGATAAACATAGGGGTGCTTATGTCTTTTCCAAAGTGGGCTCCTACGATCTTAGGGTAAATTCTTAGGAGAGGAAATCCTGGGTCAAATGCTATTGCTATTTTTAGTTTTTTGAGGAACCTCCATACCGCTTTTCATAAAGGTTGAACGAATTTACATTCCCACCAGCAGTGTACTAGGGTTCCCCTTTCTCCACATCCTTGCCAGCATTTGTTGTTCCTAGTCTTTTCTATGTTGGCCATCCTAACTGGTGTGAGGTGATATCTCATTGTTGTTTTAATTTACATTTCCCTGATAATTAACGATGTGGAGCATCTTTTCATGTGCCTGTTGGCCATCTGAATTTCTTCTTTGGAGAAGTGTCCGTTCCTATCCTCCACCCATTTATTAATAGGGTTATTTGCTTTTTGGGTGTTGAAGCGTTTGAGTTTTTTAATATATTTTGGATGTTAGCCCCTTGTCAGATATGTAATTTATGAATATATTCTCCCATACTGTCAGATGCCTTTTTGTTTTGCTGGTAGTATCTTTTGCTGTAAGGAAGCTTTTTAGCATAATGTAGTCCCATTTGTTCATTTTTTATTTTGTTTCCCTTGCCCAAGGAGATGGTTCCAGGAAAAAGTTGCTCATATTTATATTCAAGAGATTTTTGCCTAAGATTTCTAAGAGTTTTATGGTTTCATAACTTTGATTCAGGTGTTTGATCCATTTTGAGTTTACTTTTGTGTATGGGGTTAGACAATAATCCAATTTCACTCTCTTTCATATAGCTTTCCAGTTATACCAACACCAGCTGTTGTTGTATATCCATGGCTCCTTTATTGTATATTAATTGACCATATTTACTTGGATTTATATCTGGGCTCTCTAGTATGTTCCATTGGTCTATGGGTCTGTTCTTGTGCCAGTACCAAATTGTCTTGATTAGTGTGGCTTTGTAGTAGAGCTTGAAGTCAGGGAGCATAATTCCTGCCACTTTATTCTTCCTTCTCAGGATTGCTTTGGCTATTTGGGGTCTTTTGTGGCTCCATATGAATTTTAGAACTACTTGCTCTAGTTCGTTGAAAAACGCTATTGGTATTTTGATAGGGATTGCATTGAATCTGTAGATTGCTTTAGGCAGGATGGCCATTTTGACAATATTAATTCATTCTATCCCTGAGCACAGGATGTGTTTCCATTTATTGGTATCTCCTTTAATTTCTCTCATGAGTGTCCTGTAGTTTTCAGAGTATAGGTCTTTCACTTCCTTGGTTAGGTTTATTCCTAGGTATTTTATTCTTTTTGATGGAATTGTTTTCCCGATTTCTCTTTCTGCTAGTTCATCATTAGTGTATAGGAATGCAACAGGTTTCTGTGTATTAATTTTGTATCCTGCAACGTTGCTGAATTCTGACATTAGATATAGTAGTTTTGTAGTGGATTCTGTAGGGTTTTTTATGTACAATATCATGTCATCTGCAAATAGGGACAGTTTAACTTCTTCCTTGCCAGTCTGGATGCCTTTTATTTCTTTGTGTTGCCTGGTTGCAGTGGCTAGGACCTCCAGAACTATGTTGAATTAAAGTGGGGAGAGTAGGCATAATTCCCTTGTTCCCAATCTTAAGAGGAAAAGCTTACAGCTTCTCACTGTTAAGTATAATGTTGGCTGTGGGTTTGTCATATACAGTGTTTATTATGCTGAGGTACTTGCCCTCTATACCCATTTTGTTGAGAGTTTTTATCTTGAATGGATGTTGAATTCTGTCGAATGCTTTTTCGGCATCTATGGATATGATCATGTGGTTTTTGTCCTTTAAGTTGATGTGGTGGATGATGTTGATGGATTTTCGAATGTTGTACCATCCTTGCACCCCTGGGATGAATCCCACTTGATCATGGTGGATGATCTTTTTGGTGTATTTTTTATTTTAGTTTGCTAATATTTTGTTGAGTATTTTTGCATCTATGTTAATCAGGGATATGGGTCTGTAATTTTCTTTTTTTGTGTTGTCTTTGCCTGGTTTTGGTATTAGAGTGATGTTGGCCATGTAGAATGAGTTTGGGAGTATTCCCTCTTTGACTTTTTGGAAAACTTTAAGGAGGATGGGTATTAGGTCTTCACTAAATGTTTGATAAAATTCGTTAGTGAAAACATCTGGTCCAGGTGTTTTGTTCTTAGGTAGTTTTTTGATTACCAATACAATCTCCTTCCTGGTAATTGGTCTATTCAGGTTTTCTGTTTCTTCCTGGGTCAGCCCGTGGAAGGTTGTATTTTTCTAGAAAGTTGTCCATTTCTTCTAGGTTATCCAGTTTGTTAGCATATAATTTTTCAAAGTATTCTCTCATAATTCTTTGTATTTCTGCAGTGTCCGTAGTGATTTTTCATTTTTCATTTCTGTTTCTGTTAATGTGTGTAGACTCTCTTTTTTTCTTGATAAGTATGGCTACCAGTTTATCTATTTTGTTTATTGTCTCATAGACCCAGTTTCAGCTTTCATTGATTCTTTCTATTGTTTTATTCTCATCAATTTTATTTATTTATGCTCTGATCTTTAGTATGTCCCTCCTTCTACTGACTTTGGGGCTCATTTATTCTTCTTTTTCTAGTTTCATTGTGCATTTAGACTGTTCATTTGGGATCGTTCTTCTTTCCTGAGGTAGGCCTGTATTACAATATTCTTCCCTCTTAGCACGGCCTTGGCTGTGTCCCACAGATTTTGCTGTGTTGAATTATTGTTCTCATTTGTCTACATATTGCTTGAACTCTGTTTTTATTTGGTCATTAATCCATTGATTATTTAGGAGCATGCTGTTAAGCTTCACTGTGTTTGTGGGATTTTTGTTTTCTTTACATAATTTATTTCTAGTTTCATACCTTTCTGGTCTGTGAAGCTGGTTCCTACAATTTCAATCTTTTTGAATTTACTGAGACTCTTTTTGTGGCCTAGTATATGATCTATTCTTGAAAACATTCCATGTGTACTTGAGAAGAATGTGTATCCTGTTGCTTTTGAGTGGAGTGTTCTGTAGATGTCCATTAGGTCCATCTATTCTAATACATTGTTCAGTGCCTCTGTCTATTTACTTATTTTCTGTCTGGTTGATCTGTCCTTTGGATTGAGTAGTGTGTTGAAGTCTCCTAAAATGAATGCATTGCATTCTATTTCCCCCTTTAATTCTGTTAGTATTGTTTAACATATGTAGGTGATCCAGTGTTGGGTGCATAGATATTTATAATAGTTATATCCTCTTGTTGGACTGACCCTTTTATCATTATGTAATGTCCTTCTTTGTCTCGTTACTTTCTTTGTTTTGAAGTCTATTTTGTCTGATACAAGTACTGTAACTCCTGCTTTTTTCTCCCTTTTAGTTGCATGAAATATCTTTTTTCATCCTTTACTTTCAGTCTGTGTATGTCTTTGGGTTTGAAGAGAGTCTCTAGTAGGCAGCATATAGATGGGTCTTGTTTTTTTATCCATTCAGTGACTCTATGTATTTTGATTGGTGCATTCAGACCATTTACATTTAGGGTGATTACTGATAGGTATGTACTTATTGCCATTGCAGGCTTTAGATTCATGGTTACCAAAGGTTCAAGGGTAATTCCCTTACTATCTAACAGTCTAATTTACCTCACTTAGTATGCTATTACAAATGCAACCTAAAGGTTCTTTTCTTTTATCCTCCTTTTTCATCCTCCTCCATTCTTTATATGTTAGGTATCATATCCCATACTCTTTGTTGTCTATCCCTTGATTAACTTTGGGAGTAGTTGCTTTGATTATGCATCTACTTAGTAATTAATTGTTCTACTCTGCTGTGGTTTTATTTCCCCTTGTGACAGCTATTTAGCCTTTGCAGTGCTTCCATCTATAGCAGTCCCTTCAAAATGCACTGCCAGGTGGTTTGTGGGAGGTAAATTCTCTCAGCTTTTGCTTATCTGGAAATTGTTTAATCCCTCCTTCAAATTTAAATGATAACCTTGCCGGGTAGAGTATTCTTGGTTCAAGGCCCTTCTTTTTCATTGCATTAAATATATCATGCCAATTCCTTCTGGTCTGTAAGGTTTCTGTTGATAAATCTGATGATAGCCTGATATCTGTCATGTTTTCCTTTGTATGTGATCTTTTTTCTCTCTCTAGCTGCTTTTAAAAGTCTGTCTTTATCCTTGATCTTTGCCATTTTATTTATTATATGTCTTGGTGTTGTCTTCCTTGGGTCCCTTGTGTTGGGAAATCTGTGCACCTCCATGGCCTGAGAGACTCTCTACTTTCCCAGATTTGGTAAGATTTCAGCAATTACCTCCTCAATGACACTTTCTATCCCTTTTTCTCTCTTCTTCTTCTTCTTCTGGCACCCCTATAATGCCAGTATTGTTCTGTTTGGATTGGTCGCACAGTTCTCTCAATATTCTTTCATTCTTAGAGATCCTTTTTTCTCTTTGTGCCTCAGTTTCTTTGTATTCCTCTTCCCTAATTTCTATTCCATTTACAATCTCTTCTACTACATCTAATCTGCTTTTAAATCCCTCCATTGTATGTTTCATTTCTGATATGGAATTTCTTAATGATTGAATTTCTGACTTAAATTCATTCTTGAGTTCTTGAATATTTTTCTGTACCTCATGTTTATGATTTTTATTTTGAACTCTCTTTCAGGAAGATTTGTGAGTTGAGTTTCATTTGGCCCTTTTTCTGCGGTTCAGATTTTGGTCTGAACTAGATTCCTTTGACTTTTCATATTTCTATGTGGTGCCCTCTAGTGCCCAGAAGCTCTAGTCTATGGAGCTGCTCCATCCCTGGAGTGAGGTTGGGGGTCGCAGGGGAGTGGTAATGGTGTGTGGTGGGAGGAAAGCACTGTTAACTGCTTCCCAGCTGCAGTGCCTGTCTTCAGTGTCAGAGCCAGTGGGCTTTGCTCACAAGTGTGAGCCTCTGTGCTTTGCATCTCTAGTTGTTGTAGGTGGGTCTCCCTCTTGCTGGCCTAATGCCAGTGCAGTTACTGCCGGTTTGTGAGTCAGTGCCGGCAGGCCATGAGGAAGGCACAGCAGGCTGCGTGTCACAGTGGGGGGCCTCAGAGCTGAGTAGTCAGCCAGGGGGATGGAGTGCCTGAAGCTCCTCAAAGTTCCCAACCTGCTGGGCACACACCCAGACAACCTTGTCCCCCTATCCCTTCTCCTGCGTAGCAAGCTATGTGCAAACCCTGCCCCTTCAGCAGTCCTCTCATAGCTAGGAAGCCGCTCAGACCTTTGTCTTTGTTCCAGAGTTTCCGGATGTGGATCTCCGTCCTCCACAAACAGCCAGAATCTCAGTCTCTCAAGCACTCCGCCTGTCCCAGCTTCCCAACCCCACCAACCTCCAGAGCACCACACAATGTAGGTTTGTGCTCCCAGAGCACATCTCCAGGGCTGGGTGTTCAGCAGTCCTAGGCTTCCACCCCCTCCCCGCTCTGTTTCTCTTCCTCCCCTTGGTGAACTAAGGTCGGGGAAGGTCTTGGGTCCAGCTGGATCAAGGGTTTGGTACCTTATCCTTTTTTGTGAAGTCTGCTCTGTTCTCCAGGTATATCCAGTCTGGTGCAGCCTTCTTTCCTGTTGCTGTTTTAGAGTTAGTTGTATTAACTATATTTTCATACTATATGTGGTTTTGCGAGGAGTTTTCTGTCTCACCTCTCACGCCACCATGTTGAATTGATCTCCTATTTTTCTGATAGATGTGAAGTAGTATCTTAATTGTAGCCATCCTGAAAGATTTGAAGTAGTATCTTAATGTGGTTTTGATTTTCATTTTCCTAATGACTAAGGATGTTGAGCATTATTTTTTAAGCTTATTAGCTATTTGTATATCTTCTTTGGAGAAGTTCATTGCCTATTTTAAATTTTGTTAACTTTGTTGTTAACTTTCTAAGTGTTTTTATCATGAATTGGTGCTGGATTTTGTCAAATGCCTTTTCTACATCTTTAAAATGACTATGTGGTGGGTTTTTCCCCATTTGTTCTATTAATGTAGTGTGTTCCATTGATTGATTTTTAATATGGAACTACCCTTGTACTCCTGGGCAAAATATTACTTGGTTGTGGTACATATATTTCAATATCCTGTGTAATTAGGTTTGCAAATATTTCTTAAGGATTTTTCATAAATACGCATGATGATATTTGTCTGTAGTTTTGTTTTGTTTTCTGTGTGAAGTGAGGTATTTATCTGACTTTGCTAATGACTGTCTATCAAATGAGTTAGGAATTGTTACCTCCTCTTTCATTTTTTGGAAGAGTTTGAGAATTGGTCTTAATTCTTTAAATGTTTGGTAGAATCCACCTTAGAAGCCAATTGGTCATAGACTGTTCTTTGTTGTGAGGTTTCTAATTACTGATTCAATCTCTTTACTTCTTATGAGTCTGTTGAGATTTTTCATTTCATTCTGAGTAAGTTTAAGTAACTTTTGTGTTTCTAGGAATTTGTTCATTTCATCCAGTTTATCAAAATTTTCATACAATTATTAATAGTATTCTCTTATAATACTTATTTTAGTGTTCTCACTTTAATTTTTTAACTTTTGTCTCCTCTTTTTTTCTATTTCAGTTTTGCTAAAGGTTTTCATCCCTTTTCTTTTAGTCTGTGTATGTCTTTGGTTTTGAAATGAATCTCTTGTAGACAGCACATAGCTGAGTCTTGTTTCCTTATCCATTCTGCTACTCTGTCTTCTGATTGGTACATTCAGTCCATTTACATTTAAGGTGATTATTGATAGATATGTATATACTGCTATTTTATTAGTTGTTTTCTATTGCTTTTTATAGCTCCTCTCTGTTCCTTTCTTCTTTTCATATTATTCTCTTGTTATTGATGGTTTTCTTAAGTGTTTTAATCAGATCTCTGTCTTTTTAAAATTTATTTTTGTATTTATTGTAGGCTTTAGTTTTGTGGTTACCAAAGGTTCAAAGATAGCTTCTTTACTATATAATACTCTATCTTAAACTGCTGATTACTCTATTTCAAACATAGTCTAAAAGTATTTTTTCCTTCTTCCTCCTCATTTTTCATATTAGATATTATAGAATCTGAAGTTTTTGTGTATCCCTTGACTGATTTTGTGTATAGTTCATTTTGCTTCTTTGTTTTAATTTCATACTTGCTTTGAATTAGTTGCTCTACTACCTTTACTGTGGGTTTATTTTCACTGGTGAAACCTCTTTAGCCTTAGGGTCATTTCCACCTACAGCAATTCCTTTAACATATCATGTAAGACTGGCTTAGTGGTTCCATTTCCTTCAATTTTTTTCTGGAAACTGTTTAATCCCTGCTTCAAATTTAAATGATAATCTCTCTGAGTAGAGGATTATTTGTTGGAGGCCCTTCTGTTAAGTACATTAAATATTCCACGCCACTCCCTTCTGTCCTGAAGAATTTCTGTTGTGAAGTCTGCTGATAGCCTGATGAGATTTCCTTTATAAGTAATCTTTTTTTCTCCCTCTGGCAGCCTTCAATACTCTGTATCCTTGATCATTGCCATTTTAATTATTATATGTCTCGGTGTTGTCTTTCTTGGGTACCTTTTTTTAGGGGATCTCTGAGCTTCTATGACCTGAGTGTCTATTGCCTTCCCCAATTATTTCCTTAAAGAGACTTTCTATCCCTTTGTCTTTCCCTTCTCCTTCTGGTACCACTATTATGCTAATATTGTTTCATTTGGATTGGTCACGTAGCTCTCTTATCATTCTTTCATTCCTAAATATCTCTTTTTTCTCTCTGTTCCTTGGCTTCTTTCTTTTCCTGGTCTCTAATTTCTATTTCATTTAACATCTCCTCTACATGATCTAACCTATTTTTAAATTCCTCCATTGTATGTTTCATTTCAGATCCTGTGTTCTTCAGCTCTGGGTGGCTCTTTTACAGGTTTTCTATCTCTTTGTCAAAGTCTTCCATGAGATCATGAGTACTTTTCTGTAAATCTGTGAGCATGTTTATGACTTTTGTTTTGAAATCTTTATCAAGAAGATTTAGTGATCTCTGTTTCATTTAGCCCTCTTTCAGGGGTTCTGTCTTGTAGTTTTGATTGGATCAAATTCCTCTGCCGCTCATTTTGTCAGGGATTTTGTATTTCTTGCTTTGCATTAGATGAATCTGCTATGCTTTCTTGTCTAAAGATTAATAGCTTTATGAAGAAGGTGTGCTATGGCCCCAAGAAGCTCCACGTACTTTATTCTCTAGTGCCTGGTTCTATTTTGTGGGGGCCCCAGTTTTTGTCATGCTGTGGATAGGGCACCTTTCTGTCTGGCTTCTGTAGTGGTCTAAGTCTGGGTGGGAAGTTGGTTGAGCTGCTGCCTTTGTGATCAGTTCAGGAATCTCTGCTGTGATTGCTGTAAGCAGGGCCACTTTTCATGGCCTGCAGCAATGGTGTGGATGCAGGGTTAATGGGGAGGGTGGACCATTGTGTCCCAGATGAATGCACAGCACCAAGTTCAGACACCTGCAGTAAGGAAGAAGTTCTGGGGGCTGGCTCCCCCAGGCATCTGGGCTGAAATGGAGCCAAGCAAGCTGGAGGGTCTCCTTCTACCAGCCAGACAGCAAAGTCTGATGCTGCTGCTGGCCAAGTGGGTTGGTTCTCGGCAGCATGCAGGTGCCTCGGGGATGTGTTTCCAGCAAGGGGGATGGAGCATATGGAACTCCCAACAGTTCCCAATCTGCTGGGCTGAGGAAGGGCTGGGGAGGTATCCTCCACCTGCCCTTTCTCCTGAGGAGAGACTTCTGTCAAACCTTTGTGTATCTCTGGGGACAAAATATGTTCCCAGCCTGGGGCAAATAAACTTTGAAGCTGAAATCAGTCAAAAGGAGAAATAAAGTGGGAGAAACCTGTTTATTGCTTACAAGCAGTCATCCACTCCTGCTCACCCATGTCTCTCATTACCTCACTGCTAAAACAAGGGACCCAACAAAACCTCTTCAGTCCAGATATGCCCTTGCTCCCTCCACACTTGTAATCACCTACTGATATGGAAATGGGATACTTCTCTTCACCACTTGGAAACACCTATTGATATGGAGATACACTAAGGCCAGGAGAGAGATTCTGGAAATACTGCAGTTTTACCCACAGTCCACCCCTCCAGAAACGCAGCACAATGTACTCACTCCCCATCTTTGGCAATGGCCCTATGCAGGAAAACTGGAGCACTGTAACTAGACTATTAACGTACAATAACAACAGCAATAACATCATGATAATTGTTTCACTGGAGGATTCAACTAGGTTCGAAGTCCTATGTAGATTAAGTCCACAGCTTTCTGATTCCACAGGCACCAGTAGCTGAATGGGTAGGGAGTTCAGAGCAATCATGACACAGCAGCTGCAGCCAGGGAGTAGGTGCAGGCCACAGGGACTGCAGAATAAAATGAACTTAAGAGCAATAAGATACATGCTTTAATGACACAAGCATGGGCAAATCTTGTCCGTCAGGTAGGATGCATGCAAGAGAGGGTCCTGTGACAGGACAGTGGCAGGAAGGGGATCTCATCCTGGTCTAGTATAACAGGCCTTCATCCTTCTCCCTGTGAGAGTTACAGTTAGATCGATCTATAGGGCTATGGGAGGTACATTCACTGGACACAAAGATAAAGCAAAACTTTCCCATAGGATGCTCTTACCTCCAAGATGTTTTGGGTTCACTACCATGATATTTAGGGGCCACTCTGCTCTTAGTCCAGGAACATACAGGAGGCTGGCTTCCAGGCATTTTCCCCAAGGTGCCAGAAGGGCCAGACATCACTGGTCCATATTTTGGAATGTCCAGGGCCACATCCACTCAACAGAGTCTACAAGGTTTAATGCATCTGGGGCTGGCAGCAGGGTGTTGCTCTGCTGGCCATATCCTGGCTTCAATAAATCTTCTTTGGTTTGCACATACAGTTGTACAGGAGAGGCAGCAAGGTTTGTTAGCATATCCACAGGGCTCAAAGTTTCCTCTCAGGACTTCTCATTCAAACACCGTAGAACTGTCCATAAGCCAACTGACCAGCCCCAAAGGACTACTGGTGTCTGATTTCAGGCTAGATTTCAACAAACCACTGTACTCATTCATGCCTGCCCTGGTAGAATTATATGGTACAAGAAACTTCCCTTTATTACTAATTGCTGCACCCATTCCTGTAACACATGTCCAGTAAAGTGGGTGCCTTGATCACTCTCAATCACCTGCAGCCAGCAATAAGATGCAAAGAGACACTCTAGGTCCCTTTCGGACATTTGATGATCTAAACCAAGTGCAGGAAAAGCAACCAACAGTTCCATAGCTGTGTCTACACAAGTCATGGCACACTGATATCCTTCTGATATGGGCAGAGGCTCAGTATAGTCTATCTGCCACATGACAAGGGGAATCAGCAAATTAATTATTGTCCCATGTTGCTGGGATACTTGGTGTAAGTCTCTTAGAGCACATAAGGCACTCTTTCCAGGCTCTGCTGACTTCTTCACAGGTCAAAAGCAAGCCCCATTGATGAGCCACAGCCCTCATGGTCTTTTTTTTTTGTATCATTAATCTACAATTACATGAGGAACACTATGTTTACTAGACTCCCCCCTTCACCAAGTCCTCCCCACATACCCCATTAGTCACTGTCCATCAGCATAGTAAGATACTGTAAAATCACTACTTGTCTTCTCTGTGTTGCACAGCCCTCCCTGTGCCCACCTGACATTATACATGCTGATTATAAGGCCTCCTTTCTACTTTCCCCCTCATCCCTCCCTTCCCACCCATCCTCCACAGTCCCTTTCCCTTTGGTAACCGTTAGTCCATTCGTGGGTTCTGTGATTCTGCTGCTGTTTTGTTCCTTCAGTTTTTCCTTTGTTCTTATATTCCACATATGAGTGAAATCATCTGGTACTTGTCTTTCTCCGCTTGGCTTGTTTCACTGAGCATAATACCCTCTATCTCCATCCATGTTGTTGAAAATGGTAGGATTTGTTTTCTTCTTATGGCTGAATAATATTCCATTGTGTATATGTACCACCTCTTCTTTATCCATTCAGCTACTGATGGACACTTAGGTTGCTTCCATTTCTTGGCTATTCTAAATAGTGCTGTGATAAACATAGGGGTGCATCTCTCTTTTTCAAATAGGACTGCTGCATTCTCAGGGTAAATTCCTATAAGTGAGATTCCTGGGTCAAATGGTATTTCTATTTTGAGCTTTTTGAGGAACCTCCATACTGCTTTCCACAATGGTTGAGCTAATTTACATTCCCACCAGCAGTGTAGGAGGGTTCCCCTTTCTCCAAACCTCGCCAACATTTGTTGCTGTTTGTCTTTTGGATGGTGGCGATCCTTACTGGTGTGAGGTGATATCTCATTGTGGTATTAATTTGCATTTCTCTGATGACTAGTGATGTGGAGCATCTTTTCATGTGTCTGTTGGCCATCTGAATTTCTTCTTTGGAGAACTGTCTGTTCAGCTCCTCTGCCCATTTTTTAATTGGATTATTTGCTTTTTGTTTGTTGAGGTGTGTGAGCTCTTTATATATTTTGGATGTCAACCCTTTATTGGATCTGTCATTTATGAATATATTCTCCCATACTGTAGGATGCCTTTTTGTTCTATTGATGGTTTCCTTTGCTTTACAGAAGCTTTTTAGCTTGATATAGTCCAACTTATTCATTTTTGCTTTTGTTTCCCTTGCCTGGGGAGATATGTTCATGAAGAAGTCGTTCATGTTTATGTCCAAGAGATTTTTGCCTATTTTTTTTCTAAGAGTTTTATGGTTTCATGGCTTACATTCACGTCTTTTATGTATTTCAAATTTACTTTTGTGTATGGGGTTACACAATGATCCAGTTTCACTCTCTTACATGTAGCTGTCCAGTTTTGCCAACATCAGCTGTTGAAGAGACTGTCATTTCCCCATTGTATGTCCATGGCTCCTTTATCGTGTATGAATTGACCATATATGTTTGGGTTAATGTCTGGAGTCTCTAATCTGTTCCACTGGTCTGTGGCTCTGTTCTTGTGCCAGTACCAAATTGTCTTGATTACTGTGGCTTTGTAGTAGAGCTTGAAGTTGGGGAGCGACATCCCTCCCACTTTATTCTTCCTTCTCAGGATTGCTTTGGCTATTCAGGGTCTTGGGTGGTTCCATATGAATTTTTGAACGATTTGTTCCAGTTTGTTGAAGAATGCTGTTGGCAATTTGATAGGGATTGCATTGAATCTGCAGATTGCTTTGGGCAGGATGGCCGTTTTGACAATATTATTTCTTCCTAGCCAAGAGCAGGGGATGAATTTCCATTTGTTAGTGTCCTCTTTAATTTCTCTTAAGAGTGTCTTGTAGTTTTCTGGGTATAGGTCTTTCACTTCCTTTGTTAGGTTTTCCTATGTATTTTATTCTTTTTGATGCAATTGTGAATGGAATTGTTTTCCTGGTTTCTCTTCCTATTAGTTCGTTGTTAGTGTATAGGAAAGCCTCAGATTTCTGTGTGTTAATTTTGTATCCTGCAAATTTGCTGTATTGTAATATCAGTTCTAGTAGTTTTGCAGTGGAGTCTTTAGGGTTTTTAATGTATAATATCATGTCATCTGCAAATAGTGACAGTTTAACTTCTTCTTTACTGATCTGAATTCCTCTTATTTCTTTGTTTTGTCTAATTGCTGTGGCTAGGACCTCCAATACTATGTTGAATAACAGTGGGGAGAGTGGGCATCCCTGTCTTGTTCCCGATCTTAGAGGAAATGCTTTCAGCTTCTCGCTGTTCAGTATGATGTTGGCTGTGGGTTTTTCATATATGGCCTTTATTATGTTGAGGTACTTGCCCTCTATACCCATTTTGTTGAGAGTTTTTATCATGAATGAATGTTGAATTTTGTCAAATGCTTTTTCAGCATCTATGGAGATGATCATGTGATTTTTGTCCTTCTTTTTGTTTATGTGGTGGATGATGTTGATGGATTTTCGAATGTTGTACCATCCTTGCATCCCTGGGATGAATCCGACTTGGTCATGGTGTGTGATCCTCTTGATGTATTTTTGAATTCGGTTTGCTAATATTTTGTTGAGTATTTTTGCATCTATGTTCATTAGGGACATTGGTCTGTAATTTTCTTTTTTGTTGGCTCTTTGCCTGGTTTTGGTATTAGGGTGATGCTGGCTTCACAGAATGAGACTGGAAGTATTCCCTCTTCTTCTATATTTTGGAAAACTTAATGAGAATGGGTATTATGTCTTCTCTCCATGTCTGATAAAACTCTGTGGTAAGTCCATCTTGCCTGGGACTTTTGCTCTTGGGTAGTTTTTTTATTACCACTTCAATTTCATTGCTGGTAATTGCCTGTTTAGATTTTCTGTTTCTTCCTTGGTCAGTCTTGGAAGGTTGTATTTTTCTAGGAAGTTGTCCATTTCTTCTAGGTTTTCCACATTGTTAGCATATAGGTTTTCATAGTATTCTCTAATAATTCTTTGTATTTCTGTGGGGTCCGTCGTGATTTTTCCGTTCTCATTTCTGATTCTGTTGATGTGTGTATATTCTCTTTTTCTTTTTATAAGTCTGGCTAGGCGCTTATCTATTTTGTTTATTTTCTCAAAGAACCAGCTGTTTGTTTCATTGATTTTTTCTATTGTTTTATTCTTCTCAATTTTATTTATTTCTTCTCTGATCTTTATTATGTCCCTCCTTCTGTTGACTTTAAGCCTCATTTGTTCTTCTTTTTCCGATTTCGATAATTGTGTCTTTAGACTATTCATTTGGGATTGTTCTTCCTTCTTTAAGTATACCTAGATTGCTATGTACTTTCCTCTTAAAACTGCTTTTGCTGTGTCCCACAAAAGTTGGGGCTTTGTGTTTTTGTTGTCATTTGTTTCCATATAGTGCTTGATCTCTATTCTGATTTGGTCATTGATCCATGGATTATTTAGGAGCATGTTGTTAAGCCTCCATGTGTTTGCAAGCCTTTCTGCTTTCTTTGTACAATTTATTTCTAGTTTTATACCTTTGTGTTCTGAGAAGTTGGTTGGTAGAATTTCAATCTTTTTTAATGTACTGAGGCTCTTTTTGTGGCCTCGTATGTGGTCTATTTTGGAGAATTCCATGTACATATGAGAAGAATGTGTATCCTGTTGCTTTCGGATGTAGAGTTCTATAGATGTCTGTTAGGTCCATCTGTTCTCGTGTGTTGTTCAGTGCCTCTGTGTCCTTACTTATTTTCTGTCTGATGCATCTGTCCTTTGGAGTGAGTGGTGCATTGAAGTCTCCTAAGATAAATGCATTGCATTCTGTTTCCTCCTTTAATTCTGTTAGTATTTGTTTCACATATGTTGCTGCTCCTGTATTGGGTGCACATATATTTATAATGGTTATATCCTCTTGTTGGACTGAGCCCTTTATCATTATGTAATGTCCTTCTTTTTCTCATTACTTTCTTTGTTTTGAAATCTATTTTGTCTGATACTAGTACTGCAACACCTTCTTTTTTCTCCCTGTTGTTTTCATGAAGTATCTTTTTCCATCCCTTGACTTTTAGTCTGTGCATGTCTTTGGGTTTGAGGTGAG
The DNA here is from genome assembly GCF_030020395.1 of Manis pentadactyla. Taxonomy (NCBI): domain Eukaryota; kingdom Metazoa; phylum Chordata; class Mammalia; order Pholidota; family Manidae; genus Manis; species Manis pentadactyla. The sequence goes on from NC_080034.1 coordinate 69,801,333, forward strand.
TCTCTTGTAAGCAGCATATAGACGGGTCTTGCTTTTTTATCCATTCTATTACTCTGTGTCTTTCGATTGGTGCATTCAGTCCATTTACATTTAGGGTGATTATTGAAAAATATGTACTTACTGCCATTGCAGGCTTTAGATTTATGGTTACCAAAGGTTCAGGTTAGCTCCTTTACTATCTTACTGTCTAACTTAACTCACTTATTGAGCTATTATAAACACAGTCTGATGATTCTTTATTTCTCTCCATTCTTATTCCTCCTCCTCAATTCTTTGTATGTTAAGTGTTTTATATTGTGCTCTTTTGTGTTTCCTTTGACTGCTTTTGTGGGTAGTTGATTTTATTTTTTGCCTTTAGTTAGTATTTGATTGTTCTGCTTTCTTTGCTGTGATCTTATTTTCTCTGGTGACATCTGTTTAGCCTTAGGGGTGCTTCCCTCTGGAGAAGCTCCTCTAAAATACCCTGTAGAGGTGGTTTGTGGGAGGAAATTGCCTCAACTTTTGCTTGTCTGGGAATTGTTTAATCCCTCCTTCATATTTAAATGATAATCGTGCTGGATACAGTATTCTTAGTTCAAGGCCTTTCTGTTTCTTTGCATTAAATATATCATGCCATTCTCTTCTGGCCTGTAATGTTTCTGTTGAGAAGTCTGATGATAGCCTGATGGATTTTCCTTTGTAGGTGACCTTTTTTCTCTCTCTGGTTGCCTTTAATACTCTGTCCTTGTCCTTGATCTTTGCCATTTTAATTATTATGTGTCTTGGTGTTGTCCTCCTTGGGTCCCTTGTGTTGGGAGTTCTGTGTACTTCCATGGTCTGAGCAATTATTTCCTCCCCAGTTTGGGGAAGTTTTCAGCAATTATTTCTTCAAAGACACTTTCTATCCCTTCTTCTCTCTCTTCTTCTTCGTACCCTTATAATGTGGATATTGTTCCATTTGGATTGGTCACACAGTTCTCTTAACGTTCTTTCATTCCTGGAGATCCTTTTATCTCTCTCTGCATCAGCTTCTCTGCATTCCTGTTCTCTGATTTCTATTCCAATAATATCCTCTTGCACCTCATCTATTCTGCTTTTAAGTCCTTCCAGAGATTTTTTTTCCTGTATTCTTCCTTCCACCTTTATCCATTAGTTCTTGCATTTTTCTCTGCAGCTCCATCAGCATGGTTATGACCTTTATTTTTGATTCTTTTTCAGGAAGATTGGTTAAATCTATCTCCCCTCATTCCCTCTCAGGGGATGTCTGGGTTCTTCTTGTCTGTATCAAATTCTTCTGCCTTCTCATGGTGATAGAGGTAGTCATGGGCAGTTGGCACATGTGTCAGCTGGGAGAACAAAGTCCCTTCGAGCTTGCCTGTTGCCCTCCCTTCCTTTGAGAACGGCAACCCCTAGCAGCTAGTGCTGGGCAGCTGCGCACAGATGGGGCCTGTTGAGTCTGGCCCAGGAGGCTGTGGAGGACGCTCTGCACAGTGGCTGTGGGCGTGGCTGGTCTCGGGCTGGTGCTCTGCTATGGCAGGGCCGCACCAGAGGGAGAACATGTGGGAGGCTGTTTATCGCCGTGAGAAGCCTCAGAGCTGCACTGCCTCTCAGAGGGTTAGGGCGCCCGGAGTTCCCCGGGATTCCCAGCTGCTGGGCTGAGTGTGGCGGGACGCTTCCATCCAGCTCTGAGGCTCTTGTCCCTTTAAGACTTTCAAAAAATACTCGCTTTCCTTTTGTCCCAGGGGCACCAGCTGTGGGGACCCACTCGCAGGTTTTAGTCTTCCACTTCCTGATATCCAGCACACCACGCACTGTGTGTCTGCGCTCCTGGTGCGGATGGCTAGGGCTGGCTATTTAGCGGTCCTGGGATCCCTCCCCCTCCCTGCTCTGACTCCTCTCCTCCCACCAGGGAGCTGGGATAGGGGGTGCGCTTGCATCCCACTGGGCTGGGGCTTGTATCTTACCCCCTTTGTGAACTGCTGGGTTATCGCAGGTGTAGATATAGCCTGGCTGTTATCCTGTATCTTCTGGTCTCTCTTTTAGGAATAGTTGTATTTGTTGTATTTTCAAAATATATATGGTTTTGGAAGGAGATTTCTGCTGCCCTACTCACGCCACCATCTTGGCTCCTTCTATACATTTTTTTTTTTCAGGTGAAATTAATTTTAATAATATATTTCACTTATCCAATATATCCAAACAATGAGGAATGACAAGTTTCAGCCACCTCAGTGTTTTATCTCTGGGTTTGAACCAAGGAAAGACCTAAGGCTTTTTTTTTTTTTTTTTTTAGATAATTATTTTTTATTGAAGGGTAGTTGACACACAGTATTACATTACATTAGTTTCAGGTGTACAACACAGTGATTCAACATTTATATACATGATAATTCTAAGTACCAGCTATCACCATACCAAGTTGTTACAATATTTTGACTATATTCCTTATGCTATACATTACATCCCGGTTGCTTATTTATTTTACAATTGGAAGTGTGTACTTTTTCTTGGTTGTTGTTGTTAGGGCATCTCTCATATTTATTGATCAAATGGTTGTTAACAACAATAAAATTCTGTATAGGGGAGTCAATGCTCAATGCACAATCATTAATCCACCCCAAGCCTAATTTTCGTCAGTCTCCAATCTTCTGAAGCATAACGAACAAGTTCTTACATGGAGAACAAATTCTTACATAGTGAATAAGTTACATGGTGAACAGTACAAGGGCAGTCATCACAGAAACTTTTGGTTTTGCTCATGCATTATGAACTATAAACAGTCAGTTCAAATATGAATACACATTTGATTTTTATACTTGATTTATATGTGGATACCACATTTCTCTCTTTATTATTTTTAATAAGATGCTGAAGTGGTAGGTAGATACAACATAAAGGTAGAAAACATAGTTTAGTGTTGTAAGAGAGCAAATGTAGATGATCAGGTGTGTGCCTGTAGACTATGTGTTAATCCAAGCTAGACAAGGGCAATAAAACATCCACATATGCAGAAGATTTCTCTCAGAACAGGGGGGGTGAGGTTCTAAGCCTCACCTCTGTTGATCCCCAATTTCTCACCTGATGACCCCCCTGCGACTGTGCCTGTCTTAGGTTGTTCCTCCCTTGAGGAATCTTACCCGTCTCTGGCTAACCAGTCATCTTCCGGGGCCATACAGGGAAATGTTAAGTTGGTAAGTGAGAGAGAAGCCTTATTGTTTGAAATGGTTAGCTTTTTATTTCTTTGCATATTTATGCCCTGTGGCTTCTATGCCCAGCATTTGTCTTGAGGTATCTTTACCACTTGGAGGAGTTATGATACTCAGTAAATTTGATATGAGGCACGAATTCTATTTAAGAATTCGTTGTAATTAGGAAGGAAGAAGAAAAGCTATAGAAGTAGCAGGCGGGAGAAAACATGGGAAGATTGATTATTCCTTTGACATATCTTCTTGTAGAGTAACTTCAGCATGTATATATTTTAAGCTACTACTTAAATTGCGCACACACATTAACATAATAGGAGTATAGTTACATAACCAAAGCATACCTGTAATTACCAGCCATCTCCAGTGAAACCAAGAAAACCAGTTAGGCACCCTAGGCATTTGTGAAAACTTATCAATGATATGATGGTTATTATCTAACTGAATTTGAATAGTTTGAGAAAAATCAGACAAATTAAAACAACCCATTCCTGGGCACTGTTCACATCCCATATGTTCTTTTAACAGTAAATAGTCTGTAGTTGTAAGATTTTGGAGCGCTACAATTTGCACTTCTCCTAATTCTTGGTTGAGTTCCAACAGTATAGATCCAGTCAAATTTGTTGTTTTACTGTATGCACAGGCCAGCTTAGATATCTCCTTCATTCCCATGGCAAGTCCAGGAGCTGGTGGGATGAGTGCATCTACAGCTGTAGCAGTGCGTGGATCTTTGTTGGGGTTTTTTGATGATCATCTTCTGGCATGAGTCTTCCCGAGAGTGCTGATGTTGGAAGTTCTCTTTCATATCGTTTCTTAGTTCATTTTCGGGGTAGCCAAATTAGGCTTTGATCCTCTGTATAAACACAAACAGACCCTTTGCCTACACTTTTATATGTCTATACATTTTTTTAAAGAGACATATAGTTAGTCTAACAACATCATGCCTTAAATAAATAGACTCAAATGAACCATACCTCTAAATGTAACTTTAGGTAAAGCTATAAAAATTTCTAGAAGAAAATGTAGGAAAAATATTCATGACCTTGAATGAGATAGTTGTTGGACATGACATCAAAAGCACAATCCTTAAATTTTTAAAACAAAATTCAGAAGAGATTTTTTTAGATAATATCTTTTAATGTCTCTTGGAAATATTTTTCATTGCATTTTCACCTACATATTTCAATAGTCACTTACATACTTTTATTGTATAGGTTCCTATTTTTAATGCCATTGTGAATGCTGCTGCTTTTCCAACTTCCATCTTCTAACTGCTTCTTGCCAGATACAGAAATACAAAGGATTTTAATGTTTATTTTTAATCCAATGCCCTTATTAAATCCACTTATTTTGTTTTAGATCCTTTTGAATACTCTATACACAGAATCATGTAATCTGAAATGATGAAAAAAATTATTTCTATTCCAATATTAATATGTCTTAATTCTCTTGTGAACTGGTAAATACAATTTTGAAAAGAAGTAATACTGGGCCTTCTTATCTTGCTCCTGATCTCAAGGGAAATTTTCTAATGTCTCACTATTAACTATGGTGTTACCTACAGGTCTTTGCAAATATTCTTTATCTGATTAAGAAAGTTCTATTTCTGGTTCTCTGAATTTTTATTATAAAGTCTTGAATTCTTATCAATTTTTATCTTACTATATTTTCTGCGTCTTCTGATGTGACAATTTTTTCCTATTTTCTGTAATGTGAATTCCCTTTATCTTAAACTAACATTGCAATAGTGAAACAATCTGCTTTATCATGATGTATTATCCTATTAACATGTCTCTAGATTCAATTTGATAATATCTAATTTAGGATTGTTTACATCTATGTTAATGAGATATATTGGACTGTAATTTTTTTCTGGTGCTGTCCTTGTCAGGTTTGGCTGCCATGGTTAAGCTAGCCTTATTTTTTAAAACTTTTGAGAAGTTTCCTCTTTTTCTATTCTCCAGATAATTTTGTGTAGAATCTGCAGTATTTTATATGTAAGTAGTTGTAAAATTTTACAGTGAAGTCTTGGGTGTGGTGTTTTCTTTGATTTTTAATGATGGCATTAACAGATACAGGACTATTCCAATATCTCTTTCTTTTTGGATCAGTTTTGGCAAGTTAGTTTTCAAGCAATTTTTCTATTTCATCTGCATTGTCAAAGAAGTGGTCTAAAGTTGTTAACAATAATCCCTTATTTTCTTTTTACTCCTTTAAGATTTTGTATTGATGTCTTCTTTTTCATTCCTGATATCAGTGAGTTCTCTTGTTTTTAAATGGGGTCAATTTTGTTGAGGGTTGTTAATTTTAATCTTCACACAGGGTCTACTTTTGTTCTTGTTGATTTCCTCTGCTATATGTTTGCTATTTATTTCAATGGTTTATTCTTATACTTATTAGACTCCTACTATATTTAAATTTGCTGTTCCATTTTTCAGCTTCTTAGATGAAAACTCAAATAACTGACTTTCAGTCTTTCTTACTTTGTAATAGATGCATTTAGAACCAGAAATATCCCTCTGACAAGTGACTTGGCTTTCTCTCTCTCACACACACACAATCACACACACATTCTCATTCAGTTCAAAACGTTTTCTAATTGTTATTTTAATATTTTCTTGGCCCACTGGTTATGTAGAATTGTGATGCTTAATTTCTGAATACTTAGATTTTGTAGTTATCTTTCTGTTATTGATATTGCTTATTTTCACAGTAGCTAAAGAACATATTTTAAGTCTACCACATTGCTATTGCCATCTATTTGTCCCATTTGTCTTTGTTCCTTTATTTCTCCTTCCTTGCTTCATTTTGGATTATGCAAATATTTTATATTATTCCATTTTCCCTATAGTAGGTTTTACTTACCCATTCTTGCATTTCTTACATTAATCTTGTAAAAATCAAACTATCTTATGTATATCTTCCATAAATTAGTATTTTTACTGCTTCACAATGTTAGAAACTAAGGATGGTTTAATTTTCTTAACTTCTGCTGTATTTCTACATTTTAAAGCCCATGAGGGATCATCATTATTTTAAGCTTTCAATGTTTATTTATATTTATCCATAAGTATTTATCCTTCCCAGTATGCTTTTATTCCTTCTTGTCATTCTGTGCTCTGAGATAATTTTTCTTCAGCCTTTAGTATTTCTTGTAATGCAGCTCTGACAACAAATTATCTAAGCTTTTGTTTGAAAAAAAATTTTGCTTTCAGTTTTGAAGGCTATTTTAGCTAGCTATAGAATTTTTAGGTTGAAATACATAAAGTTTTTTCCTATCATGTTGAAGGTGAAAATTCATTGGCTCCAACTGCTGTTGAAAAATAAGCCATCTGTATTTCTGTTACTGTCCTGAGGGTAATATCTTTTGTCACCAGCTGCTTTTAAGATTTTTTTCAGCTGACTCTTCTGCATCTAGGTGTGGTTTCCTTTATATTTATCCTGTATTGCTTATAAAGTTTACTGAATGCTTTACATTAAATTTGGAAGATCTTTAGCCAGTATTTTTCCTATATTTTGTCTATCCATTCTCTCCCTGTGGTATTTCAATGGTGTAAAAATTTGTAGTCTTTTGCCTCTTGTTCTTTTTAATTTTCCTTCTATTTCCATCTATTTTTCTGTTATTCAGTCTGGATTTTTTTTACTGACTTATCTTCCAATTCCCTAATCCTTTGTTCTTATTGGCTGTTAAGCCCTATTTATTAACTTCAAGTATAATCTTTTATAGGTTCTAAAACCTCCATTTGACTTTCTTTAAACACCTTCCATGTTTTTGGTGAGATTCTTCATCTTTTCATCTATTTTGTTTAAAATAGTCATCATAATTAAGTCCTACTCTGATTATTCAATATCTGAATCACCAGTGGTGCTATTTATTTTGTCTTTTTTTTTTTAGGATTTCTACTTTTTAAAGTTTGTTTCATACTTTCTTATGGATGCCAGACATTATGAGAAAGTATAGAGATGCAGAACAATGTTGTTCACCTTCAAAAAGGTTAAAGTTTCCACTAGAAAATAGTTTACTAGTAAATTACCATCATCATGTTTAGGTAGTTTATAGCTGAGCCTTGTTAGACCCAGGTTATTTCTATTTTGACTTTATTTTTGGGTCATGTTGTTACTTTGAGGACACACTGCTATGGACTGAATTGTGACCCTTGCCCCAAATTCATATGTTGAAGCTTTAACCCTCCATGCAATGGTATTTAGAGATGGGGCCTTTGGGATGTTTAGATGAGATCATGAGTATTGGAACCCTCATGATGGGATGTGTGCCCTTATAAGAAACACCACAGAGCTTGCCTTCTTTATACATGTGCACAAAGAAGAGGTCATGTGAGCACACAGTGAAATGGTAGCCACCTACGAGGCCAAAGAGAGACCTTATCAGGAACTGACCACGCTGGTATCCTGATCTCTGATTTCCAGCCTCTAGAACAGTGAGAATATAAATGTGCATCATTTCAGCCACCCAGTCTATAATACTTTGTTATGGCAGCCCAAGCAGGCTAAGAGGGGCATGGTCTTGACTCCCAGGGCCTGTCTGTTCTCTGAGATATCAGTGGAAAGCCAGGGTGTTTTCCGAGGCCCCTTCAGCTTGGCAGGGTTTGAGCTCTCACCTCCATCTCTCTAGCACCATGAACCTACTGAAAATCCTGCTAAGCTTTTCAGCCCATGATCTGCTCTTGCCTAATGGGTTTCTTGGAGTCTGCCCCTACATATGTGCAGTTTAGTCATCAGCCAATCACTGCAGTTCTTCATAGATAATTTTGGGGTTACTTTTCTATGGTTCTCTCCTGGGATTTTTGCTCTTCATGTTCTAAACTCTGAACTCCTTAACCAGTAATACTGCTACTTTCTGCTTGGGTTCTATTATCCTTTGTACAGAAATAGAAATACCCTCAGAGAAAAAGTGAATGAACATGGAGCTCATTTCATGTTCATAGGACAGCAGCCTCTTGAATCTTCCCTTTCTTAGTTGCTCTCCAATGCCATCAAACATTCATTTTATACATTTGCCCACTTTCCATCTTTGTTTTCAATAGAAGGATTCATTCTGTATGTACTGTCAAGACCAGAATAGGAAATTCTCTACTTATATTTTGAGATTTAATAAAAGTATGACTTCCTTTGTGAAATCTTTCCTCTCTTCCTCTCAAGTAGAATTATTCTCTCAAGAAGAATTTTATCTGGTTGCCATTGCACCTGGCATATACCTCTATCATTATCCTTATTAAGTAACATTTCCAATTTAGTGGAACAGTTACTTCTCCAATGGACTGTAAAGTATCTTAGAATAAATATGGAATATTAATAATTTCTTTACTCCACTTCTCCCACCTACTGCGCTATATATAAATCTCATTCCCTTTTCTGAAAAATTTCTTTAAAGACCTAAATATACCCAGTCTCTCATTTTTCTCCCCATCTCCTCCAACTTTTTCATGAACCTATTCCAAACATGTTTTGCTCCCACCATGTTATGAAAACCTACATTGTTGTGGTCATTGACAATTTCCATGTTAACAAATCCAATGGTGAGTTTTCAGTCCATATCTTGACATATTAGCAGCACTTGACACAACTGATCACTCTCTTAAGGATCCTCCTGACCTGCTTTCCCCATTTCCCTGATGGCTTCTCTTATCTCATCACCGTCTGAACACTGTAGGGTCTCAGGGCTCATTCACCTATAAAGCCCCACATAATCTCCTCCCCTCATCTTACCTTTCACACCTCATCCTCTATTTCTACTTTCTATCTTGTTCCTTTCACAGGTACCTCCTTGCAGTGCTCTCACCTAAGCTTTTGTCTTTCCTCTCTCTGCTCAGTATGTTTATCTGCAAGATACCCTCATGGCTTCCTCCCTCACTTCCTTTATTCAAATATCCCCTTTACAGTGAGATATTTCCTGGTGATTGCATCTAAAATTGTGATACACTCACCACACATACATGCATGTCTCTTATCCAACTCTGGTGATCTTTCTCTCTCTTTAGCACTCACGACTAGAATACTACATAGTTTACTCATTCATTCATCCATTTACCCCACTAGAATATAAGCTCCAGGAAGGTATTTTTAAATTTATTCATGACTGAGTCCTTAGTGCCTTACATAAGTGCTTTGTAAATATTTACTGAATGCATGAATGTCTTTTTGTATCACCTGTATCTACCACCAGATATTCTTATATCTAGTATCTGCTTGGCATATAGTAGGCAGAAATGTTTGTTGAATGAACAGGGACCCCTTTCATTTTTTTTTAATAGGTGTATATACATATATTTTAAAATAACCTTATTTTTATAGCAGTTTTAAGTTTCACAGAAAAATTGAGTGGAAAGCACTGAGCATTACTTCATATTATACGCATTCCCTCCCTCCAAACATAAAGCCTCTCCCACCATCAACACCCTACACGGTGTGGTACATTCGTTAAATCCATTAACCAACACTGACATGTTATTACCAGGCCAAGTCCATAGTTCACATTTGCTGTACATTTATGGCTTTGGGTAAATGTATACTATCATATGAATAGTTTCACTGTCCTAAACATCCATTGTGCTCCACTTACTCATCCATCCCACCAGGAAAACCCAACTACTGATTTTTTTACTGTCTCCATTATTATGCCTTCTCCAGAATGTCAGTTGGAATCATATATTATGTAGCTTTTTCAGATTGACTTCTTTCACTAAGAATAAGCATTTAAGATTCCTTCATGTCTTTTCATGGCTTGATAGCTCATTTCTCTTTAGCACTGAATAATTCTCCATTGTATCCAGTTTTCATTTGCCTATTCACCTGTTGAAGAGCATCTTGCTTGCCTTCAAGTTTTGGCAAATATGAATAAAAGGTGCTATAAACATTCATGAGCAGGTTTTTGTGTAGACATAAGCTTTTAACTCAATTGGGTAAATACCAAGGCATGTGGTTGCTGGGAGATACAGTAAGACTTATTTTCAGCTTTTTTAAGAAACTGTCACTTTCTTCCAAAGTGGCTGTACCAATTTGCATTTGCAACAACGAGTGAGAATTCCTGGGCTCCACATGCTCATCATTCGGTATTGTTTTCGATTTTAACCATTCTAATATGTAATGGTAACTCATTGTTTCAAATTTACAGTTCCCCAATGACCTATAATGTTGAGCATCATTTCCTATGCTTATTTGCCATTTGTATGATGAGGTGTCTATTCATATCTTTTGCCCATTTTCTCACTTGGTTGTTGCTTTTCTTATTGTTGAGTTTCTAGTATATTTTGATTAACAGTCCTTTCTCTTGTCATATGTATATTTTTTAATATGCAATCCTGCTGTGTATAATTTGCTTTTTAATATAACAGTATAGCAAGTATTGCCCATTTTGCTTGAAGCTTCCCAATTACCACTTTAAAAGGGTGCAAAATAAATACCACACTTCTTCCTGTAAAGCCCTACAGAGATTTTTTTATTATATCCACTTTACATGTAAAGGGAGCTACGAAAATGGTAAGCTGCCTTAGGTTCTAGCGCTGCCAGCTGGCAGAGCTCAGAATTTCGTCAGGTAATCCAGTGCTTTTCGCTCTTCCAAACTGCCTCTGCCCGCAGCGTAAGTTGCTATGACTAAGTGGCATTTCCTCCTTTCTTCGGGCCTCCCAAATGGCTTTACAACAGGGTGAAGCCGCGATCCGTTGTCCGACAGGCTCCTGTACTTAACTGCGCTCAGCACTTTCGGCGGCGGGCGGGAACTGCCGCACTCCTCCCTGGCCGCGGGGCGGAGCCGGGGCGAGCGGGCCACGCCCGCGACCGCTCACTGCACTGCGCAGACGGCGCGGACACCGGACCTGGCTTCCCGAGCGGGGCGGCGGCACATTTTGACGTGCCCGAGGGCGCTGTCGGGCGGTGAGGGGGCGCTGACACCGCGGCAGGACGCCTACGGACGCAGGACCAGCGGAGCAGGGCGCGGTGAGCGCGGAGCGGGGCAGCCCCGCAGCGGCCCGGTGAGCCCCATGTCGGGCTAGCGCGTTCGCCCCAGCGCTCCCCGGCGACCCTGCCGGAGAGTCGGAGCAACTCCTGACTCCTGCCCGGCTGCCTTTTTCCTTACCTGGGCCTCCGGAGGTTTGCCGCAAAAACGAAAGTGAATTAACTCGAGTGCGTCTGCGCGGAGCCAGTGGTTGCTGCTTCCAGGCTCGCAGCCACCAGCTTCCGGGTGTGTGTGCGTGTGTGTGTTGGAGGAGGGGAGAGGGCCTTCTGGAGGTAGGCTGTGAGTGGCCCTCTGGGTGGTGGGCGGCGCCTTGCGTTTCAGGAACTAAAGCTGTGAGTGGGCCTCACGGTTGTGGGCGGGGCCTCGGTGTTCCCCCGGGTCGGGCAGCTGGCTGGCGGTGAGAGGTGCACAGGGCAGAGCTCCTTCCTCCCTGGCAGTCTAGGTGTAAATCTGTTCAGACTGACACCTGCCCTCGGGCCAAGATAACGGCATGGTAAAGGTAAAGGCATGACGTTGGAACCGACCCTTGAGGAGTGTTGTCTTCGTTTTTTTCGTAGAAATAATGGGTTTTATTGCGTTATCATTCAGTTACAGTGGTGCTGCGCTTGTCGTAGGGTTAATAGAGGCCCCTGACTGGGGCCTTCTTACCAACTCTTTGAAAGGGACTTTTACTGTTGCACTTGGGGCCGCAGCGAATTGTAAAGACAGTCAAAAGATTTTCGCCTTATTTTAGAAGCAAACTAGCAAATGGGAGAGAAGGGTCAACAGCCAAAGCGATAAAAAGAGACGAATGTCATAACCCTAGGATGCCTCTTCGGTGATCCGTGGCGTTTGCTTTTATGAATTGCTACAGAATCTCTTACCCTTTGAAGAGGATAAGCTACATGCTCCTTTCCTGAGCATTTGACAGAAGCCCACAGGGAAGGGGGTAGAGTTCTTTTCTTTGCGTCTTGCGATCATTTGGCTCTTCCTTGCTTGAATGGATCTCCTGTTTAGCTTGGACAAAGCCTGAAGCTGTTAGATTCAAACAACTTCGTACAAGTCCTTTGGTTTTTAGACCACTATTCTCCTCTGATTTACACGTGAAAAAATCACTTGAAGGTACGAGTGAATTTTAGAATGTAGAGTAAGTTAGCACTTTATCTGCATATTGTAACCCCTGGGTAGGTGCAAGAGTAAGGAGGAAATTGTGGTCATTAGAAATGTGGAAAACTGTGGCTTTAATAAACACAAAAAAGTGGAGACTAAGCTTTTTTAAAGTAAAATTTGGGGTGTATCACTATCATTGTTATTACTGATGAAACAACTGTAACGATTGATTTTCATTTTCCTCTATTTGCACTATATTGAGCACCAGGGATATGTTGTACTTTCAGGATTGTGAATATTAGTAAAAATTAAGAAAAATTTCTAACATACCATCTTCCAAAATGGCAAACTGGTATTTGGTGCTTATTAATCCACAACATGTTAATACCATCAATGTGATCAGCAATTTGGAAAAAATATAGCTTATTTCTGTGCTTTGGTTAGATATTATACTCTGGCAAGAATGATTGGATGTATTAACCTGTAGAATATTGATTCTGAACCATGTATTCACATTTTTAAAATTTAGTCTGTACATGCCCATGTTTCTGATTTTAGCATATTAATTTAATAAAGGTGAGCAAGGCTGTCATTGTCTTATGATTTTAATAAAGACAGATTATTGTTTGCTGTCTGGATAAGTATCATGTGTTAGTGAATTGAGCATCGGAGTTTAAGTGAAGAGACAAAGTTTCAGGGCCAGAATCTGCCACTTTAGGGGAATAATTTAACTTCAGATTTTAGTTTTTTTTGTACCTTGGAATGATGAGAATAAAATATACTTAACAGGGTCATAATGTGCTAATGTACATGATAATGCTGGGTTAAACTTTCCAGTCTTGTCTCTTGCTCATCATTTGGTTCTTACTTGATTAGAGCTCTGGTTTATCTGGGGCAAAGCATCAGGCTGTCAAAATCAAAGAACCTTACAGAAGTCTGTGTTGGATACCTGAGTAAAATCAGAGCACTAGCAGGGGAAAAGGGGGACAGTGATAGGGAGGGTACCAACATTTTCTATCAGACTTATTATATGTAATCATCATTTAAATTTTGAAAAAATAGTCCTCTACTACTTAAAGGTAAAGATGAATATTTTAAAGGATTTTTAAAAACTTCTTTATTGAAATATACCATATACAGAAAAGTACACAAATCATAACTGTATAGCTCTATGAAGTATCACAAAGTAAACATTACGCAGGTTAAAAAATAGAACATTGCTATGGCTCCTAAAACCCCTGTGCCTCCTCTCATTCACTACCTCCTGTCTTCCACCTTGTAACCACTGTCCTGTTAATATTGTAAGTTAATCCTGCCAGGCTTTTTTGGCATTATTATTATTTATTTGCACTTTTCCCCAGTTTTATTCAGGTATAATTGAGAAACAAAATTAAATATAGATATGACTATTTTGATATATATGCCCTTCTTTACAGGGTAATTTGTGAAATTTCTTAGAATTGTCAGTTAATTTCAGTGGAAAAAAATTTGCTTCTGTGTGTGTCCCTGAATTAACATCCATTTATGCAAAAACATGAAGAAATCACATTAAAATGGACACAAATATGTTAGTAGTTAAAATGAGTTATCTTAAGATGATATAACAGGCAATGTGCCTTCATTAGTTACTCTGTAACATGTTCTTATAATAGTTTTTTATCTGCTTACATTCAGTGTGTTTGTGGCTCTTGGCTATCTAAACTGCTCACAGGGTCTTCCTAAAATCTTCAGTGCTTATAAAGTTGATTTATTCCTGGGGAAAATAGGGGAGAAAAAAACAGTAAAAACAAAAGAAATGATGGATAACCATGAAAAAGGTGCATAAGATTAAGTAAAATCAGACTAAGCCAGCAAACTGCAAGCCAGTGAGGAGAACTAACTTGGGTCATGACGGAGCCAGGCCCACGATGCAGCAGAACCACCAGCTGCATCGTGCCTGAGCTCCGTCATGCCTTCTTTCCCTGAGCTCCGTCATGCCTGCAGGATGCGCTGTAAATCCTAGCTGCTTGTGTAGGGCTGAATCTGGGCTGAAGGAGAGAGACAGATAGAACTCCTCAAAAAGCTGAACTATTATGCCAGATGGACATATTACAGGGCATGGTTATAATTCCTTCCTGTTTCTTTACTCTGTGAGCCTTTAAAAAAAAAGTTTATAAATACAACAGCATTTTTGAAACCGCTAGATAGATTTCAGAGTTTGGATGGGCCATCATTGATTCTTTCTCCTGTATATGTAAATTGCTTTATATGCTTTCACTGTTTTCTGTAATATTACTAGGGACATCCTTGTACATAATCTATATCAGCATCTTTGATGTGATTCCTCAGAATAAAGAATTACTAAGTGAAGTAATTATTCCCTATAAAAAATAAATTTTATTGTAAATGTAATTCATGTTTATTGTAGGAAATTTGGTAAATGTAATAAAAACATAAAGAAGAAAGTAAAAACCACCTTACCATTCAGATATAATCCTTGCTAACATTTCATTACACCTTTTTTTTGTATATAATTCTATATGTGCATTTAGCCATCTGTCTGTATATGTGTTTTTAATTTTTACAGACAATAATTTTCAATGGCTATATGATATTCCATTTTATGAATGTGCTATAATTCATTTAACTGTATTCTTTATTTCTGGACAATTAAATAATTATTTTTAAAAAATAATTATCCATGTAGTGATCACCTACCATATGCCAGTTTCTGTGCTAGGCACTGTAGACAGTGTGCAAGATAGGCAGTTTTCTGCCTTCTGTGATCTTAATTAGAAATAAATCTCAAATTACAGCTGTATTAACTATTTTGAGGGAGAAGTACAGGGTGCTGTGAAAATGTCTAATGGGAAGACATAAGATGGCTTCCCTGAGGAAATGAGATTTCACCGAGACCTGTAGGATAAGCAGCTTCTAGACAGGAGAAGGATGGGCCCTAAGTGGTTGCAAGAGAGCATGCCCTGTCATTTTCTGTCATATCTTCCCTGTGCCCATCTTAAAAGGATTGGTCAGTAGAGACTGCTTATAAGAGTGATCCCCGCTGCATGTTGCCATTCTCAAAATCCACTGAAACCAGATTTTGGATAAATGTGGATGGCTGGGCCAACCATGGCTAGAACCGCAAAGCAGGCAGTGTGTGTTTTCTCATATATTCCTTACCAGTCCTGTGAGGCAGTCATTATTATTTCCTTACACAAATGAGGAAGTTGAGGGTTATGTAGGTTACCCTAGTCACAGGGCTTATAAATTACAGAGCAAGAGTTCATACTCATAAGAGAAACGTCTGTGCTCTTTGCACTGCCATTAAGGCTTCTTCATCTTCGCCTTCCATGCCTGTCTCATCCCGGTTCCCTCTGTCTTCATGCTTTCCTTCAAGTGGCCTCCCTCACAGACGCCACACAGACGTGCTTGTTCCACACAGACGTGCTTGTTCCCAGAGGGCACTTCCTCTCATTTGGTAATGACTCATGGTAAAGGAAGGTGGTCCACAGGGTCATCTGTGTTGGTATGTGAGCTTCATCAGGGTGGCATGGTCTGCCCGCAGCCTGTGTAGAAGCTACAGACGGTTGGTTACCTGATCCAGGCTGCAGCAGGCCACTGTACAAGACTACCACCAGGCAAGGCATTTTCAGAAACCCCTCTAAGTGCTTTCTTTTTTATAACTGACCACCAACATTTTATTATGAAAAAGTTCAAAGCGCAAAGTTAAAAGATTTTATACCCACAGCCCAGATCATACTCAAAGGTGAAAAGTCGAAAGCTTTTCCTTTAAGATAAGGAGGAAGACAAGGATGCCCAGTCTCACCACTTCTATTCAGCATAGTATTGGAAGTCCTAGCTAGAAGAGCTAGGCAAGGAATAGAAGTAGTAGGCATTCAAATCAGAAAAGAAGAAGTAAAACTGTCACTGTTTGCAGAAGACATGGTATTAAATATAGAAAACCCTAAGACTCCATCAAAAAACCATTAGAACTAATCAATGAATTCAGTAGTGTTAAAATCAATACACAAAAATCTATTGCATTTCTATACACTAATAAATTATCAGAAATTAAGAAAACAATCAATCTATTTACAATTGTACCAGAAAAGTAAAATATCTAGGAATAAATTTAACCAAGAAGATGCAATACTGAGTGCTATGAGACACTGAATACTATAAGACATTGATGAATAAATTTGAAGAAGACACAAATGGAAAGATATTCTATGCTCATGGATTAGAGGAATTAATATTGTTAGTACTCCCCAATATTGTTAATACTGTCCATACTACCAAACCAATCTCCAGTTTTAATGCAGTCCCTATCGGAATTCCAGTGGCTTTGTCAAATCCACACATCTATGGTCAGTTAATTTACAATAAAGGAGCTAAGAATATACAACGAAGAAAGGACAGTTTTTTCAATAAATGGTATTGGAAAAATTGAACAGCCACATGCAAAAGAATGAAAGTAGGTCACTGTTTTACACCATACATAAAAATTAATTCAAATAGATTAAAGATGAACATAAGACCTGAACACATATAACTCCTAGAAGAAACATAGGCAGTTCCTTGACATAGGTCTTGGTGATGATTTTTTTAAATCTGGCACCAAAAGTAAAAGCAACAAAGTGAAAGTAAGTAAGTGGGACTACATCAAACTAACAAGCTTATCCACAGCAAAGGAAACCATCAAAATAAAATGGTAAGTTACTGAATGGGACAAAATATTTGCAAATCATTTAACTGATGAGGGGTTAATATCCAAAATATATGAAGAACTCACACAACTCAGTAACAGCAACAACAATAAAAAATCTGAGTTAAAAAAAGGGGGCAGAAGATCTGAACAGACTTACCTTTAGAAGACATACAGATGACCAACAGGTACATGAAAAGATGCTCAACATCATTGTCATCAGGGAAATGCAAATCAAAACCACAGATACCATCTCACATCTGTTATCAAAAAGACAAGACATAACATGTCAGCAAGGATGTGGAGCAAAGGAAACACTTGTGCACAGTTGTTGGGAATGTAAATTGGTGCAGCCAGTGTAAATAGCAATATGGAGTTTCCTCAAAAAATTAAAATTAGAACTACCATATGATCTACCAAGTCCACTTTAGGGTATTTATCCGAAGAAAGCAAAAACACTAACCTGAAAAGGTATCTGCACCCCCATGTTCATTGTAGCATTATTTACAATAGCCAAGATATGAAAACAACCTAAGTATCCATTGATGGATGAATGGATAAAGAAAATATGTACAAAATGGAATAGTATTCAGCCAGAATAAAGAATGATATCTTGCCATTTGTGACACTATGGATGGACCTTGAGGGCATTATGCTTTTCAGACAGGTGAAGACAAATACTGTAAGGTCTTTCTTATATGTGGAATCTTAAAAAAAAGCCAAACTCACAGAAAAGCAGATTGGTGGTTGCCTGAGGTCGGTGGGTGGGAGAAATGGATGAATGTAGTCAAAGGTTAAAAGAGTAATAATAATAAAATCAAGAGCTACAAAATGGCAGTATGGTATCCTGGGAAAGAAAAAGGACATTAATAGAAAAACTGGTGAAATCAGAATAAAGTGGGGAGTTCAGGTAATAGTAATATACCAATGTTGGTTTCTTAGTTTTGACAGATATACTATTAAGAGTAACTGGGTGAGGGGGTATATGGGGAAAAAAACTAATAAAAATAATAATGTAGAAACAATAAGGTATTACAGTGAGCTCTCATGTATCCACCATCTATATCATTTTAACTCTGTTTTATCAGAAAACTGTCCGTCTACTATCTCTGTCCACCAGTCTATCTATTGGCAAAGTAAACTGCAGATGTCAGGACACCACCTCCTAAATATTTTAGCATGCATACCATTAACTACAGTTCAGTATGTTTACAGATTTTTCTCTTGATGTAAAATTTACCAGCAGTTCTTAAGAGTACGTTTGCTGAGTTTTGACTAGAATAATCAATGACACCAGAAATAGAATAATACCATGACACCAGAAAGTTCTCTCATACCCCACCTCACTCAATCCTCACCCTGTCTCTGAGCAACCAGTATTCCTTTTTGACTGTCCTAGAAACTCATACAAATGGAATTGTACAGTATGGATTCTTTTGTATAAAGCTTCATTTACTCAGCGTGTTGTGACTCATCCACCTTGTTCTGGGTATTAGTAGTTCATTGCTTTTTATTACTGAGTAGTATTCCATTGTATGAATATACTACAGGTTTTGTTTTATTGACCCATTCTCCTGTTGATGAAAAAGTGCTTCCAGTTTTGGGCTACCGTGAGTAAAACTGCCATGAACATTGTGGAAGTTTTTTGGGACATATGTTTTCATTTTTCTTGGGATTAGAACTGCTTGATCATAGTGTCGATGTGTTTAGTGTTACAAGAAACTGCCAACATACTCTGGTTTCTCTTTAGGTGATATAAATCTTTCACTTTTTATTAAAGATTTCCATGGAGAGGAACAATGAGCTAAAGAATACAGTAACTGAAGTGAAGTATACAATGTAGGGAATGAATAATAGATTGCTGCAAGTAGAGGAGACAATGAGGTGGAAATTAGAGAAAAGGAATACAGTGAAGCTGGAGAATAGAAAAAAAGAATCTCTAGGAATGAAAGAATGGTAAGAGAGCTGTGTGATAACTCCATATACACAGAAAACCCTAAAGTCTTCAAAAAACTGTTAGAACTAATAACTGGATTCAGCAAAGTTTCAGGATACAAAATTAATACACAGAAATTGTTTTCCTATATACTAACAATGAACAAGCAGAAAGAGAAATCAGGAAAACAGTTATATTTACAATTGCATTAAAAAGAATAAAATACCTACGAATAAACCTAACCAAGGAGGTGAAACCTGTACTCTGAAAACTATAAGACACTTATGAGAGAAATTAAAAAAGACATAATAAATGGAAATCTATCCCATACTCATGTCAGAATCACCATCCTACCCAAAGCAATGTACAGATTCAAGGCAATCCCTATCAAAATACCAGCAGCATTTAGTAATGAACTAGAACAAGTAATCCTAAAATTCATATGGAACCACCACAGATCCCAAATAGCCAAAGCAATCCTGAGAAGAGCAAAGCTGGAGGGTTTATACTCAGTGAAATAAGGCAGGCAGAAAGACAAATACCGAACGATTTCACTTATTTGTGGAATATATGATTTCACTTATTTGTGGAATATAAAAATGAAACAAGACAGAAAGAACAAAACAGCAGTAGACTCACAGACACTAAGAAGTGACTGGTGGTTACCATTGGGGAAGGATTGGGGTGGATGGGCAGCAAGGGTGAGGGGGATAAAGGGGCACAAAAATTCTCAATCATAATATGTGTTGGTCTCGGGGATGGTAGTACAGAATAGAGAATATAGGCCATGATTCTGTAACATCTTCCTATGTTGACAGATAGTAACCGTACTATTGGGGGTGAGGATTTAATAATATGGGTAACTGTTGAACCACTGTGTTATGTATTTGTAATTGTATATCAATGATGCTTCAATAAAAAAACGGGGAGAAAAAGAAACGGATAGACCGTACCTCAAAGCTGTGCAGCATTACACTCCCACCAACAGTGTGTGAGAATTCTGGTTGCTTCATATCTTTACCACTATTTGGTGGTGTCAGCCTTTTTAATTTTGGATATTCTGGTGGGTATGTAGTGATATCTCAATGGATTTTTTTCTCCATTTCAGTTTAGGGAAAATAAATGGGAGGGAAAAAGGATGAAGCAAACAGTTCTGTGTTGAGATTGCTAACATTGTATACGTCGGAACACCGAAGGACAAATTTGCCAAATTATCATCCTTTTCACATCTTACAATTCTTTTTAGATAGGGCATTGTTCTTATTTTCCTTAAATTTCTTCTTTTGTTCAAAATTACTTGAAACCTGTTTATTTTCTAAGAGTAGTCAATAGTTCCTTACCTGAAGTTCTTTGGTGCCTGATACGGCTGCTTGTTCTATGTGCTGGGTCTGGCTCGTGGTGAACTTTTTCCTTTGGGTCTATAATTTGGGAAAGGGTAGCTCATGTTGAGTTAGGTTTCTTTGTGGGAATCCTGTCTGGGGATCCTGGCTTCAGGATATTTTATTGGCTTTAGCCTTATAATCCACGGATGTTATCAGCATGTGTCCACTTCCTATACAGAAGTTCTTAGACTCCTAGCCGTAAGAGGAATATAAATTCAAATCCCAAATCTATCTGAAAACAGGCCCAAGGTTATGAATTCACATGGAGACTTTTTTTTATGCCTCATGTCTGGTGTAAGGCCACTAAGTTCCTTTGCTAATGGACTGCTTTTATTCTGGTCCACCCTTACGTTGAGGGGTAGGGTAGTACATTGAGCAGTGCGATGTTAAGGGAGGCTAGAAGTCCAAGGTCAGGAAGCCGGGCAATCCAGTATCTGGTAAGAACCTGCTTCCTGGTGTTCAGATGGGTGTCCTCTCAGTGTTCCTTCATGTTGGAGACGGAGAGAGAGAGAGAGAGAGAGAGAGAGAGAGAGAGAGGAAGTGAAGGCAAGCTCGCTCCTGTGTTTTATAAGGACACCAATCTCATCTGTGAGGACTCTATCTTCATAACCTAATTACCTCTCAGGTAGTTGGCCCCTACTTCCTAATACCATCAGTTGGAGTTAGGGCTTTAACATATGAGTCTGGAGGGGATAGAAACTCAGTCCATGCTGCCACTATGTGGGCCATAACCCCTCCCAGTGTCTGTCCCTTGTGTTACTTTCCTTTCTGCTGAGCCTGACTGTGCATTTGAATGGATGTTGGTGTTATGTTATCACACACATATATGTCCTTTGGAGTGTTTTTAGAATTTTCTCATCTTCCATGTTGTCACAAAAAAATATATAAGGGATAAAATTTGTGGTCTTCTGTGAGTCTTGGAAGTATGAAAAACAAGTCATTTTAGAGACTGTATCTATCTTCAAAAAATAAAGGCACTGCCAAGCATATGATAGAACTTTACATAAGTTTTTTGAATAATGGCTTTTTTTGCACTGAGATGTTCTCTTATTTTTCTTTACAGTGTGCAGCTCTGAGTTGGGGAAAGTGGTGTGTTTTGGGGCATTCTGAGCATTCAGAAGGAAAGCGGACATGTCTTTGGATGACGTTAAGATGAAATCTGGTGATTTCCTGGAGAAGGAGCACCTCGACAGCGGGAGCTTTGGAAAGGTGTCTCTGTGCTTACACAGATCCCATGGGCTCGTGATCCTGAGAAAGGTGTACACTGGGCCCAAGCGCAACGAGTGAGTTGGGAGCAGAGGCAGGTGGCCAAATTCCAGGCTGGCCTTAGGAAGCAGTGGTTGTGGAGGGAGAGGGCAGGCCAGTTGACCATGTGGCACAGGCTTTAGAACGAGACAGACTACGGTGTGTCAGCATACAGCTGCATGTCCGATAACCCTGCAAGGTGGTTATTTGAGGCAGTCAATGGAAAGAAAATGGAAGGGATTTGTGAAGATAGACTGACTCACTTCCTTCACATTTTTGATGAGGACCAGCCCTAATATGAAGGAAAAAAAGCTAGAAAACAGTGGCTCATTAATTAGAGGTTCCAGGAAACTTCTCTTTATAGCAATTAGTGGAGTTGTTTTATTTCTCTCTGTTTTTTCCAGAGTGGTTGCAGAGAGAAGCTGCAGTTTTTATTGTATTACCTAATATCCTTTTTTCAGGCTGTGTCTTGTTGCTACTCTTAATTAATCAATTAATTAATTAATTAAACATTTCTTGAGACTCACTGCTGGTCACTGGGGCCAAGGAACATAAAGATGAATGAGAAGCTACTCTGCCTTCTAAAGCTTGTAGTCTGTGCCTGGGAGAGACGGGTATGTGCACACATAAATGACTGAAGCACACGTGGGATGGGATGCAGTGAAGGGATATACTGTGTTTCTTACTGGCACAAGGGAAAGGGGCTAACTGCTCATATGAACTGCACCGTTCCCTCCCACAGGTACAATGAATCCCTCCTGGAGGAGGGCAAGATTATGCACAGGCTAAGACACAGTCGGGTGGTAAAGCTCCTGGGCTTCATCCTAGAAGAAGGAAACTACTGTCTGGTGATGGAGTACATGGAAAAGGGCAACCTGATGCAAGTGCTGGAAGCCGAGGTAGAGGGCACTGCTGTGTGCTTTCCAGGCACAGCATGTGGGCGCTCGTTGTCTGTTAGGGTGTCCTGGTGTTCTTTGTTGTTGGTGTAAAGTAACCAACCCCTTTGTGGATTGCTAGGTATTTTGGACATTCTGAAGTCAATCCCTCATTAAATCTTATTTGACTTACCTGCCCAGAAGGCAGTCTAGCCCCTTAGTCCCTGTGGATAGTTGCCCTTATCCCTTACTTGGATGGTCTTCTCCCTGTCTTAGTATTATAATTGGCTTTTGTCAGCCACTCTGAGATCCACAACTCAGTTAGACACTGTGTTCATCAAGCAAACTGAGGCTGGTTAGTGAAAATTATGTGCATGATGGGTAGCAATTAATGATTGACTACAGGATATGCACTATAAATATATGGGAAGATGGAATCTTAATTGCATATTGATACCACTTAAGAAACTTAAAAGGTTATAGAACATTAGAGGCAATACCACTGGATAAGTAGGACTTTAAAAAAGGAAAATAAAAATTGTTTACCAAAACCAAATAGCTTGAAAGCATTTTTAAGTTTTATGTACCTATTAGGAGCAAGGCCTAGGTGCTAGTTGCTCTGGAAGCCATAGCAAATAAGACACAGACAAGAAAAGGTCACAGTGTCTTGCCATTGGGTTTCAGCCCAGGCAAGTTCACTATGGATGTGACTAAAGAAATGACAGTAGAATGTTCTTGGGGTGAAAGGGTTATACCAACTATATTACCATGGTAGCAGGTCAGTCACTAAGATCCCATCCACTCAGAGCAAGTCAACATGCAGCAAACCGGTCTCTGCCTCTGGGCCTCTCTGCCTGCACAGCCATCCCAGTCTCTGTCCTTGGTGCTGCTACCACTGCAGCCTCTGCTCTCCTGCAGCCTTGCAGCTGTGCACCATGTCACCCAGAGCACTGGGCAGGGCTCTTTATATAATAGTGTCAATAACAACGTATTGCCCACACCTGTGTAGTGAGCTAGCCAACCAGGGCCAGGTGAGAATCCTGGCCACAGGAACCTTCATTTTATCCACAGACAGCTAAGTAAAAGGACAGCCCGATGGGATGGTGTGTTGATAGCCATCCTTGTAGTGTGCAGTGGGAACACAGAGCAGAGGCACTCACCCCAGCATGGGGTGGCAGGAAGGGATTCCTGAAGGAGGGTGAAGGAAAGTGTTTCAGGCAGAGAGAATGGCATGTGCAAAGGAATGAGGGTATGCTGAATTTGGAAAACTGCAAATAACCAGGCTTGCCAAGCATAGATTGCATGTGGGGGTGATAGCGTATGACCATCTTTATGGCAAATAGCCCCCCTTTTCCTATCTTCTCCCCTACTCAGCACCTGCCCCAAACTATGTCAATTCTTCAATTCTTCTAAGTCACAGACATCTCTCACAAATGTCTGTATGGAGGATAAAGATAATCACTGATACATACGGTATTGTAATTTGGTCAGATTGTTCTTCTCCCCCAAACTCAGTCGGACCAGCTGCATGGAGTTCAGTAGGCATTTTGATTGGGAGAGTAATCATTTGGGACGAGAAGCCTTCTGCCGGGTCAGGCAACACTAAGGTGCACAAGTTGGGTTTAAGAAGAAATTCAGGAGGATGTAAGGAAGAGAAGCAGAAAGAGGAATGAGAAGGGGATCTATTTAGTTGTTTAAATTTTTTTCTAAGTCCAAAGTTATACCAAGGAAGGAGGGAACACCTCCAGCTGTGCTTTGTATGGTGGTAACCAGACTAATAATGCTTCGGTTCAGCTACATCATGAGTTAAATGTGGTTTGGGGGCTGACTTGGGAATCTAATTTCTATCATTTAAATTTTTTTCCTGTTTATCAACAACTAACATACACATAAATTTTTGGAAAATAGCCTGTTTGTAAACTAGTGACTGCACAAACGTACACACACACACACACACACACACACACACACACACACAGTGAAAGTTTTTGTCTTTCGATGTTAAGTGAAACTAATGTTTAATCTAATAGAAGCTGTGTCTCTATTAACATTGATGTTCATACAAGTAGAATACAGTTGTAAGAGTGACCCAAGAATCTACAAAGGCCTAAAGTATCTGATAGCAAATTACAAAATAAATATTAAACTCACTTCGACATTATTTTAACAATATCATATTATCTCATAGTTTAATCTTGATGTGTCTGTAATCAATGTGAGTATATTCCCTTGTATTCTTTTTTCTCTTAATGTTTTTTATACACACATTTCCAAGACATTGTTCACATGTTAAATTTATAGTAGCACATCATTAGTATACCATAGAGAATATTTATGGGATTTTTTTGTATATTTATTTATACATTCATTCAACAAACATTCCAGGCATCATGCTAGGTAGTAAGTATAATCCTAAATGATGATGATGATGGTGGTAATTATATAGTTTTGTTCTCAAGTTGCTTAATTTTATAGCATTTTTATATATTATCATATTGGCATAGAAGTCTTATTTTTACACTGACAAAACACAACATTAATACTTTAGCACCTGGGATGAAGTCTTTCTTAAAAGGAGGGCTCGCTTTACAATGACAGTAGTGGTGCAGAGCATGATAGAAGGAAACATGGTAAAGTGTCCCTGACTTACGATGGTTTGGCTTTACAGTGGTGTGGAAGTGATAAACATTCAGTAGAAACTGTGCCTCAAATGTTGAATTTTGAACTTTTCCCTGGCTAGGGATGTCATCATTTCTCGTGATATGGGGCAGGGATGTGAGCCACAGCCCCCTCATCTGCCGCATGATCAAGAGTATAAACAGCCAGTACACTGACAGCCATTCTGTACCCAGACAACCATGCTGTTTTTCACTTTTAATATAGTATTCCATCAGTTACATGAGATACTTAACACTTTATTATAAAATAGGCTTTGTATAAGATGATTTTGCCCAACTGTAAGCAAATGTAAGAGTACTGAGCACATTTAAGCTAAGGTATGACTTTTCAGTGGGTTGAGTATATTAAATGCATTTTCAATTTAAGATATTTTCAGTTTACAGTGAGATTATTGGAACATAATCCCCATTGTAAATCGAGGAAGATCTGTGTATTTTCAGGTTCAGACCCCTCTGCTCTTGAGTGAAGCAGTTGCTTTCGCCTGTTCTGATTATCTTTCCCTTTCATAGACTTAATCTCACTTGTTTTAGATCAGTATCCCCCTTTCTGTAAAAGGGAGGATAATTATGGAGACCATTGAAGGAATGTGCTACTTACATGGAGAAGGTATAATACACAAGGACCTGAAGCCTCAAAATATACTCGTTGATGATGACTTTCACATTAAGGTAAATAATAATCTAAAGGCTTCTAAAAGATTGGGGTACTTTCAGTTCTAATTCTCTACTGTAACTCCAGTTTTGTACATGGTAAACACTAAAGAAAGACCTAGCCCAACTAATAACTGGTGATGGTTGTGCCAAAAGACTCTACCAAGAATTGAAAAGGATACAGACTTAATGGCATTTTTATTTTTATTTATTCATTTACTTTGATCTGCATTTTTTTAAATCAGATTCCTTTTGAAAATTCTTTCCATTGAAGTAAAGAGAACAGGGAAAGAGAATTTTCTTCTGTTTACTTAAGAGCAAGATTTAACATCATATCTAATTGGCTTTGGCAGCAGGATTCCAAGTACAAGAATCTGAAAGGGGAAGTAAGATTTGGGGGCAGGACTCAGGAACTGCTTACCCCAGCTTCTCTCTATTAGAAGATTTTGCTTCTGATACTTTGTTCTTCTCTTGGATGGATTTTTATTCCTATGTCTTTAAAGGAAGTTTCCTTCTTCACATTAATAACTTACCTCTTCTGTTCTGGAATCTCTGAATTTTAGATAATCACTTGCCAGAATTCACCCCCAAATGCTTGGAATCCTAGGGGCAAAAGTGAAACTGTCACCTTTGATTTCTTAACTGTCCTATTCTGTCATTTTACCCAGCCACCTCCCTCTTTGTCTTGTGTCTGACCTTGGTATTTTTCTCTCTGCTTTCTTGTCTATTTTTCCCCTCCTTCCTATCCCATTTTCTCTTAGGTTCAGGCTAGCAACTCAAAACAACTAGACTACAGTCCTTATCCTCAATATGTCTTTGGAATCCTGGAAACACATCCATGGGCTTCTGGATACCATCTGGGAAAATAGAAGGTGCAGTATCTGGTCACTGTCCGCTACCCAAATCTGAGAAGACAATAACTTTTTTCCCCCCAGCTCTAGGAATGGTTGAAGAATATATGCAGAGTAAGTGAGGAATTAGGATAAATATGTCCTGTTGTTGTTCACGTCAGAAATGTCTTCTGCTTTTCCTCTCCACTCCCCACCCCTTACTTCCAACAGCAAATCCCTTGGTTATATTGCATAAGAACTGAGATCCCAGAATTTCAAGTAGACATTTCTTAGGGGAGATATTTCAAATGGCTTAGGAAACACAAAGTTTCTGTGATTCTGTTTTAAACTTACCTAGTGCAACCATTTCTGGAAAATTCACTGTGCCTCACGTCTATTGGATAAGCCCCAGATGTAAAGACAAATCTGATTAGCTTGTAGCCTTCACAGAACAATCCCATTGGTCTGATCTCTTGCAGATAGCTGATCTTGGTGTTACTTCCTTTAAGACGTGGAATAAACTGACCAAGGAGGAACACAATGAGCAGAGGAAAATCAACAGTACCTTTAAGGAGAATGGCTGCACCCTCCATTACATGGCCCCCGAGCATCTGAATGATGTCAATGCAAAGCCCTCAAAGAAATCAGATGTGTACAGCTTTGCCATAGTACTTTGGGCAATATTTGCAAATAAGGAGCCATATGAAAGTAAGACATTTATGAGAGAGTGGGATTTGGGTATTAATCAAAATCATTAAATGAAATAATGGACTTCATGGAAGTCAGTTAAAATTTATAATTGTTTGTTCCTTTAATGTCTGTCTTGCCCTCTGCACTGTAAGCTCCACAAGGGCTGGGACCATGTCTGATTTATTCACTACTATTTCTCTAGTACCTACACTCACAGTGCCTGCAACATAGTAGGTGCGTAGTGAATTTTTGTTGAATGAAGGTGTAATCTCAGATTAGGAATCAGGGGTCACAGGACAAATAGGTGCCATGATAATGCATCGAAGCTTGGGAGGGGCTCTGAAATTCCAGGATTCTTCCTGGACAGGAAAGCTTGCTTCTGCTTATTGAGGACTTGCCCTTTTGTACTACAGAGCATATACTTCATACTTTCATTCATTAACTTACTCCTTCATTCAAGAATTATTTCTTTTCAGTACTTACAGTAGACCCTTTAATTGGAACTGAGAATAGAAAGATGAGAAAGACATGGTTCATGCAGGAGAACAAATACATACATAGTCATTCTTCAGTTTGTTAAGTGCCTAAATTAACGGGCATTTTCCTATCTATTCTTCTTGGCTGTTTATCAGATTTCACGGTTTAATGATCACCTGTTGGCTGAAGCCTCTCAAGCCTCTTATCTCCAGCCCTGGCATGAATGTCCACTTGTCTATTAGATCTATCACATATATCAGAGGAGCCCCAAATCAACATTCCCCCCACATGCACTCATTTTTCACATATGCTCCTTGTGTTGCTTTGCTATTCTTGTGTTCAGAAAATGACATCACCATCCATCTTTCCAGAGCACCTGGCCCAAAACCTCAGTTATCCCAGACTTAACCTTTCCCCTCATCTCCAATCAGAAATCAAAACCTATGAACTCAAGGTATATCTGTGATTCAAGATACATCTTGAATCCCTCTGCATCTGTCTATCTCCACCAGACACTGTTTAGTTCATGCCTTCTGTATTTCTGCTGCAGGGCCCTCCTGCAGCCTGCCATGCACACTGCACCCAACCTGGCCATCTTAAAAGGCAAATATGAGCATCTGTGGCATCCTTCCAAGACTCTTCATAGTCTTAAGGATAAAGTTCAAACTCCTCAGAAGAGAATACAAGGCCCTTTCTGGTTTGGCTTTTGCATCTCTCTGTAGCCTCTCCCTATTCCTTAATTCTTTGCTTAGTCAATATGCCCAGTTATACTGAACCAGGCATAATTTCTGGGATATATTATGATGTTGGGACCTTCCAATCTATTTATATACTGCTTTCCTAGCCTAGAATCTCCTTCTTAGTTCTTGCTAATTTTTGTGGACTCAACAAAGCTTTCTCTGACCTTCTAATCATTGTTGTGTTACCAGAACTTCTTGTACTTACTTTTTCAATAGCAATTATCACTTTATTTTAAGTCATTCTTAAATTGAGCTCTTTAAAGGCAAGAGCTGTACCATATTTGTCTTTGTGTTAAAATCTGGGGTATACCATTGGGTTTATTCACATGTTTCATTTGTTCTACCAGGAGGCAGCTTTGTTGTGAATTCTCTCTTTCATCTGCAGAAATTAAAAGATTGTTTGATCATCTCACAGTAGAATATGTCAGCTTCTTGCCACAGAGTGATTCTGCTCCTACCAGATGAAGCAGCTCACCAAAAGCATTCCCTAGGCAGAGAGATTAGTGGCATTGTCCAAGTTCTGCCGCCTCCCTGCCTGAGAGGAGCAGGACCTGAAACAATGTCTCAACTTAAGCTCCTCTTTGCTTTATAGATGCCATCTGTGAGCATCAGTTGATGATATGCATTAAGTCTGGGAACAGGCCAGATGTGGACGACATCACTGAGTACTGCCCGAGGGAGATTATCAGCATCATGAAGCAATGCTGGGAGGCGAATCCAGAACTTCGGCCAACATTTGCTGGTAAGAGCATCTTTTATGATTGTGTGTGATTACCTGTGAGGCGCTTTTCCTAATAAGATGTTGTCAGGAAGTTGCTTTGAGTTTTCAGAAAACTGAGTTCCATTTGTGATTTCTTTAGATTTCAGACATTTTGTTCAATGAAAAGATGCCATTCCTCCCAAAGCATGAAGGCACATATGGTTCTCTGGTTCCTTTTTTTAAAAATAGTTAACTTTAAAAATCATGTTAAAATATACATAACACATAACTTACCATCTTAACCCTTTTTAATTGTACGGTGCTATGGCATTAAGTACACGTACAGTGTTGTGCAGCCATCACCCCCATCCATCTCTGGAACATTTTCATCTTCCCAAACTGACACTATGGACCCATTAAATATTAACTGTCCATCCCCTTCCCCCAGCCTCTGGAATCCCCCCTTCTACGTTCTGTCTCTATGAATGTCTCTACTCCAGGGACCTCAAGTCAGTGGAATCATCCAATACTTGCCTTCTGTGACTGGCTTATTTCACTGAGCATAAATAATGTCCTTGAGATTCATCCATGTTGTAGCCTGTGTCAGGATTTCCTTCCTTTTTATTCCATCGTATGTATGTACCACATTTTGTTTATCCATTCATCTGTTGATGGACACATGGGTTGTCTCCACTGGCTTCCTTGTTTCTAGACTTCTTATATACTTTTTTTCCTCTCTTGTGTAGCTGGTGTCTTTGGAAATGTCTGTTGTCATTTATTGGGCCTGTAGTAGAGGAAGAAGGAAAGGGCCATGAATGTTTGTCACATCACTCCACCTCTTCCCATTCCCCTGTACTACCTAGATTCTCGCTAAGAAGGAAATCAGGTGAAGAAAACTAAATAGTAGAAAGGCACTTAGGAACAGAAAAGTATTTTGCTCTCATTTTTCTGCTATGAGAAAACAGAAATAAAGCCCTGCCTATCTCTACCACTAAAGGATTAGAGGGGTACTTTGATTCAGTTGCCTGTTTTCTTACTCAAGTTTGTCAGCCTGAATCTTCTCCTGGCTTGGCTTCTTCTCTTCTCTCATGCCTTGTACATTTTTTTAAATTAAAATTCCTATTTTGAGATAATTGTAGATTTACATACAACTATAAGAAATAACACGGAGGCATCCATATAGCTTTTACCTAGTTTTCCCAAATGGTAACATCTGGCCATACTACAGTACTGTGTCACAGCAGGGGCGCTGACATTGATACAGTCAGATACAGAGCCTCTCCATCACCACACGGTGACCTGTGTTCCTCTCTTATAGCTACACCCACTTCCTTCCCCAGCCCGACCCCTTCCTTTATTTCTGGCAACCACTAATCTCTTCTCCATTTCTATAATTTTGTCATTTCATGTATGTTACATAAATGGAATTATAAAATGCCTTTTAGGTTGGCTTTTTGCCACCCGACACAGCTCTCTGGAGATTCATCCAGGTGGTTGTGTGTGATAATGGTCTTCCCTTTTATTACTGAGTAGTATTCCGTGGTGTAGATGGACTGTAGGTTGTTTATTCACTACTTTAAGAAATCTGGTTTGTTCCTGGTTTTGGCTCTTAGGACTAAAGCTATTGTAAATATTTGTTACAGGTTTTTGTGTGAATATAAGTCTGTGTTTTTTGGGAATAAAAGCCCAGAAGTGAAATAGCTAGTTTCATATTTAGTTTTTTCTTTTTCTTTTCCTTTTTTAAAGAATTTGCCCCAAAATCTTACAACCACAGACTATTTACTGTTAAAAGAACATATGGAATGTGAACAGTCCCCAGGAATGGGTTGTTCTAATTTATCTGAATTCTCTCAGACTGTTCAAGTTCAGTTGGACAATATCCACCATATCATAGATAAGCTTTCACAAATGCCTAAGGTGCCTAACTGGTTTTCTTGGTTTCACTGGAGATGGCTGGTAATTACAGGTATGCTTTGGTTACATAACTGTACTCCTATTATGTCAATGAGTGTGCAGAATTTAATTAGTAGTTTAAAACCTATACATGCTGAAGTTACTCTACAAGAAGATATGTCAAAGAAATAATCAATCTTCCCATGTTTTCTGCTGCCTGCTACTTCTATAGCTTTTCTTCTTCCTTCCTAATTACAACCCTTAAATAGAATTTGTGCCACATATCGAACTTACTGAGTATCATAATTCTTCCAAGTGGTAAAGACACCTGAAGACAAATGCTGGGCATAGAAGCCACAGGGCATAAATATGCAAAGAAGTAAAAAGCTAACCTTTTCAAACAATAAGGCTTCTCTCTCACTTACCAACTTCACATTTCCATGTATGGCCCCAGAAGATGACTGGTTAGCCAGAGACGGGTAAGATTCCTCAAGGGAGGAACAACCTAAGACAGGCACAGTCGCAGGGGGGCCATCAGGTGAGAAATTGGGGATCAACAGAGGTGAGGCTTAGAACCTCACCCCCCTCCTGTTCTGAGAGAAATCTTCTGCATATGTGGATGTTTTATTGCCCTTGTCTAGCTTGGATTAACACATAGTCTACAGGCACACACCTGATCATCTACATTTGCTCTCTTACAACACTAAACTGTGTTTTCTACCTTTATCTCGTATCTACCTACCACTTCAGCATTTTATTAAAAATAATAATAATAAAGAGAGAAATGTGGTATCCACATATAAATCAAGTATAAAAATAAAATGAATATTCATATTTGAACTGACTGTTTATAGTTCATAATGCATGAGCAAAACCGAAAGTTTCTGTGATGACTGCCCCTGTACTGTTCACCATGTAACTTATTCACTATGTAAGAATTTGTTCTACATGTAAGAACTTGTTCGTTATGCATCAGAAGATTGGAGACTGACGAAAATTAGGCTTGGGGTGGATTAATGATTGTGCATTGAACATTGACCCCGCTATACAGAATTTTATTGTTTTTAACCATTTGATCAATAAATATGAGAGATGCCCTCACAAAAAAAATATATATATATATAAACACACTTCCAATTGTAAAATAAATAAGTAACCGGGATGTAATGTATAGCATAAGGAATATAGTCAAAATATTATTAACAACTTGGTATGGTGATAGCTGGTACCTAGAATTATCATGTATATAAATGTTGAATCACTGTGTTGTACACCTGAAACTAATGTAATACTGTGTGTCAACTACCCTTCAATAAAAAATAATTATCCGGAAAAAGAAAAAAAAGAAGAATTTGCCACTGTTTTTCAGAGTGGCTATACCATTTTGTATTCCCACCAGCATGTAGGCATGTAAGGCTTTCTCATTTCTCTGCATCCTTGCCACTAATTAGGTATTGCTACTTTTCATTTTAGCCATTCCGATAGGTAAGTAGTGACACCTCATTGTGGTTTTAATTTGTGTTTTTCTTATAGCTAATAATGTTGAGTGTCTTTTCATGTGCTTATTTACCATCTACATGGTTTCTCTGGTGAAATGTTCTTTTTTTTTTTTTTGATAATTATTTTTTATTGAAGGGTAGTTGATGCACAGTATTACATTACATTAGTTTCAAGTGTACAACACAGTGATAAAACATTTATATACATAATTCTAGGTTCCAGCTATCACCCTACCAAGCTGTTACAATATCTTGACTATATTCCTTATGCTATACATTACATCCCGGTTACTTATTTATTTTACCATTGGAAGTCTGTCTTTTTTTTTTTTTTTTTTTTTTTGTGAGGGCATCTCTCATATTTATTGATCAAATGGTTGTTAACGACAATAAAATTCTGTATAGGGGAGTCAATGCTCAATGCACAATCATTAATCCACCCCAAGCCTAATTTTCGTCAGTCTCCAATCTTCTGAGGCATAACAAACAAGTTCTTACATGGAGAACAAATTCTTACATAATGAATAAGTTACATAGTGAACAGTACAAGGGCAGTCATCACAGAAACTTTCGGTTTTGCTCATGCGTTATGAACTATAAACAGTCAGTTCAAATATGAATACTCATTTGGTTTTTATACTTGATTTATATGTGGATACCACATTTCTCTCTTTATTATTATTATTTTTAATAAAATGCTGAAGTGGTAGGTAGATACAAGATAAAGGTAGAAAACATAGTTTAGTGTTGTAAGAGAGCAAATGTAGATGATCAGGTGTGTGCCTGTAGACTATGTGTTAATCCAAGCTAGACGAGGGCAATAAAACATCCACGTATGCAGAAGATTTCTCTCAGAACGGGGGGTGAGGTTCTAAGCCTCACCTCTGTTGATCCCCAATTTCTCACCTGATGACCCCCCTGCGACTGTGCCTGTCTTAGGTTGTTCCTCCCTTGAGGAATCTTACCCGTCTCTGGCTAACGAGTCATCTTCCGGGGCCATACAGGGAAATGTAAAGTTGGTAAGTGAGAGAGAAGCCTTATTGTTTGAAATGGTTAGCTTTTTATTTCTTTGCATATTTATGCCCTGTGGCTTCTATGCCCAGCATTTGTCTTGAGGTATCTTTACCACTTGGAAGAATTATGACACTCGGTAAATTTGATATGAGGCACGAATTCTATTTAAGGGTTGTAATTAGGAAGGAAGAAGAAAAGCTATAGAAGTAGCAGGCGGAAGAAAACATGGGAAGATTGATTATTTCTTTGACATATCTTCTTGTAGAGTAACTTCAGCATGTGTAGGTTTTAAGCTACTACTTAAATTGCGCACACACATTAACATAATAGGAGTATAGTTACATAACCAAAGCATACCTGTAATTACCAGCCATCTACAGTGAAACCAAGAAAACCAGTTAGGCACCTTAGGCATTTGTGAAAACTTATCTATGATATGGTGGATATTGTCCAACTGAACTTGAACAGTCTGAGAGAAATCAGACAAATTAAAACAACCCATTCCTGGGGAATGTTCACATCCCTTATTCTTTTAACAGTAAATAGTCTGTAGTTGTAAGATTTTGGAGCGCTACAATTTGTACTTCTCCTAATTCTTGGTTGAGTTCCAACAGTATAGATCCAGTCAAATTTGTCGTTTTACTGTATGCACAGGCCAGCTTAGATATCTCCTTCATTCCCATGGCAAGTCCAGGAGCTGGTGGAATGAGTGCATCTACAGCTGTAGCAGTGCGTGGATCTTTGTTGAGGTTTTTTGATGATCATCTTCTGGCATGAGTCTTCCAGAGAGTGCAGATGTTGGAAGTTCTCTTTCATATCGTATCTTAGTTCATTTTCGGGGTAGCCCAATTAGGCTTTGATCCTCTGTATAAACACAAACAGACCCTTTGCCTACACTTTTATATGCCCTTTATACCCTTGTGTAGAACTCATTGGAGGTTACCACACAGGAACTGCCCTTTTTTTTGTTTTGTTTTGTTTTGTTTTGTTTTGTTTTGTTTTTGGTATCACTAATCTACACTTACATGACGAATATTATGTTTACTAGGCTCTCCCCTATACCAGGTCCCGCCTATAAACCCCTTTACAGTCACTGTCCATCAGCAGAGCAAAATGTTGTAGAATCACTACTTGCCTTCTCTGTGTTGTACAGCCCTCCCTTTTCTCCAACCCCCCATACATGCTAATCTTAATACCACCCTACTTCTCCCCCCACTTCTCCCTCCCTACCCACCCATTCTCCCCAGTCCATTTCCCTTTGGTACCTGTTAGTCCATTCTTGAGTTCTGTGATTCTGGTGCTGTTTTCTTCCTTCAGTTTTTCCTTTGTTCTTATATTCCACAGATAAGTGAAATCATTTGGTATTTCTCTTTCTCCGCTTGGCTTGTTTCACTGAGCATAATACCCTCCAGCTCCATCCATGTTGCTGCAAATGGTTGGATTTGCCCTTTTCTTATGGCTGAGTAGTATTCCATTGTGTATGTGTACCAGATCTTCTTTATCCATTTATCTATCGATGGACATTCAGGTTGCTTCCAATTCTTGGCTATTGTAAATAGTGCTGCGATAAACATAGGGTGCACTGATCTTTCTCATACTTGATTGCTGCATTCTTAGGGTAAATTCCTAGGAGTGCAATTCCTGGGTCAAATGGTAAGTCTGTTTTGAGCATTTTGATGTACCTCCATACTGCTTTCCACAATGGTTGAACTAACTTACATTCCCACCAGCAGTGTAGGAGGGTTCCCCTTTCTCCACAGCCTCGCCAACATTTGTTGTTCTCTGTCTTTTGGATGGCAGCCATCCTTACTGGTGTGAGGTGATACCTCATTGTAGTTTTAATTTGCATTTCTCTGATACTTAGTGATGTGGAGCATCTTTTCACGTGTCTGTTGGCCATCTGTATTTCTTTTTTGGAGAACTGTCTGTTCAGTTCCTCTGCCCATTTTTTAATTGGGTTATTTGTTTTTTGTTTGTTGAGGTGTGTGAGCTCTTTATATATTCTGGACGTCAAGCCTTTATCGGATGTGTCATTTTCAAATATATTCTCCCACACTGTAGGGATCCTTTTTGTTCTATTGATGGTGTCTTTTGCTGTACAGAAGCTTTTCAGCTTAATATAGTCCCACTTACTCATTTTTGCTGTTGTTTTCCTTGCTTGGGGAGATATGTTCAAGAAGAGGTCACTCATGTTTATGTCTAAGAGGTTTTTGCCTATGTTTTCTTCCAAGAGATTAATGGTTTCATGACTTACATTCAGGTCTTTGATCCATTTTGAGTTTACTTTTGTATATGGGGTTAGACAATGGTCCAGTTTCATTCTCCTACATGTAGCTGTCCAGTTTTGCCAGCACCATCTGTTGAAGAGACTGTCATTTCACCATTGTATGTCCATGGTTCCTTTATCAAATATTAATTGACCATATATGTCTGGGTTAATGTCTGGATTCTCTAGTCTGTTCCATTGGTCTGTGGCTCTGCTCTTGTGCCAGTACCAAATTGTCTTGATTACTATGGCTTTGTAGTAGAGCTTGAAGTTGGGTGTGAGATCCCCCCTACTTTATTCTTCTTTCTCAGGATTGCTTTGGCTGTTCGGGGTCTTTGGTGTTTCCATATGAATTTTTGAATTATTTGTTCCAGTTCATTGAAGAATGTTGCTGGTAGTTTCATAGGGATTGCATCAAATCTGTATATTGCTTTGGGCAGGATGGCCATTTTGACGATATTAATTCTTCCTTGCCACGAGCATGGGATGAGTTTGCATCTGTTAGTGTCCCCTTTAATTTCTCTTAAGAGTGACTTGTAGTTTTCAGAGTATAAGTCTTTCACTTCTTTGGTTAGGTTTATTCCTAGGTATTTTATTTTTTTTGATGCAATTGTGAATGGAGTTGTTTTCCTGATTTCTCTTTCTGTTGGTTCATTGTTAGTATATAGGAAAGCCACAGATTTCTGTGTGTTGATTTTGTATCCTGCAACTTTGCTGTATTCCGATATCAGTTCTAGTAGTTTTGGGGTGGAGTCTTTAGGGTTTTTTATGTACAGTATCATGTCATCTGCAAATAGTGACAGTTTAACTTCTTCTTTACCAATCTGGATTCCTTGTATTTCTTTGTTTTGTCCGATTGCCGTGGCTAGGACCTCCAGTACTATGTTAAATAACAGTGGAGAGAGTGGGCATCCCTGTCTAGTTCCCGATCTCAGAGGAAATGCTTTCAGCTTCTCGCTGTTCAGTATAATGTTGGCTGTGGGTTTATCATATATGGCCTTTATTGTGTTGAGGTACTTGCCCTCTATTCCCATTTTGCTGAGAGTTTTTATCATGAATGGATGTTGAACTTTGTCAAATGCTTTTTCAGCATCTATGGAGATGATCATGTGGTTTTTGTCTTTCTTTTTGTTGATGTGGTGGATGATGTTGATGGACTTTTGAATGTTGTACCATCCTTGCATCCCTCGGATGAATCCCACTTGGTCATGGTGTATGATCCTTTTGATGTATTTTTGAATTCGGTTTGCTAATATTTTGTTGAGTATTTTTGCATCTACGTTCATCAGGGATATTGGTCTGTAGTTTTCTTTTTTGGTGGGGTCTTTGCCTGGTTTTGGTATTAGGGTGATGTTAGCTTCATAGAATGAGTTTGGGAATATCCCCTCCTCCTCTATTTATTGGAAAACTCTAAGGAGAATGGGTATTATGTCTTCCCTGTATGTCTGATAAAATTCCGAGGTAAATCCATCTGGCCCGGGGGTTTTTTTTTTTGGTAGTTTTTTTGATTACCACTTCAATTTTGTTGCTGGTAATTGGTCTGTTTAGATTTTCTGTTTCTTTCTGGGTCAATCGTGGAAGGTTGTATTTTTCTAGGAAGTTGTCCATTTCTCCTCGGTTTCCCAGCTTGTTAGCATATAGGTTTTCATAGTATTCTCCAATAATTCTTTGTATTTCTGTGGGGTCCGTCGTGATTTTTCCTTTCTTGTTTCTGATACTGTTGATTTGTGTTGACTCTCTTTTCTTCTTAATAAGTCTGGCTAGAGGCTTATCTATTTTGTTTATTCTCTCGAAGAACCAGCTCTTGGTTTCATTGATTTTTGCTATTGTTTTATTCTTCTCAATTTTATTTATTTCTTCTCTGATCTTTATTATGTCCCTCCTTCTGCTGACCTTAGGCCTCATCTGTTCTTCTTTTTCCAATTTCGATAATTGTGACATTAGACCATTCATTTGGGATTGTTGTTCCTTTTTTAAATATGCTTGGATTGCTATATACTTTCCTCTTAAGACTGCTTTTGCTGCGTCCCACAGAAGTTGGGGCTTAGTGTTGTTGTTGTCATTTGTTTCCATATATTGCTGGATCTCCATTTTGATTTGGTCATTGATCCATTGATTATTTAGGAGCGTGTTGTTAAGCCTCCATGTGTTTGTGAGCCTCTTTGCTTTCTTTGTACAGTTTATTTCTAGTTTTATGCCTTTGTGGTCTGAAAAGTTGGTTGGTAGGATTTCAATCTTTTGGAATTTTCTGAGGCTCTTTTTGTGGCCTAGTATGTGGTCTATTCTGGACAATGTTCCATGTGCACTTGAGAAGAATGTATATCCTGTTGCTTTTGGATGTAGAGTTCTATAGATGTCTATTAGGTCCATCTGCTCTACTGTGTTGTTCAGTGCTTCCGTGTCCTTACTTATTTTCTGCCCAGTGGATCTATCCTTTGGGGTGAGTGGTGTGTTGAAGTCTCCTAGAATGAATGCATTGCAGTCTATATCCCCATTTAGTTCTGTTCGTATTTGTTTCACATATGCTGGTGCTCCTGTGTTGGGTGCATATATATTTACAATGGTTATATCCTCTAGTTTGACTGAGCCCTTTATCATTATGTAGTGTCCTTCTTTGTCTCTTGTTACTTTCTTTGGTTTGAAGTCTATTTTGTCTGATATTAGTACTGCAACCCCTGCTTTCTTTCACTGTTGTTTGCTTGAAATATGTTTTTCCTTCCCTTGACTTTTAGTCTGTGCATGTCTTTGGGTTTGAGGTGAGTTTCTTGTAAGCAGCATATAGATGGGTCTTGTTTTTTTATCCATTCTGTTACTCTGTGTCTTTGATTGGTGCATTCAACCCATTAACATTTAGGGTGACTATTGAAAGATATGTACTTATTGCCATTGCAGGCTTTAAATTCGTGGTTACCAAAGGTTCAAGGTTAGCCTCTTTAGTATCTTACTGCCTAACTTAGCTCGCTTATTGAGCTGTTATATACACTGTCTGGAGATTCTTTTCTTCTCTCCCTTCTTATTCCTCCTCCTCGATTCTTCATATGTTGGGTGTTTTGTGCTGTGCTCTTTCTAGGAGTGCTCCCATCTAGAGCAGTCCCTGTAAGATGTTCTATAGAGGTGGTTTGTGGAAAGCAAATTCCCTCAGCTTTTGTTTGTCTGGGAATTGTTTAATCCCACAGTCATATTTGAATGATAGTCGTGCTGGATACAGTATCCTTGGTTCAAGGCCCTTCTGTTTCATTGTATTAAATATATCATGCCATTCTCTTCTGGCCTGTAGGGTTTCTGTCGAGAAGTCTGATGTTAGCCTGATGTGTTTTCCTTTGTAGGTGACCTTCGTTCTTTCTCTAGCTCCTTTTAAAACTCTTTCCTTGTCCTTGATCTTTGCCATTTTAATTATTATGTGTCTTGGTGTTGTCCTCCTTGGATCCTTTCTGTTGGGGGTTCTGTGTATTTCCGTGGTCTGTTCGATTATTTCCTCCCCCAGTTTGGGGAAGTTTTCAGCAATTATTTCTTCTAAGATACTTTCCATCTCTTTTCCTCTCTCTTCTTCTTCTGGAACCCCTATAATACGGATATTGGTCCTTTTTGATTGGTCACACAGTTCTCTTAACATTGTTTCATTCCTGGAGATCCTTTTATCTCTCTCTATGTCAGCTTCTATGCGTTTCTGTTCTCTGGTTTCAATTCCATCCATGGCCTCTTGCGTCCTATCCATTCTGCTTATAAACCCTTCCATAGTTTGTTTCATTTCTGCGATCTCCTTTCTGGCATCTGTGATCTCCCTCCGGACTTCATCCCATTTCTCTTGCGTATTTCTCTCCATCTCTGTCAGCATGTTTATGATTCTTATTTTGAATTCTTTGTCAGGAAGACTGCTTAGGTCTGTCTCCTTCTCTGGTGTTGTCTCTGTGATCTTTGTCTGCCTGTAG
The DNA here is from genome assembly GCF_030020395.1 of Manis pentadactyla. Taxonomy (NCBI): domain Eukaryota; kingdom Metazoa; phylum Chordata; class Mammalia; order Pholidota; family Manidae; genus Manis; species Manis pentadactyla. The sequence goes on from NC_080034.1 coordinate 69,841,065, forward strand.
CTTTGCCTTTTCATGGTGATAGGAATAGTCTGCAGAGCTGGGACGTGTGACGGCTGGAAGGACTTCCCTTCTTGTTGGTTTGTGGCCCTCCTCTCCTGGGAGAACAGCGGCCTCTAGTGGCTTGTGCTGGGCAGCTGCGCGCAGACAGGGTTTCTGCTTCCTGCCGGGCTGCTATGGAGTTAATCTCCGCTGTTGCTGTGGGCGTGGCCTGGCTCGGGCAGCTACTCCAAAATGGTGGAGTCGCGTTGGAGCAGGAGCTGCTGGGAGGCTATTTATCTCCGTAAGGGGCCTCCCTGCTCCCTGCAGCCCAGGGGTTAGGGTGCCCAGAGATCCCCGGATTCCCTACCTCTGGATTAAGTGACCCGCCCTGCCCCTTTAAGACTTCCAAAAAGCACCCGCCAAATCAAAACAACGACCACCAAAAAAAAAAAAAAAAAGAAAAAAAATTTTAAATTAAAAAAAAAAAAAATTTTTTTTTAATTAAAAAAAAAAGGTGGTCGCTTGTTTTTCGTTATTCTCCGGTACCAGCCTCAGGCTTCTGCTCACCAGTCTTGCTGCCCTGTTTCCCTAGTATTGGTGTCTCTATCCCTTTAAGACTACCAAAAAGCGCTCGCCAAAACAAAACAGCAAAAAAGCAAAAAAAAAAAAATTAAAAAAAATGGGCGCTCGCTTTTCTGGTGTCCTCCTGCGCCAGGCCACTGGTGCGCGCTCACTGGTCTTGCTGCCCTGTTTCCCTGGTATTGGGGTCCCTATCCCCTTAAGACTTCCAAAAAGCGCTCGCCAAAACAAAACAGCAGAAAAGCAAAAAAAAAATGGTCACGTGCTTTTCTTACGTCCTCCGACTCCCGGCCTCCAGTGCCTGCTCACTGTTCTTGCTGCCCTGTTTCCCAGTATCGAGCGCCCTGCACTCTGGCCCGGATGGCTGGGGCTGGGTGCTCGGCAGTCCTGGGCTCCGTCTCCCTCCCGCTCTGCCTGCTCTTCTCCCGCCGGGAGCTGGGGGGAGGGGCGCTCGGCTCCCACGGGGCCGGGGCTTGTATCTTACCCCCTTCGCGAGGCGCTGGGTTCTCTCAGGTGCGGATGTGGTCTGGATATTGTCCTGTGTCCTCTGGTCTTTATTCTAGGAAGGGTTGTCTTTGTTATATTTTCATAGATATGTGTTGTTTTGGGAGGAGATTTCCACTGCTCTACTCACGCCACCATCTTCCGCCCCTGTCTGGTGAAATGTTCTTTATGTCTTTTGACTGTTTTCCAATTGGATTGCCTGTATTTATCTGTTGAATTTTGAGTATTTATGTATTTTACATAGTATTCCTTCATCGGATATGTAGTTTGCAGATATTTTCTCCCAATCTTTAACTTGTTTTTTCATTCCCATAAGATCTTTCACAGAGTGTAAGTTTTTTGTTTTGATGAAATCTAATTTGTTAATTTTTCCTTTTATGGATTGTGCTTCTGGTGTGAAGTCTAAGATGACTGTCAGGATTAGATCCCAAAGATTTATTTCTGTGTTTTGTTTTAAAATTCTTACAGTTTTACCTTTAAGTCTGTATTAAGTCCATTTTTTTCTTTGATCTTAAAGGAAAATATTACTAACAGAAGAACAATAGTACAAAACTAAATATTTAGTTGTCTTTCTTGCCAGTTAATTTTATTTTAATCTCATTGGAAAAATACCATGGTCGATTTTAATTTTTGTATGAGACATGAGACGTAGGTTGAAGTTCATTTTTTTGCCTGTGAATAGCTACTTGTTTCAGTACCATTTATTGAAAGGCTATCTTCAATTCAAGCCTTTTCTTCTTTGTCAGAAATCAGTTTGGATGTTTCTGTGGGTTCTCTGTTCTGGTCCATTATCTATGATTAGATATTAATGGAAGAATAATGATTCTTCCATTAATACCCACCGTCTGAATTATAGTAGTGATATAATAAGTCTTAAATTTGAGTAGACTGATTCCTCCCATTTTTTTTTCCTTTTTAAAATTCTTTTAGCAACTCTAGTTCCTTTGTCTTTCCATATAAAATTTAGAAAATCTTGTCTATATCTAAAAAAAGATCTTACTGGGATTTTGATAGGAATTGTGTTAAATCTATATATCCATTTGGAGAGAATTGGCATCTACTATGTTGAGTCTTCTAATCTATGAACACAGTATACCTCTCCATTTATTTAGATCTTTGATTTCTGTTATCAGTGTTGTGTAATTTTCAGCATAAAGTCCTATGTATGTATTTCTCTCTTTTGTTGAGCAATTATATGTAGTTTGTATTTTTAATTTAGGTGTCTATTTGTTCACCTCTAGAATTTAGTTGATATTTTTAATGTTAATTTTGTATCCTGTGACATTGTAGAACTCACTTATTAGTCCTAGGAGTTTATTTGGAGTTTTTTTTTTATTTCACCTCTAAATAAGGACAGTTTTATTTCTTCCTTTCTGATCTGTATCACTTTTATTACCTTTTCTTGCTCTGTGGTACTGATTAGAATTTCCAGCATTATCTTGAATAAGAGCAGTGAGAACAGATATCCTTACCTTGTCCTCCTTCTTAAGGGAAAGCATTCAGACTTTTACCACAAAGCAGTATGTTAGCTGTAGGTATTTGGTAGATACTCTTTGTCAATTGAGGAAGTTTACAGTATCTGTTCCTACTTTTCTGAAAATTTATTGTGAATGGGTTTTGAATTTTTGTTAAATGTTTTTTCTGTATCAGTTTGTATGGTCACGTGACTTCTCTTCTGAATCTGTTAATATGATGGATTGCATCAATTGATTTTGAATACTGAACCAGGCTCACATTCTAGAAATAAAACTCATTTGGTCATGGTGTATAATTGTTTTTATATACTACTGCATTTCATTGGCTAATATTGTGTTAAGACTTTTTGCATGTATATTCATGAGGATATTGGTCTGTAGTTTTCTGCTTTTTATTAACTTTGTCTGGTTTTGATGTCAGGGTCAATAAAAGTTTGATAGAATTCTCCCATGAAACCATCTGGGTATGGAAATTTCTTTTTTAGAAGTATGTAAGTTATAAAGTCAATTTCCTTAAGAGTTATAGGGCTATTCAGATACTCTGTTTTATATCATTTAAGATGTCAAATTTATGTTTTGGGGATTTTTTTTTGTAGTACATATATTTTTTATTAAGGTATCATTGATATAGTCTTATGAAGGTTTCACATGAGCAACATTATGGTTATTACATTCACCCATATTATCAAGTCCACCCCCACACCCCATTGCAGTCACTGTCCATCAGTGTAGTAAGATGCTATAGAGTCGCTACTTGTCTTCTCTGTGCTATACTGCCTTCCCCGTGACTCCCCTACATTATGTGTGCTAATCATAATACCCTTTAATCCCCTTCTCCCCCCATCTCCACCCACCCTCCCCACCCCCTTTCCCTTTGGTGACCGTTAGTCCCTTCTTGGAGTCTGTGAGTCTGCTGCTGTTTTGTTCCTTCAGTTTTGCTTTGTTGTTATACTCCACAAATGAGGGAAATCATGCGGTACTGTCTTACTCTGCCTGGCTTATTTCACTGAGCATAATACTCTCCAACTTCATCCATATTGTTGCAAATGGTAGGATTTGCTTTCTTCATATGGCTGAATTTTTATTTTACTGCTTTGTCTATAGATTAAGGTAAATAATTAAGAGATAATAGATTACTAATATTTAAATTTTATTTTAGAAAATACTTAAGAAATTTAAAAAACTATTTTTTATAGGCATTGAAGAAAAATTTAGGCCTTTCTATGAAAATCAATTAGAAGAAATAGTAGAAAAGGATGTGACAAGCTTAAAGGTATGTAATATGGTAGGTACTCAAAATGTTAACATATTAAAGCATGCATATTATCAATCATGAAAAACAAAGCAATATAATTGGTTATTGAGATTTGAAGTAAGCTAGCTTGGTAACTACATAAAACAAAATTAATAATTTTATGCAGCTATTATCAAGTTGGCATGGTCTCCATGAAAGAAAATATGTACAGGCATACCTTGGAGATATTGCAGGTTCAGTTCTAGACCACTGCAATAAAGTGAATATTGCAATAAAGTTAGTTAAATGAATTTTTTTGGTTTCCTGACGCATATATGAAAGTTATGTTTATACTATACTGTAGTCTATTAAGTGTGCAATAGCATTATGTCTAAAAAAACAATGTATATACCTTAATTTAAAAATACTTTATTGCTAAAAAAAAATGCTATCCCTCATCTGAGATTTCATTGACTCATGATTTTTTTGCTGGTAGAGGCCCCATGTTAATGGCTGCTGATTGATCAGGGTGGTGGTTGCTGAAGGTTGGGGTGGCTGTGGCAATTAAAGCAAGACAACAGTGAAGTTTGCCATGTCAATTGACTCTAGCTTTCATGACCAATTTCTCTGTAGCATGAGATGCTGTTTGATAGCATTTCACCCTGAGTAGAACTTTCAAAACTGGGGTCCATCCTCTCAAACCCTGCCACTACATTATCAACTTAAGTTTTTGTAATATGCTAATTGCTATGTTGCTGTTTCAACAGTCTTCACAGCATTCTTCGCCAGGTGTAGATTCCATCTCAAGAAGCCACTTTCTTTGCTCATCTAAAAGAAGTAACTTCTTGTCCATTCAAGTTCTATCATGAGATTACAACAATTCAATCGCATCTTTAGGCTCCATTTCTAAATCTAGGACTCTTCATATTTCTACCACATCTCTAGCTACTTCCATTGAAGCCTTGAACCCCTCAAATCATCTGTGATGGCTGGAATTAATTCTTCCAAACTGCTGTGAATGTTGATATTTTGACCTCTTCCCATGAATCATGAATGTTCTTAATAGCACCTAGAATGCTGAATCTTTTCCAGAAGGTTTCTAGTAGATTCATCAGAGGAATCACTGTCTATGGCAGCTATACCTTATAAAATGTGTTTCTTAAATAATATGACTTAAATTTGAGATTACTCCTTACAGAATGAATGTTGTGTTAGCAGGCATGAAAACAACATTAATTTGTCTGTCAGCATCAGAGCTTTTGGGTTGGCCAGCTGCATTGTCAAGAAGCAGTAATATTTTGAAAGGAAGTTTTTTTTCAGAGCAGTAGGTCTCAACAGTGGGCTTAAAATACTCGGTAAACCATGTTGTAAACAGATGTGCCGCCATCCAGGCTTTGTTGTGTCATTTATAAAGCACAGGAAGAGTAGATTCAGCAAATTCTTAAGGGCCCTAGGATTTTCAGAATGGTGAATGAGCTTTGACTTCAACTGAAAGTCACCAGCTGTATTAGCTCCTAGCAGGAAAGTCAGCCTGTCCTTTGAAGCATTGAAGCCAGGCATTGACTTCTCCTTTCTAGGTAGGAAAGCCCTAGATGGCACCTTCTTCTAATATAAGGTTGTTTCATCTACATTGAAAATCTAGTATTAAATGTAGCCACCTTCATGAGTTATCTTAACTAGATATTCTGGATAACTTGATGCAGCTTCTACGTCAGCACTTGCTGTTTTCTGTTACTTTTCAGGTACTTTTCAGGTACTTTTCTGTTATGGAGACAGCTTTTTTTCCCTCAGCCTCATGAACCAGCCTCTTCTAGGAGGTTCAGACATTTCGTCTGTAGCTTCCTCACCTCTCGTAGCCTTCGTGGAATTGCAGAGTGTTAGGACCTTGCTCTGGATTAGTCTTTGGCTTAAGGGAATGTTATGGCCAATTTGATCTTCTAGCCAGACCACTGCAACTTCCTCCATATCAGTAATAATGCTATTCTGCTCTCTTATCATTTATGTGTTCACGGAAATAGCACTTTTAATTTCCTTCAAGAACTTTTCCTTTGCATTCACAACTTGGCTAACTGTGGCACAGTGGCCTAGCTTTTGGCCTGTCTCAGCTTTTTACATGCTTCCCTTACTAAGCTTAATTATTTCTAGCTTTTGATTTAAAGTGAGAGATGTGTGCCTCTTCCTTTCACTTGAACACTTAAAGGCCATTGTAGGGTTATTAGTTGGCCTAATTTCGATGTGTGTCTCAGGGAATAGTGATGTCGGGGTTCTTGTTTGCAGAGCCGAAGAATGAGCTTCACAAACAGTCAAGGTAGGAGAGCAAGGTACAGGCTTTTTATTTAGAGATAAAGTGAAAGGACAGAGCTCCCGGCTCACGCCAGGAGGGGACATGAGAGGCCCTAGTGGTGCGTTGTCTAGGGGGTTTTATAGGCAGCTGAGGATTTTTCAAGAACATGAAAAAAACTTAGGGGTGTGGACTTGTTAAGTGGTCCCTGAATATTTATAATTAACTTAACACAAGCAACTTCCTCTGATGATTTCTCCCTGCGATACCAGCATCTTGGTCTGGGGGCATATGAAACAAGCCCAAGGTGGGCTGAGGTATTGTTTGCTAAAGAGTAAGTTAAGAATTTCTAACGTCTTAACTTCCTGGGTGTTAAAAGGCAATCTCATCTTTTAAGATGGAATTCTTCCTGCCTTTTACCATGTCATCTACAGCTGGGTCTGCATGCTAAGTTAGTCGCTCAGTTTGCAGAATTACCTCATCAGATCTGAAGGAGGAAAGACAGCACACAGGCCTGGGCCTTTTAGCATGCTAAAGTGAACCTTACACATGGTTACAACTGATTAGCATAATAAAACATGAGCTACTCTTCTTTATCTGGGGAACATTAACTGATCTCACTGAAGACTGATTCTAGAGCTGAATGTTTAACATAGAATTTTAGTAGGGGGGTTTCCTTGCATGTAGTTACATTGCTCTGACTGCAAATATCCCGCCCTGCCCCCTCCGGAGGCCCTCACCCTACTCTGACTACATCCACGGTCCCTGTCTCACTAGGGAGGAGAGAGACATGGGAACAGCCAGTTGGTGGAGCAGACAGCACATGCATTTATTAAGTTTGCCATCTTATATAATCTTGGTTCCCCAAAACAGTTACAATAGTAACATTAAAGATCACTGAACATAAATCACCATGACAAATATAATAGTTATGAGGAAGTTTGAAATATTGTGAGAATTACATAGAGACACAAAATAATCAAATATTGTTGGAAAAGTGGTACCAGTAGACTTGCTTGGTGCACAATTGCCACAAACCTTCAATTTATTAAAAAAAAACAGTATCTGTGAAGTGCAATAAAATGAAATAGAAGGAAATGAGGTATGCCTATTGTAACTCCAGGGAGAAAATCCCGGGGCAAAATACCTTTGAATCTGAAATCAGTCAAAGGGAGAAATAAAGTGGGAGAAACCTGTTTATTGTTTACAAGCAGTCATCCACTTCTGCTCGCCTGTGTCTCTTGCAACCTGGCTGCAGAAAAAGGAACCCCACCCAGCCTCTCTGGCCCAGACAAGCTCTGCTTGCCCTTGTAATTACCTATTGATATGGAGATGGACTCTGCACCCCTTGGGAACACCTATCAATATGGAGATGTGCTAAGGCCAGGTGAGAGATTCTGGAAATACTGCAGTTTTACCCACACCTGTATAGCAATGAGAAAACAAAAGCACAACATCTTAGAAGAGAATGGAAAGTATCAGGGGTGAATCACTCATTTTGAGGAATTCTTGAAAGATAGAAAGCCCACAGAATTATATCTGTCCAGACACATAACAGGGAAAAAAATCTAACTTAAAACATAATGCTGAAGAAGCAGTGTGTTCTTATTAGACAGAACAATAGTATAACTCTTTTCATGTTGCCAGACCTGATTCCAGTGTGTGTATGTGTTTGTGTCGGGGCGTCAGGGGGTGGGGGGTATCATCCAACACACACCACCAAGCAATTCTGGAACACCAGGAGGGTGTCCAAGAGCTCAGCTCAATTCTGCTGCTATCCTCCCAGAGACAGCACCAGAATTCCTAGGTGAAGGCCTCCCTCCTGCAAGACTGCCCTCTACCAACCATTCCAAGCACCTGTGTTTCTAACCATCCAGCTACAGATTGGCGGGTCCAACAACCTCCCCCTTTGGTTCAATTAGTTTGCTAGAGCGACTCATAGAACTCAGGAAAACACTTAGGTTTACCAGTTTAATAAAGGATACAGGTTAACAGCCACATGAAGTGGTACATAGGGCAAGGTCCCAAATAAAGAAACTTCTATCATTGTGGAGCTTGGGGCCTGGTTCAGTGGCACATGGGAGCTTTCTGGTTTCCCAAGCATGGAAGATCTCTCCAACAGAGAAGCAGGATGCAAGGGAGAGTTAGGCTATTTTGGATTTTTGTGAGCACTTCATTGCAGAGTCATGACTGACTAAGTCATTGGCCATTGGCTAATTCAACCTCTGCCCTTGGTTGGGGTCCAAAAGCCTCTCATTAATATGACAACACACCCATTTCACTTTAAGGCTCCAAAGTGTTTTCAGAAACTGTGGGTGAAGACCAAATAAACCTGGAAAATATAAATTTGGTAATCTGGATGACCAAATGTGTTTTTCTTTTGACCCATTATATCACAAGTATCAAGTCTTGTGTAGAAGAAACAGCATAGTCACCTGGAACACTGACAGGGTTTGTCATTTGGGAGCCACAGTGGTACCAGCTGTAAAAGGTGACTCCTCCCTCTAATTCCGTTGTGCTGAGAAGCAGTTAGGAGCAGCATCTGTCTGCCTGGGGCTGAAGCAGTGAGTTTGGTGTCTGCAATCAGAGAGGTACCCCAATGACTATTACTAATTAACCAACCTAGTGGAACAGAGACCTTCCTTGCGTACACATTCATAAAACAAGTTACTGTCATAAGTCTTACAGGAACATACTGCTATAGTCATGAAAGAGAGACTACAGTAAATAAAATAGGCAGGCAAAGAGTGAAATTAATGTAAAGCTAGAAAAAATCAGTCAAGAATTGCTAGTCAAGATTGCTTTTTGAGGGATATCTATACCATAAAAGAGGTACCCAATACATACCAAGAAAGCAATAAAAAAGACATCAGGAAAGATAGTCACTAAGGTTAAAAAGCATCACCATAATCAGGAATATTTTATAACAATAAAAGGTCTACGTCACTGGGAAGATAAGTTTAAATATGTATATGCCAATAATAACATAGCCTCAAAATATAAAGCAAAAATTGATAGAACTCAAAGGAGAAATAGATAAATCCACAATCATAGTTGGAAATTTTAATACAAATTTCTCTTTAATTGATAGAACAAAAAGACCAAAAACAAATCAGTAAGGATATAGGAAATTTGAAGAACATGATTAACTGATTTGACCTAATGGAAATATATAAACCATTGTACTTAACAAGTGCAGAACATTTACCTTTAAAGGCTTTTCAAGAACATAAGGAACATTTTCAAAACCTGACCTTGTACTGGGAAATAAAACAAGTCTTCAACCAATTTAAAAGGATTATAATCATATGAAGAATGTTCTCTGACTATATTTCAGTTATGCTAGAAATTAATCTTAAAAGACAATTAGAAATTCCCACATGGTTAGAAGTTAAGAAACAGACTTTTTAAAAATGCCAAAAAGATATATTCACCCTTTGTTTATTACAGCATTATTTACAATAGCCAAGATGTGGAAGCAACCATCTCTCTTTCTGAGAGAGGCTAAAAATTAATTAGCCAAGCATTCATCTGAAGAAAATAGCAAAATAAACCTAGAGAAAATAGAAAGCAGTAAATAATAAAGGAAAAATATAAATGAGTTACATAGAAAACAGCTAAAAGAGGATCAAAAAGCTAAATGTTGGTTCTTTGAAATAAAATCAACTAATTAAGACTGATCAAAAAAGCAAAGACTGAAATAATGAATAAGGAGGCCTAACTATAGCTCCTGCAAACATCAAAATGGTATTAAGAAGATATTATAAACAACTTTTTAAAAAATTTTATTTTGGTATCATTAATCTACAATTACATGAAGAACATTATGTTTACTAGGCTCCCCGCTTCACCAAGTCCCCCCCACATACCCCGTCACAGTCACTGTCCATCTGTGTAGTAAGATGCTGTAAAATCACTACTTGTCTTCTCTGTGTTGCTCAGTATAAACAACTTTTGTTCATTTTAAAATTTAGATAGAATAGACAAATTTCTAGGAAAAAAAGTACAGCTTAGCAAAACCAACTCAAATAGAGATAGAAAACCTGTTGCCTTTAAAAGATGTGGAATTAGTGATCAAAAATCTTCCCATAATGAGAATTCTCCAACCATATCATCAGTGATTTCTCCAAAATATGGAGTGAAGAAATTGTTCCAAGTTTATACAAACGTGTCCACATAATAGAGAAAACGCAACTCTCCCAAACCCACTTTATGAGACTGGTATAATTTTGATTTCTGAACCTGAAACAGAAGACACAAGAAAGGAAAATTACCAGTCTCACTTAACAATATAGATGCAAAGATCCTGAATAAAATATAAACAAACTGAACCCATCAGTGGACAGTAAAGGTTGGAAAAGATAAATGGCCTCACTAACAGAGAAAAGCAAAGTGAATTGATTTTAATTTTTCATCTATTAGACTGAAAACATTTTTGAAAGATTGGCAATATTAAGCATTGGTAAAAATGAGAATAACAGAAAGTCTTGTACAGCATTGTTAAGAGTGTAAATTGGTGAAGTTTATTGAAAGGTGAAGCATCTATCAAACTTTTAAAGGCACAAATTTTGTTGCAGTTCTACTCTTAATGATCTATCCTGTTCACATGTATCCTCAAGGATTTAGCTTTAGGAGTTCGTTGTACCTTAGTTTATAAGTAAAAAATTGGAAATAACCCAAATGTGCATGAGATGTAATTAAATTAGGATTCATCCAAACACAGAATACTATATAGCGATTTAAAAGAGGTAGAAACTAACATGTAATGATACGGATAGATCTTTAAGTCTTGTTTGTGAAAAAATAAAAAACAAAACAAACAGTGTGAATCTTTGCCTATATATATATATATATATATATATATATATTTGTATATTTCCAAAATATGTATGCAACTGCCTAGAGAGAATAAAAGGATGCACTACATGCTCTAGGATTACTTCTAAGGAATGGAAGACAGTGGGGGTGGAAGGAGTGACATTCAAGTGTTGCTATGGGTAATTCTGTACAGTTTGAGTCTTTTAAAATAAATTTGTACTTAATACATTTTGCTTAATTAAAAAAAACTATAAAAAGAAAACAATTGCTTTTATTAAATTAAAATACCATAAAAATATTTATCATGTTAAGTAAAAAACAATATACAAAGTGCTATAAACTATGCACATAATTAACATCCTCTGTCATTTTCCCCCAGATGACTTATATGTTCATTCAGTGAACATAGTACCATCCAGCTATGTAACAGGCACTCTCTGTTAAAAGAGGAGAATACAAATATGACTAGGAAAAAAATTTGAAGAAAATACCAAATGTTAATTTCTTCTTCTGAGTGAAGGCACTGTGTTGTAGGTTTCTTTTTATATGTGATTTTCTCTGTTTTTTATAGTAGTATTACTTTTAGTGACAAAAGTTTCTCTTTTTTTTATTGTGGTAAAATATATATAACATGAAATTTACCATTGTAACCATTTTTAAGTATACAATTCAGTGGCTTAACTACATTTACAGTGTTGCAGTCATCACTAGTATCTGTTTCTTTTTATTTTTATCCCAAATAGAAACTCTGTATCCATTAAACAACAACTCCCCATTCCTTCGTCTCCCCAGCCTCTGGCAACCTCTATTCTACTTTCTGTCTATGAATTTACCTATTTTAGGTAACTCATAGATTTGGGATCATCCAATATTTGTCTTTTTGTGCCTAACATATTTCACTTATCACACTGTCTTCAAGGCTCATCCATTTTGTAGCATTCATCAGAACCTATCTTCTTTTTAAAGCTGAATAATATTCTGTCATAGGTATATATCTCATTTTGAGTATTCATTCATCTGTTGATGGATAGTTGTGTTTTTCTGCCGTTAACAATAGTGAGTAATACTACTATAAACAAAAAGTGTACAAGTATCTTTTTTAGTCTCTGCTTTCAATTCTTTGGGGTATATGCCTAGACGTGGAATTGATAGATTATATGACAATTCAGTTTAACTTTTTGAGGAACTACAAACTTTTCCATAATGGCTTTCCCATTTTACATTCCCACCAGCAATGCACAAGCATTCCAATTTCTTTACATTCTCAGCAATACTTTTCATTTTCTGGGTTTGTTGTTACAAGTAACGGCCATTCTAATGAGTGGTATGTATGTCATGGTGGTTTTGATTTGCATTTTCGTAATGACTAATGATGTTGAGCATCTTTCTATATCTTCTTTGATTAAATGTTTATTCAAGTCCTTTACCCATATTTAAGTTGAGTTTGTGTTTTTTTGTTGAATTGTAGGAATTCTGTATATAATCTGGATATTCATCACTTATCAGATATATATAATTTGCAACTTTTTTCCTATTCTATGCATTGTCTTTTCACTCTCCTGAAAGGGTCTTTTGATGAGTAGGGTTTTAATTTTGATGTTAATCTATTTTTATTTTGTTGCCTGTACTTTCTAGTGTCATATTGGAAGAAATCATTGTCAAATCCAATGTCATGAACCTTTTCCCCTATGTTTTCTTCTAATAGTTACATAGTTTTAGCTCTTCAGTTTAGGTCTTAAATTCATTGAAAGAAAAGTGTCCAACTTTTACACATAGTTATTTAGTGTTCTGCCACTGAATGGTCTTGGCACCCTTGCTGAAGATCAATTGAATATATATGTATAAGGGTTTATTTCTGGGTCTGTTATATTCCATTGGTCTGTAGGTCTGTCCTTAGGCCAGTACCATGCTGTTTTGATCACTGTGGGTTTGTAGTGAATTTCTAAAACATAAACTCTGAAATCTCCAACTTTTTTCCTTTTTAAGATTGTTTTGGCTATTTGGGAAAATTTTTGTTTAAAAAAAAATACCACTTGCAAAATCTATGTTAAATTTCTATCTTCTGAAAAGATTCCTTCTAATAATTTTTTGGAACTGACTATTTTCTTCCATTTTCTAATGTGTATTTATGGTCTTAAATACAGAAAGAATATCCAAATGAAAATGCAATTGTGAAGAGAATGCAGTCTCTCCAAATTGATTGTGTAGCAATACCTCCAAGCAGGTCACATTCAGGTAACTTACAGTATGATAGAAAATCTATTTATTCACTTTTCTGTTTGCTCATTCATTCACTCTACTCTCTAAAATACTGTTCATGATCATTTGAGAAACAGAAGCAGCTATAAAACTTAACACCTGCCTTAAAAGAAATTTAATATATTTGGGAGTCAAGATACATATATTTGGCATATTAAATAACAATGTGTTCACCAAAGTCATAAAGAATCCTTGTAGGAGGCTTAATATATCTGATAGGGAGAAAGTGAATGTTCAGATAAAAGAAGGGGACATATGTGAGAGCGAAGAGAAGGTCAGGGATGACTAGGTCCAGAGAATAGATAAGCAGAGATTGGTCTCAGATTCCAGCAGGGTTGCTTTTTTCATTATAACAGAAAGGAAAGCTGGGTAGAGAATATTGAATCTACTTATTAGCTGTCTAATTACTTAATCTCTTATAAACCTCATCTATCAAATTGTAATAATTGCTTCTACTCTTATAAGGCTCTTAAAGAATGTAAGCATCCATGGCAAGTGCTTAGTGCAGAGCTGCTACTCTTCTTATTTTCCACACCTGCATCACACTAAGGAGACAAGAACCTTTCTGCTCCAGCACAAGCCCCTTTCTCACGTGGTCCTTTCTGCTTTCTTTAGCTTGTTATAATGTCCTTGGTGCTCACTCACCACCATGCAGGGGCTTTTTACCTATGTAACTCATAGAAAGAGGATCATCTAGTGAACAAATGCTTCTTACTTGTTCTCAAAGGTTTTAGTATGCTGCTGTGAGGTGCAGGTTCATGAGAGTGCTCAGGTTCTATTTTACTTTTTAATGTTTCATGAAATTCTTTCTATTGTTGATCATTTTTTCTCAGCCACAGAACAGCCCAGTTCACTGCACAGTTCACAGGGACTAGGTGTAGGGCCCGTGGAGGAGTCCTGGTTCGCTCCCTACACTGAGGACCAGCAGGAGGAGAATGAGCTTGCCCTGCGGAGCAAACTCCAGGAGGAAGCCAACTACCATCTTTTTGGTAGCCGCATGGACAGGCAGACAAAACAGCAGCCCAAGTGGAACATGGCTTACAATAGAGAGGAGGAAAGGCGACGAAGGGTCTCCCATGACCCTTTTGCACAGCAGAGACCTTATGAGAATGTTCAGAACCCAGGAGTAAAAGGCCTTCATTATTCCTGTGCAGCCAGTCCTGGAAATGTAGTGCACCAATCAGTAGGGCTAACCAGCCAACCCCAAGCACCATACTGGAACAACGGATCAACATACAGTCGACTCGGTTTTGGAACAAGACCACTGGATCTGGGAACAGCAGGATCAAGAGTTTGGTATGGGCCAAACCCAAGCCACATGCCAAGTCTGAATAAAATTTCAGTGCCTGACCTGGTGGGAAACACACCCACCATTCCATTCAGCTCCTTGCCATCAAGAGGTAAACAGGCCTTTGGTCACAGTCTTACCTTTTTAAACATTTTTCTGAAAATTAGCTATTTAGCTCTGTTGTAGACTATAAGATAACAAAGTGTACACTTGCCATCAGACCAGTTCATTTTGGGTAGGGTTCATTGCAGCCGCCCTTAAGTGTTGGGGTACAGGTCCTGGTAACTGTAGGCATCTTCCTTGGCACTTGAATCATAGTCTCATTATACCCAGTCTCTGATGTAAGTGAAGGTATCTGCTTGTATTCTTTCACATGCTTGCTGTTTTCTGAAGGTAAGAAATGAGTCTTGGGTATTTTTATTTTTTAGCTTATATACACCAAAAACTACTGTTTGTGATGAAAACCACACTGTTGCGTCCATCTCCAGAACTCTCTTCGTCTTCCCAACCTGGAACCCTGCATCCGTTAGACAGTAACTCTCCATTCTGCTTCCTCCCTGGCAACCACCCTTCCACTTTGTGTCTTTCTGAATTTGGTTACTCTAGTGACCTTATATGAGTAGAATCATTCAGTATTTGTCTTTTATTTATTTATTTTTGTAGATAATTATTTTTTATTGAAGGGTAGTTGACACACAGTATTACATTACGTTAGTTTCAGGTGTACAACATAGTGATTCAACATTTATATACATGACAATTCTAGGTACCAGCTATCACCATACCAAGCTGTTACAATATCTTGACTATATTCATTATATCCCGGTTACTTATTATTTTACCATTGGAAGTGTATACTTTTTTTTTTTTTTTTTGTGAGGGCATCTCTCATATTTATTGATCAAATGGTTGTTAACAACAATAAAATTCTGTATAGGGGAGTCAATGCTCAATGCACAATCATTAATCCACTCCAAGCCTAATTTTCGTCAGTCTCCAATCTTCTGAGGCATAACAAACAAGTTCTTACATGGAGAACAAATTCTTACATTGTGAATTAAGTTCTTACATGGTGAACAGTACAAGGGCAGCCATCACAGAAACCTTCAGTTTTGCTCATGCATTATGAACTATGAACAGTCAGTTCAAATAGGAATACTCATTTGATTTTTATACTTGATTTATATGTGGATACCACATTTCTCTCTTTATTATTATTATTTTTAATAAAATGCTGAAGTGGTAGGTAGATACAAGATAAAGGTAGAAAACATAGTTTAGTGTTGTAAGAGAGCAAATGTGGATGATCAGGTGTGTGCCTGTAGACTATGTGTTAATCCAAGGTAGACGAGGGCAATAAAACATCCACGGATGCAGAAGATTTCTCTCAGAACAGGGGGGGTGAGGTTCTAAGCCTCACCTCTGTTGATCCCCAATTTCTCACCTGATGACCCCCTTGCGACTGTGCCTGTCTTAGGTTGTTCCTCCCTTGAGGAATCTTACCCGTCTCTGGCTAACCAGTCATCTTCCAGGGCCATACAGGGGAATGTAAATTTGGTAAGTGAGAGAGAAGCCTTATTGTTTGAAATGGTTAGCTTTTTATTTCTTTGCATATTTATGCCCTGTGGCTTCTATGCCCCGCATTTGTCTTGAGGTATCTTTACCACTTGGAGGAATTATGACACTCGGTAAATTTGATATGAGGCACGAATTCTATTTAAGGGTTGTAATTAGGAAGGAAGAAGAAAAGCTATAGAAGTAGCAGGCGGAAGAAAACCTGGGAAGATTGATTATTTCTTTGACATATCTTCTTGTAGAGTAACTTCAGCATGTGTAGGTTTTAAGCTACTACTTAAATTGCGCACACACATTAACATAATAGGAGTACAGTTACATAACCAAAGCATACCTGTAATTACCAGCCATCTCCAGTGAAACCAAGAAAACCAGTTAGGCACCTTAGGCATTTGTGAAAACTTATCTATGATATGGTGGATATTGTCCAACTGAACTTGAACAGTCTGAGAGAAATCAGACAAATTAAAACAACCCATTCCTGGGGAATGTTCACATCCCTTATGTTCTTTTAACAGTAAATAGTCTGTAGTTGTAAGATTTTGGAGCGCTACAATTTGCACTTCTCCTAATTCTTGATTGAGTTCCAACAGTATAGATCCAGTCAAATTTGTTGTTTTACTGTATGCACAGGCCAGCTTAGATATCTCCTTTCTCATTCCCATGGCAAGTCCAGGAGCTGGTGGGATGAGTGCACCTACAGCTGTAGCAGTGCGTGGATCTTTGTTGGGGTTTTTTGATGATCATCTTCTGGCATGAGTCTTCCAGAGAGTGCTGATGTTGGAAGTTCTTTTTCATATCGTATCTTAGTTCGTTTTTGGGGTAGCCCAATTAGGCTTTGATCCTCTGTATAAACACAAACAGACCCTTTGCCTACACTTTTATATGCCCTTTATACCCTTGTGTAGAACTCATTGGAGGTTACCACACAGGAACTGCCCTTTTTTTTTTTTTTGGTATCACTAATCTACACTTACATGACGAATATTATGTTTACTAGGCTCTCCCCTATACCTGGTCCCCCCTATAAACCCCTTTACAGTCACTGTCCATCAGCATAGCAAAATGTTGTAGAATCACTACTTGCCTTCTCTGTGTTGTACAGCCCTCCCTTTTCTCCTACCCCCCCATGCATGCTAATCTTAATACCCCCTACTTCTCCCCCGCCCTTCTCCCCCCCTACCCACCCATCCTCCCCAGTCCCTTTCCCTTTGGTACCTGTTAGTCCATTCTTGAGTTCTGTGATTCTGGTGCTGTTTTGTTCCTTCAGTTTTTCCTTCTTATATTCCACAGATAAGTGAAATCATTTAGTATTTCTCTTTCTCCGCTTGGCTTGTTTCACTGAGCATAATACCCTCCAGCTCCATCCATGTTGCTGCAAATGGTTGGATTTGCCCTTTTCTTATGGCTGAGTAGTATTCCATTGTGTATATGTACCACATCTTCTTTATCCATTCATCTATCGATGGACATTCAGGTTGCTTCCAATTCTTGGCTATTGTAAATAGTGCTGCGATAAACATAGGGTGCACTGATCTTTCTCATACTTGATTGCTGCATTCTTAGGGTAAATTCCTAGGAGTGCAATTCCTGGGTCAAATGGTAAGTCTGTTTTGAGCATTTTGATGTACCTCCATACTGCTTTCCACAATGGTTGAACTAACTTACATTCCCACCAGCAGTGTAGGAGGGTTCCCCTTTCTCCACAGCCTCGCCAACATTTGTTGTTCTCTGTCTTTTGGATGGCAGCCATCCTTACTGGTGTGAGGTGATACCTCATTGTAGTTTTAATTTGCATTTCTCTGATAATTAGTGATGTGGAGCATCTTTTCATGTGTCTGTTGGCCATCTGTATTTCTTTTTTGGAGAACTGTCTGTTCAGTTCCTCTGCCCATTTTTTAATTGGGTTATTTGTTTTTTGTTTGTTGAGGCGTGTGAGCTCTTTATATATTCTGGACGTCAAGCCTTTATTGGATCTGTCATTTTCAAATATATTCTCCCATACTGTAGGGATCCTTCTTGTTCTATTGATGGTGTCTTTTGCTGTACAGAAGCTTTTCAGCTTAATATAGTCCCACTTGTTCATTTTTGCTGTTGTTTTCCTTGCCTGGGGGGATATGTTCAAGAAGAGGTCACTCGTGTTTATGTCTACGAGGTTTTTGCCTATGTTTTCTTCCAAGAGTTTAATACTTTCATGACTTACATTCAGGTCTTTGATCCATTTTGAGTTTACTTTTGTATATGGGGTTAGACAGTGGTCCAGTTTCATTCTCTTACATGTAGCTGTCCAGTTTTGCCAGCACCATCTGTTGAAGAGACTGTCATTTCACCATTGTACGTCCATGGCTCCTTTATCAAATATTAATTGACCATATATGTCTGGGTCAATGTCTGGATTCTCTAGTCTGTTCCATTGGTCTGTGGCTCTGCTCTTGTGCCAGTACCAAATTGTCTTGATTACTATGGCTTTATAGTAGAGCTTGAAGTTGGGGAGTGAGATTCCCCCCTACTTTATTCTTCTTTCTCAGGATTGCTTTGGCTATTCGGGGTCTTTGGTGCTTCCATATGAATTTTTGAATTGTTTGTTCCAGTTCATTGAAGAATGTTGCTGGTAGTTTCATAGGGATTGCATCAAATCTGTATATTGCTTTGGGCAGGATGGCCATTTTGACTATATTAATTCTTCCTAGCCACGAGCATGGGATGAGTTTCCATCTGTTAGTGTCCCCTTTAATTTCTCTTAAGAGTGACTTGTAGTTTTCAGAGTATAAGTCTTTCACTTCCTTGGTTAGGTTTTTCCTAGGTATTTTTTTTTTTTAATGCAATTGTGAATGGAGTTGTTTTCCTGATTTCTCTTTCTGTTGGTTCATTGTTAGTGTATAGGAAAGCCACAGATTTCTGTGTGTTGATTTTGTATCCTGCAACTTTTCTGTATTCCGATATCAGTTCTAGTAGTTTTGCGGTGGAGTCTTTAGGGTTTTTTATGTACAGTATCATGTCATCTGCAAATAGTGACAGTTTAACTTCTTCTTTACCAATCTGGATTCCTTGTATTTCTTTGTTTTGTCTGATTGCCGTGGCTAGGACCTCCAGTACTATGTTAAATAACAGTGGAGAGAGTGGGCATCCCTGTCTAGTTCCCGATCTCAGAGGAAATGCTTTCAGCTTCTCGCTGTTCAGTATAATGTTGGCTGTGGGTTTATCATATATGGCCTTTATTGTGTTGAGGTACTTGCCCTCTATTCCCATTTTGCTGAGAGTTTTTATCATGAATGGATGTTGAACTTTGTCAAATGCTTTTTCAGCATCTATGGAGATGATCATGTGGTTTTTGTCTTTCTTTTTGTTGATGTGGTGGATGATGTTGATGGACTTTCGAATGTTGTACTGTCCTTGCATCCCTCGGATGAATCCCACTTGGTCATGGTGTATGATCCTTTTGATGTATTTTTGAATTCGGTTTGCTAATATTTTGATGAGTATTTTTGCATCTACGTTCATCAGGGATATTGGTCTGTAGTTTTCTTTTTTGGTAGGGTCTTTGCCTGGTTTTGGTATTAGGGTGATGTTAGCTTCATAGAATGAGTTTGGGAGTATTCCCTCCTCTTCTATTTTTTGGAAAAGTTTAAGGAGAATGGGTATTATGTCTTCCCTGTATGTCTGATAAAATTCCGAGGTAAATCCATCTGGCCCGGGGGTTTTTTTCTTTGGTAGTTTTTTGATTACCACTTCAATTTTGTTGCTGGTAATTGGTCTGTTTAGATTTTCTGTTTCTTTCTGGGTCAATCGTGGAAGGTTGTATTTTTCTAGGAAGTTGTCCATTTCTCCTCGGTTACCCAGCTTGTTAGCATATAGGTTTTCATAGTATTCTCTAATAATTCTTTGTATTTCTGTGGGGTCCGTCGTGATTTTTCCTTTCTTGTTTCTGATACTGTTGATTTGTGTTGACTCTCTTTTCTTCTTAATAAGTCTGGCTAGAGGCTTATCTATTTTGTTTATTCTCTCGAAGAACCAGCTCTTGGTTTCATTGATTTTTGCTATTGTTTTATTCTTCTCAATTTTATTTATTTCTTCTCTGATCTTTATTATGTCCCTCCTTCTGCTGAGCTTAGGCCTCATTTGTTCTTCTTTTTCCAATTTCGATAATTGTGACATTAGATCATTCATTTGGGATTGTTGTTCCTTTTTTAAATATGCCTGGATTGCTATATACTTTCCTCTTAAGACTGCTTTTGCTGCGTCCCACAGAAGTTGGGGCTTAGTGTTGTTGTTGTCATTTGTTTCCATATATTGCTGGATCTCCATTTTGATTTGGTCATTGATCCATTGATTATTTAGGAGCGTGTTGTTAAGCCTCCATGTGTTTGTGAGCCTCTTTGCTTTCTTTGTACAGTTTATTTCTAGTTTTATGCCTTTGTGGTCTGAAAAGTTGGTTGGTAGGATTTCAATCTTTTGGAATTTTCTGAGGCTCTTTTAGTGGCCTAGTATGTGGTCTGTTCTGGAGAATGTTCCATGTGCACTTGAGAAGAATGTATATCCTGTTGCTTTTGGATGTAGAGTTCTATAGATGTCTGCTAGGTCCATCTGCTCTACTGTGCTGTTCAGTGCCTCTGTGTCCTTACTTATTTTCTGCCCAGTGGATCTATCCTTTGGGGTGAGTGGTGTGTTGAAGTCTCCTAGAATGAATGCATTGCAGTCTATTTCCCCCTTTAGTTCTGTTACTATTTGTTTCACATATGCTGGTGCTCCTGTGTTGGGTGCATATATATTTAAAATGGTTATATCCTCTTGTTGGACTCAGCTCTTTATCATTATGTAGTGTCCTTCTTTATCTCTTGTTACTTTCTTTGTTTTGAAGTCTATTTTGTCTGATATTAGTACTGCAACACCTTCTTTCTTCTCGCTGTTGTTTGCTTGAAATATGTTTTTCCATCCCTTGACTTTTAGTCTGTACATGTCTTTGGGTTTGAGGTGAGTTTCTTGTAAGCAGCATATAGATGGATTTTGCTTTTTTATCCATTCTATTCTCTATGTCTTTTGATTGGTGCATTCAGCCCATTAACATTTAGGCTGACTATTGAAAGATATGTACTTATTGCCATTGCAGGCTTTAAATTTGTGTTTACCAAAGGTTCAAGGTTAGCATCTTTAGTATCTTACTGCCTAACTTAGCTCGCTTATTGAGCTGTTATATACACTGTCTGGAGATTCTTTTCTTCTCTCCCTTCTTATTCCTCCTCCTCGATTCTTCATATGTTGGGTGTTTTGTGCTGTGCTCTTTCTAGGAGTGCTCCCATCTAGAGCAGTCCCTGTAAGATGCTCTGTAGAGGTGGTTTGTGGGAAGCAAATTCCCTCAGCTTTTGTTTGTCTGGGAATTGTTTAATCCCACCGTCATATTTGAATGATAGTCGTGCTGGATACAGTATCCTTGGTTCAAGGCCCTTCTGTTTCATTGTATTAAATATATCATGCCATTCTCTTCTGGCCTGTAGGGTTTCTGTCGAGAAGTCTGATGTTAGCCTGATGTGTTTTCCTTTGTAGGTGACCTTCGTTCTTTCTCTAGCTCCCTTTAAAACTCTGTCCTTGTCCTTGATCTTCACCATTTTAATTATTATGTGTCTTGGTGTTGTCCTCCTTGGATCCTTTCTGTTGGGGGTTCTGTGTATTTCCGTGGTCTGTTCGATTATTTCCTCCCCCAGTTTGGGGAAGTTTTCAGCAATTATTTCTTCTAAGATACTTTCCATCTCTTTTCCTCTCTCTTCTTCTTCTGGAACCCCTATAATACGGATATTGTTCCTTTTGGATTGGTCACACAGTTCTCTTAATATTGTTTCATTCCTGGAGATCCTTTTGTCTCTCTCTATGTCAGCTTCTATGCGTTCCTGTTCTCTGATTTCAATTCCATCAATGGCCTCTTGCATTCTATCCATTCTGCTTATAAACCCTTCCAGAGTTTGTTTCATTTCTGCGATGTCCTTTCTGGCATCTGTGATCTCCCTCCGGACTTCATCCCATTTCTCTTGCGTATTTCTCTGCATCTCTGTCAGCATGTTTATGATTCTTATTTTGAATTCTTTGTCAGGAAGACTGGATAGGTCTGTCTCCTTCTCTGGTGTTGTCTCTGTGATCTTTGTCTGCCTGTAGCTTTGCCTTTTCATGGTGATAGGAATAGTCTGCAGAACTGGGACGAGTGACGGCTGGAAGGACTTCCTTTCTTGTTGGTTTGTGGCCCTCCTCTCCTGGGAGAACAGCGGCCTCTAGTGGCTTGTGCTGCGCAGCTGCGCGCAGACAGGGTTTCTGCTTCCTGCCCGGCTGCTATGGAGTTAATCTCCGCTGTTGCTGTGGGCGTGGCCTGGCTCGGGCAGCTGCTCCAAAGTGGTGGAGTCGCGTTGGAGGGGGAGCTGCTGGGAGGCTATTTATCTCCGTAAGGGGCCTCCCTGCTCCCTGCAGCCCAGGGGTTAGGGTGCCCAGAGATCCCGGATTCCCTACCTCTGGATTAAGTGACCCGCCCTGCCCCTTTAAGACTTCCAAAAAGCACCCGCCAAAACAAAACAACGACCACAAAAAAAAACAAGAAAAAAATTAATTAAAAAAATAAAAAAGTGGTCGCTCGTTTTTATTTATTCTCCGGCGCCAGCCTCAGGCATCAGCTCACCGGTCTTGCTGCCCTGTTTCCCTAGTATTGGGGTCCCTATCCCTTTAAGACTTCCAAAAAGCGATCGCCAAAACAAAGCAGCAAAAAAGCAAAAAAAAAAAAAAAAAAATGGTCGCGCGCTTTTCTTATGTCCTCTGTCGCCCAGCCTCCAGTGCCTGCTCACTGTTCTTGCTGCCCTGTTTTCCCAGTATCGAGGGCCCTGCACTCTGGCCCGGATGGCTGGGGCTGGGTGTTCGGCAGCCCTGGGCTCCGTCTCCCTCCCGCTCTGCCTGCTCTACTCACGCCGCCATCTTCCGCCCCTCCCAGTATTTGTCTTTTTATGTCTGGCTTACTTCACTTAGCACAGTTTCCTCAGGATTCATCCACATTTTAGCCTGTATGAGAACTTCCATCCTTTTTAAGGCTGATTCATATTCCAGTGTGTAGATGGACCACATTTTGTTTATCCTTTTGTATGTTGATGGACATATGAGTGGCTTCCACTTTTTGGCAATTCTGCATGATGCTGCTTTAAACAACAGGTGTATAAGTATCTGTTTGAGACCTTTACATTCTTTGGGGTGTATACTGAGAAGCGGCATTGCTAAATCATATGATAGTTCTGTTTTTAAGTTTTTGAGGCCCTCCATACTGTTGCCATAGCAGCTGCCCCATTTTATATCCAACCAGCCGCACATGAGGGTTCCGAATCTCCACATCCTTACTAACACTTGTTATTTTCTGTTTTTTTGATAGTAGCTGTCCTAATGGGTATGAGGTGGTTGGGCCATATTTTAATGAAGAAAATTTCAAAGAGTGGCATAGGATAAATAATTCAACTTAAGCATTTGGAGTAAAGCCCTGTCCCTTTTATCATGTTATATTTTTTTCTCTTGCTTACAATCCAGATATGCTGACCTGTGGTTTCTCTCTATTCAGACGAGTCTACAAAATATACCATATACAATAGTACTGGCATTCAGATTGGAGACCGTAATTATATGGAGATTGGCGGAATGAGTTCACCATCGCTGGACAGTAATATATACACAAACTTGAAAGAAGAGCCAGCTTCTAAGTACCTAGATATCTTTGGTAAGATACCCTTTAAAGGCCTATTGTCTAGCAACCTTGAGCTTTCTTAATTGTTAAGAGGGATAATATAGTTGAATCCTAAAATGTGTCTGATTATTCTCCCTGAAAGTTGCCCTGTGTCCTCTTTAAAATATCTCTAATTTCCATATAATTCCTTTGTAATTTATTTATGTTTAATATGGGGATAATGACATCTAATTCATGGATTTGTTGTAAAAATGAGTCAGTCACTATGAATAAAAAGCTTAAAACTGCCTGACAAATAGTAACATCTATGATAGTGTTAAACATATCATCATCAATATTACTACTTAGACCTAGGACAGATAGTTTTTTCAGGTCTTCATCAAAAGGTATTCTGTAAAAAATAAAAGATTATGCCCGCTGGTTCTTTGAGAAAATAAACAAAATAGATAAGCCCATTCCCAGACTTATTAAGAGAAAAAGAGAATCTACACACATCAACAGAATCAGAAATGAGAAAGGAAAAATCATGACGGACCCTACAGAAATACAAATAATTATTAGAGAATACTATGAGACTCTATATACTAACAAGCTGGAAAACCTAGGAGAAATAGACAACTTCCTAGAAAAATACAACCTTCCAAGACTGACCAAGGAAGAAACAGAAAATCTAAAGACTAATTACCAGCAAAAAAATTGAATCGGTAATCAAAAAACTACCCAAGAACAAAAGCCCTGGGCCAGATGGATTCACCGCTGAATTTTAGCAGACATATAGAGAAGACATAATACCCATTCTCCTTAAACTTTTCCAAAAAATAGAAGAGGAGGGAATACTTCAAACTCATTCTATGAAGCCAGCATCACTCTAATACCAAAACCAGGCAAAGACCCCACCAAAAAACAAAATTACAGACCAATATCCCTGATGAACATAGGTGCAAAAATACTCAACAAAATATTAGCAAACTGAATTAAAAAATACATCAAGAGGATCATACACCATGATCAAGTGGGATTCATTTCAGGGATGCAAGGATGGTACAACATTCAAAAATCCATCAACATCATCCACCACATCAACAAATAGAAGGACAAAAACCACATGATCATCTCCATAGATGCTGAAAAAGCATTTGACAAAATTCAACATCCATTCATGATAAAATCTCTCAACAAAATGGGTATAGAGGGCAAGTACCTCAACATAATAAAGGCCTTATATGACAAACCCACAGCTAACATCATACTGAACAGCGAGAAGCTGAAAGCTTTTCCTCTGAGATCAGGAACAAGACAGGGATGCCCACTCTCCCCACTGTTATTCAACATAGTACTGGAGGTCCTAGCCAGGGCAATCAGACAAAACAAAGAAATACAAGGCATCTAGATTGGTAAAGAAGAAGTTAAACTGTCACTATTTGCAGATGACATGATATTGTAGATAAAAAGCCCTAAAGACTCCACTGCAAACTATTAGAACAAATACCTGAATTCAGCAAAGTTGCAGGATACAAAATTAATACACAGAAATCTGTGGCTTTCCTGTACACTAACGATGAACTAGCAGAAAGAGAAATCAAGAAAACAATTCCATTCACAATTGCATCAAAAAGAATAAACTACCTAGGAATAAACCTAACCAAGGAAGTGAAAGACCTATACCCTGAAAACTATAAGACACTCTTAAGAAAAATTAAAGAGGACACTAACAAATGGAAACTCATCCCATGCTCTTGGCTAGGAAGAATTAATATTGTCAAAATGGCCATCCTGCCTAAAGCAATCTACAGATTCAATGCAACCTCTATCAAAATACTGACAGCATTCTTCAACGAACTGGAACAAAAAGTTTCTAAAATTCATATGGAACCATAAAAGACCCCGAATAGCCAAAGCAATCCTGAGAAGGTAGAACAAAGCAGGGGGCATCTCGCTTCCCAACTTCAAGCTCTACTACAAAGCCACAGTAATCAAGACAATTTGGTACTGGCACAAGAACAGACCTACAGACCAGTGGAAAAGAATAGAGAGTTCAAATATTAACCCAAACATATATGGTCAGTTCATCTATGATAAAGGAGCCGTGGACATACAATGGGGAAATGACAGCCTCTTCAACAGCTGGTGCTGGCAAAACTGGACATCTACATGCAAGAGAATGAAACTGGATGACTGTGTAACCCCATACACAAAAGTAAATTCAAAACGGATCAAAGACCTGAATGTAAGTCATGAAATCATAAAACTCTTAGAAAAAAACGTAGGCAAAAATCTCTTGGACATAAACATGAGCAACTTCTTCATGAAGTTTCCATTCCCCCGGGCAAGGGAAACAAAAGCAAAAATGAACAAATGGGACTATATCAAGCTGAAAAGCTTCTGTATAGCAAAGGACACCACCAATAGAACAAAAAGGCATCCTACAGTATGGGAGAATATATTCATAAATGACAGATACGATAAAGGGTTGACATCCAAAATATATAAAGAGCTCACCCACCTCAACAAACAAAAAGCAAATAATTCAATTAAAAAATGGTCAGAGGAGCTGAACAGACTGTTCTCCAAAGAGGAAATTCAGATGGCCAACAGACACATGAAAAGGTGCTCCACATCGCTAATCATCAGAGAAATGCAAATTAAAACCACAATGAGATATCACCTCACACCAGTAAGGATCGCCACCATCCAAAAGACAAACAACAACAAATGTTGGCGAGGCTGTGGAGAAAGGGGAACCCTCCTACACTGCTGGTGGGAATGTAAGTTAGTTCAACCATTGTGGAAAGCCGTATGGAGGTTCCTCAAAAAACTCAAAATAGAAATACCATTTGACCCAAGAATCCCACTCCTAGGAATTTACCCTAAGAATGCAGCAGCCCAGTTTGAAAAAGACAGATGCACCCCTATGTTTATCACAGCACTATTTACAATAGCCAATACATGGAAGCAACCTAAGTGTCCATCAGTAGATGAATGGATAAAGAAGATGTGGTACTTATACACAATGTAATATTATTCAGCCATAAGAAGAAAACAAATCCTACCATTTGCAACAAGTGAAATAAGCCAGACAGAGAAAGACAAATACCAAATGATTTCACTCATCTGTGGAGTATAAGAACAAAGAAAAAAACTGAAGGAACAAAACAGTAGCAGACTCCCAGAACCCAAGAATGGACTAGCAGTTACCAAAGGGAAATGGACTGGG
Organism: Manis pentadactyla; assembly: GCF_030020395.1. Classification (NCBI taxonomy): domain Eukaryota; kingdom Metazoa; phylum Chordata; class Mammalia; order Pholidota; family Manidae; genus Manis; species Manis pentadactyla. The sequence goes on from NC_080034.1 coordinate 69,867,967, forward strand.
GAGGATGGGTGGGAAGGGAGGGATAAGGGGAGGGGGGGAAAGAAAGGCGGCATTACGATCAGCATGTATAATATGGGGGGGGGCGCACAGGGAGGGCTGTACAGCACAGAGAAGACAAGTAGTGATTCTACAGCATCTTACTACACAGATGGACAGTGACTGTAATGGTGTATGTGGGGGGCATTTAGTGATGGAGGGAGTCTAGTAAACATAATGTTTCTCATGTAATTGTAGATTAATGATACCAAAGAAAAAAAAGACTATGCCCTCAACAGCCCTCTGTAATAAAAATAAGAGGGTTTTCCCTTGTAGGATTTCATTATTCAGGCTCATAACCTTAATCCCAAAACATAAACTGGGAAGAGCAGTCATGCGGCCAAAACAATATGATTTAAGAACCCAGCTTTCTGATTAACCATAGGATTGGCAACCTTTTTCTCTCAAGGGCCAGATGGTAAGTATTTTAGGCTTCACTGTCTCCAAGGCCTCTGGTGCAGCTACTCAACTGACACTGTAGTGCAATCACAGCCACAGACAATATGTACATGAATGGATGTGGCTGTGTTCTAATAAAACTTTGTCTACAAAAACAGGCATGAGGCCAGATTTGGCCCACAGGCCATAGTTTGCCAACCCCTAGTCTAACCCATTTGAAGGATAGTTTTTAAAATACCTAGAGCAGGAATTCCTACCTTTTGGGTTGACAGGGGTGCCTTTGAGAATCAGACCCAGCTCCCCTCTCCCAGTGATACAATCTGGCGCATGTCTTGGGAGGTTTTTGGACTGCTGATGTGCCATGGTGGTGATAGGAGCCACACTGCGGGGAGCTGAGGAAAGAATGGGAGTTTAGAGAGAAAGAATGAGATGTTGTTTTCCTTCTATTCAGCTTTTTGAGGTAGAATGAGGATCAAGGAATGTGGTTGTTTTTATACTTTTGTTTCCTCTTACTATTTTTATGAAAGACTCAGGGGAAGGAGTAGAAAGAGAGAGATTATAGCTGTAGAAGAGAGGCCAGCACTTGGTGGGGAGAGGATGAGCCCAAACACAGCCCTTGAGGAGCTCGTCCCTTAACAGACAAGGGAAGGGCCTGTAACTGGACTAGTTCACATATGCTGGTCTCCGTTTCCTTGATTAAATAAGGAGAGAATTGTTGGGTGAAGGAGATGAGGAATTGAGTAACTGTAATTCCGGCAGTGGAAAATGCCCAAAAGAAACAAAAATGGTGTTTTCCCCCTTTCCATCAGGAAGGTCTAATGTAAACAGGGTGACTAGTCAAGATTATATAGAACAGCCTAGTAGCCAAGAAGGAGTTTTTTCCCCAAAGCCATCAACTGTGGCTCAGATGTGCATCTGCTAGGAGGAAAAGTCTCCCTTCCTAATTCACACACAGACTCCGCATGGCCCTACAGACGTGTAAAATATCATCCTATGAGTCAACAACCATATAATTATCTTTTTCACTGTTTCCTGGCTTCTTCACTTTACACAGGCTTTTGAAACTAGAATGTCCAAATTGGTTACAGCTTGATGTCTTCTTCTCTTTTGTATTTGGCAGATAATCCTACTAGTCTGATGGATAAACACCTGGACCCAGTCAGGGAAAATCTGGGAAAGCAATGGAAAAACTGTGCCCGTAAGCTGGGCTTCACTGAATCTCAGATTGATGAAATTGACCATGACTATGAGCGTGATGGACTGAAAGAAAAGGTTTACCAGATGCTCCAAAAGTGGCTGATGAGGGAAGGCAGCAAGGGGGCCACAGTGGGAAAGCTGGCCTGTGCACTCTACCAGTGTTCAAGGATAGACCTTCTGAGCTATTTGATACACATCAGCCAGAACTAACTCCACAAGAGACTTTGGCAGCAGGAAGTAATCTCAGAGTGAGCAACCGCAAACAGCCCACTAAGCAGGAGACCTGTTCATGGCCAAGGCCCAATCAGAACAGAAGCCTAATTGGATTTTGAAAAGGAGACAAGAGATACTTCATGAGCATTGTTTCCTGTCAGTTCATTCCATAACTTCCAATTATGCTCTTCATCTCATTTTGTTAGATAGAGCAAGGGAAAAAAAAATTCATAGAATGTAAACTAAATCAATTTTCTTACGTTGTGCTCTCTTTTCTATATAGACTTTTGTTTTAACCAGTGTACAGGAAAATTCTAAGTTCTCCTCATATAGGCGTTTTGGTATCACAAGCACAGTTCGTTCCAAAATTATAGTGTCTGTTAGCTTCAGGATCAAATATTGTATCAGTCACTACAGGCTTCAAGAATTGCGTTTAATTTCTACTCTGTAAAGTAACCGAAGGGATTTTAAGGAGGACTAAGAAGCAGGGGGAAAAAAAGAACAAAAATATTACAATTTTCCAGGCAGTTGTTGTAAGGAATTGCCACTCATTTTGACAACTACAAAAATTCTTAAGTTTTTAAGTTCTTTCCAGTACTCTGATGCATTATGTAGTTTTCCAACCTGTGTGCCTGGAAGAGGGGTCATGTATGCGGGGCATATTGATTTCTTCACCCCTGGCTATAACTGGAGCCTCCAAGCTTCCTCAATTTACCCCAGAATACCATCATTTTTTTCTGTGAGCTTTGATGTAAAAAAAGGAGTCTGGTAATTATGCCTCTAGCACACATCCTTTCAAAGCCCACCTGAAACTCAGGAATACAAGACTAGAAGTGGACCGCCCAGCATCACTGCCAGCACTTTGCTAAACAGAGAGGGTCTGCCATTATGCTTAGCCCTGTGAGGAGGGAGGGAGGAAGGGGTGCGGGATGGTCAGGCTAGTTTTCATAAAGAGGAATTTCTCAATGTCAGCATTACTGGCATCTTGGGCCCAATAATTCTTTGTTGGGGGGGTGAGGGGGTGCTGTCCATTCATTTAGGATGTTTGGAAGCAACCCTCGTCTTTGCCCACTAGATGCCAATACCACTGTTCTCGCCCTCCTCCCATCGCCAGCTGTGACAGACAAACACGTCTCTAGAAATTGCCAGATATTTCCTGAAAGTGCATAATTACCCCAGTTGAGAAGAGCACTGCCATAAGTAATGAACCTTGGTTCTCTTATCTACACATAGCCAGGCTCACCATTTGGTTGCCACACAGCATTAAATCATACAGACCAAAAGGAAAATTGGAGAGAGAAGCATCCCAGGCTTTGCTAGAAGAGGCTAGATGATTTCTTTTCTAAATGTATCTCCTAGACTGACGAAAATTAGGCTTGGGGTGGATTAATGATTGTGCATTGAGCATTGACCCCCCTATACAGAATTTTATTATTGTTAACAACCATTTGATCAATAAATATGAGAGATGCCCTCACACACACACACACACACACACAAATATATATATATACACACACACACACACTTCCAACCGGGATGTAATGTATAGCATAAGGAATATAGTCAAAATATTGTAACAAGTTGGTATGGTGATAGCTGGTACCTAGAATTATCATTGTATATAAATGTTGAATCACTGTGTTGTACACCTGAAACTAATGTAATACTGTGTGTCAACTACCCTTCAATAAAAAATAATTATCTAAAAAATAAATAAATAAAATTAATGTATCTCCTAAACCTCTATCCTAACAGTGTACTGAATTCTGAAGAGATTGAACAATCAATGTTAAAAGGTAAAAAAATGAAAGGTTTTTGTAGTAATAAAATATAAAATCCTGTACTAAGCCATTGAAATGATTTGTGTGTTTGTATGTATGAAATAGTTTAGGATTCTACTCTGTGGCTTTACCACTTAGGTTGGCATTTTCTGTACACATTCCTCTTCAGCCTCCTGCTATTGGCAGGAGAGACGAAGCTGATGGTAAAAAGAGGAGGACCTGTGTGGACAGTGTGTTTCAGCTCTCAGGATGAAAACTCTCTGCCCTGTGGGCCTGCAGCACTGCAGTCCTTCAAACATGGCTCAGAGGCTTTTCCTTTAGCCCCTACTCCCTAAAAACTAGGCTGAAAAGAGCCAAATTTGTCTCTGAGGAGTTTTAATACAAGGCCCAAGCACCATAAAAACACTAGTCTTGAGCAGA